>NC_090934.1:18580370-18882945 GCF_040938575.1 Ambystoma mexicanum | reverse complement strand
CGGTCCTGTGGAAGTCACACTACCAGCTGCAGCTCCTCGGAGGTATTCTCCCTTTCCTCTCCTTCCCCCAGAAGCTCACTGTCTCACGAGCCCTGGCTCTCTCCAGGCTGGACTACTGCAACAGCCTCTTCCTCAATCTGCCTAACTCCTCCCTTTACCCCCTCCAGCTAATCCAGAATAGAAGTGCAAAGGCTTAAGCCATCTAGTCTTTGTGTAACTACTCCTATGAGATATATGAAAGAGGAGGGAAACTGAATACATTAACTAGAGATGACTGCTTTTGGATGACTCTTTATTTTCTGTCCTATACAGAATTTTTGCCAAAATGTTTAATTGTAACATAAAATGCAAATAAATAAGCTACATTTGTTTTAATAAAATAAGACTGCAAAATGTATCCTTGGCCTGAAGCCCAGCTATCTCCTGCCCTAAAATCTCTCCACTGGCTCCCGGTGGCTGTGAAGATCATGGTCAAGACCCTCTGCATCATCCACGAGGCTTTCTGGGGCCCGGGACACCCAGCTACTCCCACCACTCTCTCCCTAAATCCCCTGCCAGAGCCCTCTGGTCTTCTAGCTCCAACTCTCTGCAGATCAGAAGCTTCTCTAAGGAGTGAGTGGGAGATGGATCTCGACCCTGCAGGTGTCTCGCTCAGGAATGGCCTCCCTGCGCCTCTCAGACTTAAGCCGGATCTCCTTAAGTTCCGGGAGCTTAAGACCCTCCTTTTGCTTTCCTCCTTCCCTCTCCCCCTCCCCTGCTAATGTCCCCTCTGCCTCTTGACTGACTGCCTGGTTCCTTCAGATTCATACAGGGCACCAGGCCCTCCTTGACCAGCAGTCTACCCCTGCACTTGGTCGCCCCTGACCCCCCTCCTCCAACCTGCACTCCCTGCTCTAGCCTGCCTGCGCCTGCACCCCTTGAGCCGTCCCAGCCTGCCCCATTCTTTGCACTTAGCATGTGGACCTTCTCTCCCTTGCACTCTCTGCATTCCCCTGGCTCTGTCCAACCGGCTCTCGCCTGGCACTCGCTTAACCCATGGGCCCTTCCGCCCTGACCGGCACTTTCAATCCACCCACACTACTTGTTACTGCACTTGCACAATCCAAATAGTAGGACCGTTATTGTTTTTGTCACCCCTGCCCCCCGCACCCTCACCCTTGTCTTGTTGCGCCTTGAAACACATTACCGTGCGCACAGAAGGACAGCTCTGGGCGAAAGCCTTTGTTTCAGTATCCCACGCACCGTAACACCACCACCCCCCCATCGGGCTTCCACCAGGGCACGTGGACTTCCCCCTTGCTCCCCCTCTACAGACGCGCAACGCCATTCTTCAGCAAAAGTGAGCAGAGGGGCGGGACTTAAGCACTTGCTTTTTGTTAGAGAGGGGAGGGAAGCCTTTTCTGAAACTTGCAGCGTTAAAGTGTTGCTGTGTTCCTGCAGAAAAGTATATTTGCACAAAGCAGAACAACTTTAAAGCTTCTAGTTTTAAGAAAGGCTTCCATCACCACACTGCCTAACAAAAAAATAAAACCAGCCCCCTCCCCACAGTACAAGTGAACATATAACAACGTTAGGCTGAGTAGTGTGGGTTCACCTTGCTGCCCTTACCAGAACCCTACCTACTAATAAGTTACAGACAACTTTGTGTGTATGGAAAATTTGTAGGCCGTAGGCATTTTATTTTTCTTACAGAAAATCCATTATAACAAAACATTACATATACATATGCTTTTGGGCACATTGTGTCCAGTTCCGAAGCCGCTCAAGGCTCCTTCTGAGTCTTTGTTATCCCTGAGCCTTCGTTCCTGGGCACATGCCGCCTACGACGTTTCTTGAACCGTGTACCGAAAGAGTACTCGGTGTTCTTTCCTCTTGCTTATTCCTTCTTCTTTTGGACCGTGTACCGAAAGAGTACTTGGCGTTCTTTCTTCCACTTTTGCACCATCTTGTACCGTATACCGAAGGAGTACTCGGCGTCCTGGCTCCTGCCTGCACACCCCCACCTCTTCCGTTTCTTTTTGCAGGGTGGGTTGGGTGGCAACGTTTTTCCTTTCCCTTCTCCAGGTACCAAGAGCCTACCCGAGAGAGGTGAGCTCTTACCTGGTTTGTGCCGCCTCTCCTTTTCCAGGCTTACTTATACCCCCCGGCCTTTTGTTCCTTCCTGGGGGCGGCCGGGTTACCCCCTGACCTCCTGTTGTTATATTTCGCACCTACCTAGGTGCTGCTTCCTGCCCTTCCTGGGCCTTTGTTTCTTGTGGCGCCATTCGGATGCCCCTCCCTACGCTTCGCGCCGTTTTCCCCCCACCCCACGCCTAAACTCCCAGACCTTCTATCGTTCCGCATTTCTTGCGGCCCGGGGCCTGGGTCATACGTGTTCTTTCACATCCGAGGGGAGGGGGCTGATGTGCCCACTTGCTTTTTGTTGGGAGAGAGGCAAGATAAGCCTTTTCTGAAACTAGCAGTGTTAAAAGGTGTTGCATGTTAACTCATTATGTATGTATGCATGTGTGCAAGGAGTGTGTATGTATGCATGTGTGCAAGGAGTGTGTATGTATGCATGTGTGCAAGGAGTGTGTATGTATGCATGTGTGCAAGGAGTGTGTATGTAATGTATGTGTGAATAAGTGTGTCCTTCCCCATGTGTGAGTGTGACACTTACCCATGTCATCAATACATTGAAAGATAGGGTGCATAACCGGCCTCACTGCACCCTGGCAGCACAGATAGGGTGCACTACCAGCCTCACTGCACCCTGGCAGCACAGATAGGGTGCACTACCAGCCTCACTGTGCCCTGGCAGCACAGAAAGGGTGCACTACCGGCCTTACCGTGCTCTGGCAGCACAGAATGGGCGCACTACCGGCCTCACTGCGTCCTGGCAGCACAGATAGGATGCGCTGCCGGACTCACTGCCCCCTGGCATGGCAGCACACATAGGGTGCATAACCGGCCTCACTGCCCCCTGGCAGCACAGATAGGGTGCATAACCGACCTCACTGCACCCTGGCAGCACAGATAGGGTGCATAACCAGCCTCACTGTGCCCTGGCAGCACAGAAAGGGCGCACTACCGGCCTTACTGCGCTCTGGCAGCACAGAATGGCCGCACTACCGGCCTCACTGCGCGCTGGCAGCACCGATAGGATGCACTACTGGCCTCACTGCTCCCTGGAAGCACAGATAGGATGTGCTGCAGGCCTCACTGCCCCCTGGCATGGCAGCACCGATAGGCTGCACTACCGGCCTCACTGTGTCCTGGCAGCACAGAATGAGCGCACTACCGGCCTCACTGCGCCCTGGCAGCACAGATAGGGTTCACTCCCGGCCTCAGTGCGTCTGGCAGCACAGATAGGGTTCACAACCGGCCTCACTGCGCCTGGCAGCACAGAATGGGTGCACTAACGGCCTCACTGCGTCCTGGCAGCACAGATAGGATGCGCTGCCGGACTCACTGCGCCCTGGCAGCACCGATAGGGTGCACTACTGGCCTCACTGCACCCTGGAAGCACAGATAGGGTTCACTACCGGCCTCACTGCGACTGGCAGCACAGATAGGGTTCACTACCAGCCTCACTGCGTCCTGACAGTACAGAATGGGCGCGCTGCCGGCCTCACTGTGTCCTGGCAGCACAGAATGGGCGCGCTGCCGGCCTCACTGCGTCCTGGCAGCACAGATAGGATGCGCTGCCGGACTCACTGCGCCCTGGCAGCACCGATAGGGTTCACTACCGGCCTCACTGCGTCCTGGCAGCACCGATAGTATGTGCTGCCGACCTCCCTCTGCTATGGGGACATACGGACGAACAGTCGGCCAATTGTTGGTCTGGTAGCAACGATTTGAAATCACAGCTGCTCTCTCTGCGCCCTGGTGGCATGGATGGGATGCAGCGCCGGTCATTCCACGTAGGCATCGATTTGGAATCCTGGCTGGTCTCAGTGCGTCCTGGCGGCAATGATTAGAAGCACGGCCAGTCACACTGCACTAGTATCAGAGCAATGAAGCATGGCTGCCCTCACTGCCAGCCACACACTGTTCCTGGAAACAGTGCCCTGGAATGTTCATTAGGAAGTACAGCTGCCCTCACTGCTCCCAGATAGGAAGCACAGTGTGCCTGACTGCTCCCAGATAGGATGCCTCCCTGCTCCCAGATAGGATGCCTCCCTGCTCCCAGATAGGAAGCACAGTGTGCCTGACTGCTCCCAGATAGGAAGCACAGTCTGCCTCCCTGCTCACAGATAGGAAGCACAGTGTGCCTGACTGCTCCCAGATAGGATGCCTCCCTGCTCCCAGATAGGATGCCTCCCTGCTCCCAGATAGGAAGCACAGTGTGCCTGACTGCTCCCAGATAGGAAGCACAGTGTGCCTCCCTGCTCCCAGATAGGAAGCACAGTGTGCCTGACTGCTCCCAGATAGGAAGCACAGTCTGCCTCCCTGCTCACAGATAGGAAGCACAGTGTGCCTGACTGCTCCCAGATAGGATGCCTCCCTGCTCCCAGATAGGATGCCTCCCTGCTCCCAGATAGGAAGCACAGTGTGCCTGACTGCTCCCAGATAGGAAGCACAGTGTGCCTCCCTGCTCCCAGATAGGAAGCACAGTGTGCCTGACTGCTCCCAGATAGGAAGCACAATGTGCCTGACTGCTCCCAGTTAGGAAGCACAGTGTGCCTGACTGCTCCCAGATAGGAAGCACAGTGTGCCTCCATGCTCTTCGCAGGCAACAAATAGGAAGCGCACGCAGCCGACTTCACAACGATCTGACAGCATAAATGGTCTCACTCTGCCCTATTTTTACTTACAATTTAATCACATCTCTTGTTTCCGAAACCAGTCGAGTGTTATAAAGAGCAATTGTGAGTCAGAATGAAATACAGAGAATACCATCGGATCCAGCATCACTGCATGCCATCCATTTCAAGCCAGTACACAGGCACTAACTGGAGGAGACGGAATGGCTGCCTTGTCTGGGGTTGGACGGAAGAGGCGTGTGGATGTTGGTGTTCGATGACCCATTTCAAGCCAGTACACAGGCACTAACTGGAGGAGACGGAATGGCTGCCTTGTCTGGGGTTGGACGGAAGAGGCGTGTGGATGTTGGTGTTCGATGACCCATTTTTATGCCAGGACACAGGCACTAACTGGAGGAGACGGAATGGCTGACTTGTCTGGGGTTGGACGGAAGAGGCGTGTGGATGTTGGTGTTCGATGAGCCATTTTTATGCCAGGACACAGGCACTAACTGGAGGAGACGGAATGGCTGCCTTGTCTGGGGTTGGACGGAAGAGGCGTGTGGATGTTGGTGTTCGATGACCCATTTCAAGCCAGTACACAGGCACTAACTGGAGGAGACGGAATGGCTGCCTTGTCTGGGGTTGGACGGAAGAGGCGTGTGGATGTTGGTGTTCGATGACCCATTTTTATGCCAGGACACAGGCACTAACTGGAGGAGACGGAATGGCTGACTTGTCTGGGGTTGGACGGAAGAGGCGTGTGGATGTTGGTGTTCGATGAGCCATTTTTATGCCAGGACACAGGCACTAACTGGAGGAGACGGAATGGCTGACTTGTCTGGGGTTGGACGGAAGAGGCGTGTGGATGTTGGTGTTCGATGAGCCATTTTTATGCCAGGACACAGGCACTAACTGGAGGAGACGGAATGGCTGACTTGTCTGGGGTTGGCTGTAACTGCTGTACCCATATGCATGCAGATGTAATAGGCCGAACTCTTTCCCTTACCAAAAAATAAAGTGGACCACACAATTTGTCAAGTGTTGGCAATAAAAGGCCATAGGATTTTATTGTTATCGATATGGTTATGGAAATAATAATGATCGCATATCGACATATCCTACTTTTGGGCACCGGGTCCTGAGGTTACCCCCTGTGGCCCGTGCCGCCTTCTTGTCCCACGACTTGTTGTGGTCACCGTAGTGTCCTGTTTTCTCTCTTCCTTGTTCTTCTCCCTTCTTTTCTAGGGAGGGGGGTTTTGCGGAAAAGAAGAAAGAGAGTGGGGGACACTGAGTGAGCAGCGAACCTCCTGACTGTTTGGGTCCCCGGTCAGGGTCCACAAACAGTTTGTATTTCCTGAGAGCTTGCCGCTCTTATTTATAAGAGCCAGGGGTAGCCCTGGGTCTTTGATGTGTGCTGAGGGAGGGCTGTAATCCAACCCCCCAGGCCGGCGTAGCCGACTGTCTGGCCCCCCGAGGGGAGGCAGGTCTCTGGAACTTCCCTGCCTGATGGTTGGTTTCCTCTGGGTGCTTAGCACCTTGTTGCTTTGTGGAAGGGTGAGGTGTTTGTTCACACCTCACCCTTCCTGTGCCTTGAGTGGAACGGGACTGCGTGTCTCTGTGTCCATGGGGGAGAGGGGAACAGGCTTGGGGGGGGTGTGGGCTGCCCCTCTCCCGGGCCTGCTGGATGCTAATAGCAGTTACCCTGCCTCGCCTGGGGATACCCCGCGGCATTTCCCAGAAGAGGCGTGTGGACGTTCAAGCTTTCTAAGACCCTACTGTGGAATGAGAACTAATTTCCAATTTGTCTTTTTGCTGTAGAAGCATAAGATGGCTCTGTAGGTTGAGCTTAAGGTTCAGATAGACTGTTGGTATCCAAGTCTCCCTACAACAGAGGTAGGATGACGAAGAGTGCCCTCTGCTGATGGATCAGCCCTGTAGGTGGAGGCAGACTCCCAGCTTGCTAATCTGTATATCCTAGACTCTGTGTGGAGGTTCACCAGGGAGGGAATCCTGAGCCTTCCACGTGGAAGGATGGGGTCTGCTCTGTGCGGCCTTTGCCTGCGTGGAGGGCTGTTGTGGAAAGCAGTACCAGTCGAGTGTATCCAATGCAGCTGTGATATGAAGTGTTTCGCGAGGAGGGTTGCATCGCAATCAGGTGGAGCGTAGCTGTCGGGGTACGAATCCTGCAGTATGGCCGGCTTTGGCCTTCCACAATCTATATCCTGGGCATAGTTGCATAATGACACAGGTTATTACATTGCGTATGTGCTGGAGGAATCCGGCATGATGATCTATATAAGAACGCATTATTTATTCATTTTATTAAAATTAAAAATGATATGCTTCACATATTAAACCTTTCATCTCTTGTACATACAATGTTTGTAGTCAAAAAAGAAAAAAATAAGACGGCTGTTATTATTCCGTTTCATTTTTCAGTTGTGTTCAAATATCGTGTTTAAAAAGCTGACAATTGTGACGATTTCTTTCTTTGTACCTCCGTAGAGAAATTTGGCCCATGGATCTTCAGTTGAGAGATGAGTGTTGAGGATAGATGCATATCTCTGACGCGTGATTTTGTATCATCCAGTGCCGGCATGAAGTGACAATGTGCTGTATATAGTGTTTCAAGTTTGTTTGGTTGTTTGCAGAAACGGCAAAAGGAATTGTTTTTTGATACATGTTGCCTAGTTAGTAGTAGTTCTCGTGTTGGAGTCATATTTAGTCGTAAACGTAGAAAGGTATCTCTGACAGGAGCAGATGGAAAACGTTGTAGATATAATGGAAGACAGTTTAGTGGGTGAGCATCCAATTTACATTCCTGATTGAGTTTGAATTGTGTTTTGGCATTGATAGTCGATACCCAATCATTTTGATCAAATTTTTTTTGTTGCTTTCTCCGGGCGCTGAGGTAACAATTCTGTTGATATATTTGCTGAAATTCTAATGGTTTCCATGTGTTTTTTCCAGATCAGCAGTGTAGTTGCTTGAGTTGTGCGGTCTTTTTGCTGGAATAAGTGTAGCGCAGGGATATGTGAATCGGAGATGATTTTCCTGTATAGATCTAGCTTTCGCCATGTGTAAAGTGACTTGAGTGATTGAAGGGCCAGTTCTTCGAAGGCGAGCCATCGGAAGGATTGAGGTAATGAAAGAACTTTCCTCCAGAACATACCTTCAAGACGCATCCATATTGTTCCATCGATGTTAATCATAGATTCACTTCCATAGAGGAGAATAGCAGTAACGTTTTGCCTGTAAAATGTTATAATAGGCTGTACTGTGAATTTTCCCTGTTTGCGATGTAGAAAGCAACCTTGGCGAGCTAATGATAGAGTTTTCGCCATTAAAAGGATAGACCAGTCTGTTTCAGTGGGTGATTGATTTTCCCAAATCCCCAGGTATTTAACAGTTGTCACTTGCTCAAGGGGTTGGTTATTCAAGAATAGAGATTTCATTTTCTGTTTTGATTTGTGGGATGGAGCTAAGAGCATCACTTTTGATTTTTGTGTGTTTATTTCTAGTTGATTTGTCTTCATATAAGCTTTTGGTTTTAGCAATGCTGCTTGGAAACCTCTTGGGGTCTGCGTACATCATGCATGCGATGGTTGTTGCATTTAGTTTTGGTGGGTTTGACTGTGACGAGTTAGTCTCAGTTTCGTAATCTGACGTGAATAGATTGAAAAGCATTGCCGCAAGTGGGCAACCTTGTTTGATTCCATTGTATGTGGGGATGGTATCAATTACTGTACCATCTTGTGAAAGTCTGACTCTGATAGATGTTTTCCCGTAGAGTAGCTTTATTGGTTCCAGAATGGCATTTGGGCATCCCCATTTCCGTAGTTTGGACCAGAGCTGTGTTCTTTTAACTAGGTCAAATGCGAGTTTGAGATCAATGAATGCTGCATATATTTGCCTTTTATTATAAATTGCCTCCTGTTTCAGCAGATTCAATAAGAGTAGCTTGATGTTAGTTCCGACATGTTTGACAAAACCTGTTTGTCTTGTTGCGAGTATATTATTTGCTTTGTTCCAGCTGTTTAGTTTGTCCAGCGAAATATTGGCAAACATTTTTCCTAGCGCGTCTAGACGGGCGATAGGGCTATAGTTGCATGGATCTTTTGTGTCGCCTTTTTTGAAAATTGGTAGCAGGATTGCGGTTTGCCATGATGGTGGAATAGACTTGGTTTTGTCAATTGTTTTAAAGATGTAGGAGGCGATATCTACCCAGATGGTTTTGTTGGCTTTGATAAGTTCATTTGAGAGGCCATCTGGTCCCGGAGCACGTGAGGGATTTAAGTTGGTGATGGCTTTCTCTATATCTTCCATCTGCCAAGAGAAGGTCCAAAGGTGGTGGTGTTGGCTTGAGACTTGGATATCTATGTTGGTGGTACTGTTGTAGAGGTTCAGAAAGTGTGTTTTCCATCTCTGTTCATTGACGTCTGTTGACATCTTATCTGCCGGGGTTGTTTGGGGGTTCAATAGTTTCCATAAATCTCTTGTATGATGGTTATTGAAAGCAAGCAGCATTTGTTCCGCATCCTTTTGACTTTGAAGAGCTCTGTTAGATCTTATCCAGTTTTTGTACTGTTGTTTCAGTAATCTTATGTTTTCCTGATTCATGTGCGGCATCCACTGTACCTTCTTAATTCCTTTTTTTTTGTTTGCTTCTGTAATCAAATAAGCATGTGTATGAGGGTGGTTCTCATGAGTATCCGATGTTCTAATAAGTTTAAATGGAATCAATAATTGTGGATAGTTTAACTGTTTGTCATCTGACATACATGTGCAAGTGATTTCATCAGCAAATGTTCTCAAAGAATGAGAAATCTTCAATCGGTTCAGACCCGAAATTAAAGTTAGTTCAGGAAGGTTTCATTTTGTTTTCAGAGGATTGAACATTTGCCACGTGATTGTCATTAGAGTGTGGTCACTGTTGTCAGATTTCACATTTTTGACCTGTGAAAGCTTTGATGCGATCTGGTTCGATATTTAGATGTAATCGATGATGGCACCGGAGGAGCCTCGAGTTCCATGTATGCAATGGATTGTTAGTTTGAGTGTTTAGGAAATGCACTCTGACGAGACCCCTGGTGGACGTTTCTTTTAGCCATCGTTGAGCTCGTGTCGACATATCATTATGTCAGTGCGGTAGGAGCGTGTGAAACCACATTGGCATGGCTCTATTATTTTGCTAGGATTACAGGTTGCACGGTGGGGTCATTATTGCTTGGGTCTAAGGGAGACTTTCTTGTTGGGGACGTTTGGATAATTCCGTTGTGAGGGCTATTCTTGGGGGTGTGAATGCATGGTTCAAGTTTTCTTAACAAACTTTATTTTAACTTAAATGCCAGGATGGCGTGAGGCCTAACTTGCCCTATGCTAAGGTTTCCCTATGTAAAGAAAACTAAGGATAGTCTGCGTCAGGAATTCAAAATCAAATGTCAGTCTGTGTCCGAAGCCTGTACTTGCCCTCACCACAAATGCATTCAATGTGTAAGGCTATCAGCATCAGCGTGAATAGTGGTCAGAATAAAGTGCTGAGCTTCTTCCAGCTCTTGGCTTGTAATCAACTTACCTTCCCCAAGTGCAACACAGTTCACAAGGTATCAGGGTTCCCTTCCCCAAGAGTTCAACTCTTCCAACATTCAAACAAAAGGTTCACATCTTGCAGCTCTTCAAAAACAACACATCTCCTTAGGACACTTCCCAACTCTCTTGTCATCAGTACTTTTCACTGGTTCGCCAAAATAGTTCAGTCTCTTGACTTCAAAATCAATTAAGCAACTTTGGCAAAACACAAGCTTTCTGTCAGAAATCCACGGGAACACTTGACCAAGTAGTGTAGCCGAAGATTTCTTTCCAACAATGCTACTGACTGGCCGCCTAATAACAGACAGTCTATAGCATTCCTTGAAAGATGGAAACCCACGAACAGCCAGGAGGATCCCAGAAGGCACCAGGAGGATCGTCCACAAGGTGACGTCAGCAACTCCAGGACCCTAAGAAAACACCTGGGTTAAGTAATAGCACAATGCAATATTTTCATAGATTACTATAAGTATCAGAACCAACCTCTAATGGTATGATGAAGAGAGGAGATGATAGGGGTGCAGAGAAGGCTATCCTCCTTATTCTATGACAAAGTAAACAAAAAACAATATTGGAAGTACTAAACTGCTGAGAAATATGTGCAATGTGGATTTGTGCCTTACCGTGAGCCCAATGATGACCAGTGTGAAAAAACAGAAGAAAAATGCCCTGACTCAAGTAGCAAACAGCCCGACTGTGCCCGACGAAACGAGGACGCCTTCGTAGAGTCACTAGTTCAAATGGGAGAACCCGACGAAATGAGGACGAGCAGAAGCACACCAAGAAGGCAGTCACTAGTCCAAGATGTACGACTGAGGGAAACGGAAAAGGCTGTTGACACTCCGGGACACAATGATCTTGAAAGAACGATGTGGTTGACAAGCCGAACAAATCCAGGAAACTGGATTCCGGAGGGAAACACCGGAGAAGCTGAAAAGCAGAGGCCAGGACATGGAGCAGTCAAGGGAGCAGCAGGGAAATCCAAAGGCACGGTCCGAGGTTGGAAATTCCAAAGTTCCACAATATCCAGGCAACCAAAAGCAGACAAGGTGCGGGCAGAAACAGGTCCAAAAAAACGAAGTCGAGGTTAAAGCAACAAAAACAGGCAGAAAGTTCAAAGGTTCGAGGCAGGAAACAACGCACACTTCCGCTTAATCAGAAGTGCGGAACTCATGGAAACCGAACAATAAATAGTGCAAAATCACATGACATAATGGGCGTCTGAACGTAATGATGAATCGTCACGGACGCCATAGTTTCCACGACAACCGCCAGGAACGACCATAACGTCCAGCACGCTGAGATCTCTGGGAAATGTAGTGCAAATCATGATTCAGTGTAAACCGGCGAAGGTTCTTATGCAGAACGAGTCACCTTGCAGCCAACTGAGGTCTGGGTGAGATGAGCATGTGTTTACTCAGTGGCTGTGAGCTACCAGGTAAACTAGCAGAGCCCGTGAAACCTTTTGTGCGTGATTGGAGTCTTGTGGTAGATGGATTCCTAACACTTCCTTATAGAAATCCTTGAAGAAATAAAAATGAAAAAATATTGAATCAAGAGAATGGTAAAGGCGGGCAAATAGTAAACCCCCTTAACATTTGGTTTGATAAAAGCTGAAGTGAGTTTGCTTTTTGTTGCCGATTTGAAAATCAATAGACATTCACTGTCAACCCTATACATAAATGCACGCCCTGTGCACAATGAATTAGTCTATTAGGACACACCCTTTTTGTTATGTAGCAGTGGGCAGGATGTTACTGTGCTTGGCCCTGTTGCATGAGTGCAATGCCATCACGTGTCCAGACATATTTCATGTATTGGGTCACGATGGAGCTTGACTTCTCTCATGGAGGTATCACTGGTCATGAGTCCCTCGTTAATGTTTTGATTTGATTGTTTATTTGTAAAGTGCCTATACACAATGTGTTTCAAAGCGCTTCAAGGCGGGGAGGGAACATGGGAGAATACAGGGACATTCTTACAAGTCCTTGATACGATCAGAATCAGCTTGGCGACATTTCAGATAGTGCAAGTGCTATAAACAATGAAGGGAGGGAGGGGAGGGAGAGGGAGAGAGACAAGCTGCTACATTACACTGCCTGACAATTGAGGGAGTGCCGGAATTTAACAAGAGGATGGGGGGAGAAATCTGGAAACTGTTGGGGAGTCAACGGATGAAGTGAAAGGATGCTGGTAAAAGACTATCTGGTTTATTTTCCACAACAGCCCCGAGATAAGTGTAGCTCGAAAAAGTACAATTTCACACAACTTTAAACACTGGAAAAAGGGAAGAGAAACCAGTGAAGAAGGTGAAATTAGAGTACAACAGGCTGCCCCGCCCACCACCGTTACTCCCGTTCATTCTGATATACCAGTACATAAAAATCCCTCTCTGTTGCTTAATCTTATATCTTCCTAGTCCCTCTTGGAGAGGTGGTCGGCCTATGTATACATTTTATTTTGAGGGCACCCTTAATATAAGTAGGATTATAAATCGGTACCTTTCACTTCACCATCATGAGACCTTTATTAACATAAACACTCAATAGAAGAGAAAGCCCAACCCGCTGTGTCAGAGATGGGGGCAGGAAGGGAATAAAACATGAAGGGAAAGCGTCTAATTCAAGACAATGAGCCACAAAGTTCTGGACAGACCTCCAGAACGTGGCTTTGGCTATTTCCGACATTGGGAGGTTCCTTAGGAGGGCTGCACACAGACTTCTGCCTTGTTATGTGCGATTCCTGGGCATCTGAGCCTTCTGGCAACACAGAGAAGTGCACGCGGCAACTGATCAGACAGCAATTGGCTTTGTCATAGGGAACCATGTTCTTACCCCTCCATAGTTCAGAGTTGTGACAACTTAATTATGCCCACTGCCCTCTCCAGATAATGTGCAAACACCCTCTTAATTTAATAACATTTCTGGGGTGTGAAGTGACCCCTCCATGTATGTAGACTGTTTTGGAAAGAATGAAGATAAGGAAATGATTGATTCATGTGAACATATGAAAGCACCTTTGGGTGGGCAGAAGAATGCATTCTTAGAAGCACCCTATTATTGAGGAACACCAGGGTGTAAAAGGTCAGCAATACGCAGGGCCGTTCTTTCACAAACTCTATTGGGTGATGTGATGGTCATTAGGGAAGCTAGCTTTCGGGGTAAATATTGCTAATTCAACTAGAACATCTGCTGAAATAGAGGATCCATCGGTTTGGCCAGGGCTCAAAATGTGCACTTGCCAGTAGGCCATGGCTACTGATCATTGACTCTTGTTGAGTAAGAAATGGTGTGCTGTGTGTAGGAGTAGAATGAATGTGGCGAGGGACTTTTTATGACTGGCTTAGTGTCTTGCAATTTCGAATGTTGACCCCTATGTTGGCTAGAGCAATCTTTAACTCCTATCTGCTAGGGGGAGAGGTTTTATATCATAGTTCTTTCTAAGTCCTTCGAAAAACCCTTGATCGCTGGAATGGTGTAACTAGATTTTCTAGTAGCAGGCCAGACCTCTAGTGAATGACGGCTAAATGACTCGCGCTTGGCAAGCAACACATGAACGTTTGCCCGAGGAGAACTGGCATTCATGCCAAGGACTGAGGGACTTTTTTGCCGGGTTAGTAGTTTGCAACTTGACATTTTTCACTTTGCTTTAAAGGATGCTTTTCACATTCAGTAATCACATTTCTTTAGGAAAACTGCAATGCAGATCTTGCCAAATAGAGACAGTCTGGTAAATGGGGTTTCGTCTCGACACATCGTGCTACTGGACCCCTCTCCCTTCGACACCAGGGTGGCGAAACCCAAAGCATAAAATGCTTTAGGGCAAGGTTTCCTTGCATATTTAGTGGTATCCATTCAGCTATGGTCGAGTTTGGCTTGCACATCGGCTTCTACATGGCTGTTGTACGCAGAGATGAGGCTATCCGCGCTGTGACGCACAAGAGCTAGTTTGCAAATTTAAGTGGCTCCAAAATAGAAGTTTTAAAGTGAAAACAAATTCTGCAAAACGCAACTTCAATGTGATATCCTCCCTCTTATGCACACAGGTGCTAGGCTTCTCCACCCAGACTCCCTTCTGCCCGATCCACCTTCTCATCCCCCAGATTCCTTGCCCCCTAGGCTTGCCAGAATGGCACTCCTAAGTAATAGGTACGCAATCAGAACGATCTCATTGGTTGGTGTTTGCTTCTTCCCAAATGCAGGGCACAATGTAACACACACATTATCTTCCGTCTAAACCATGAAAAAGATTATTTCATCCAACAAAATGAAAGTCTTTCTGAGCCGGGTCTCCCCGCTAGCACTCAGTCTCTGGTTGTCCTTGTTCTGGTGGTGGCATATAACAACTTGATTCGTTGGAGGCGGTTTCTCAGGATCTTTAAGGATCTGCCTTGGTGGGTTCAATGCTGGTGGTCTTCGTGCGGTGAGGTGGACGTGCTGCCAGGCCTTCGCTCACCAATTCTGAGAGGCAGACAGGTTTGTCAACGTGCGCCAGGTGGAATGCTGAGTTGGGGTGCTAGGGGTGATGGCCCCACTCCCTTTTCTGTGACTCCCGGATGGTAGCATGCTCCTATGGAACCTCCCTGCTCTTTAAGGTGCCTGGCTCGCTACTGACCTGCATGCTCTACCGCGTGCTGTTTCCTCCCCTCACTTGTCTCTCGCACCCTTAGGGGCCTGCTGTGCACATTTCTCTCCCAGCTGACCTTTGCTCCAGGCTCCTCTTGACTCTTGCTCCACTTTTTCTTGACAGTCTCCTCCTTGCCCAAATCCAATTTCCCCAACCATCCTCTGCTCCTCCTTTCATCACATCCTCCCTTGGTCTTCGATTCTGCCCCAACCTCTCTGATCCTCCTTTCATTTCCTCAGATCTTCTATCCTCCTCTGCTCCCCCTTTCACTACCCCATCTACTACTCCCGTCCCCTCCAACTTCATGTGCAACACCAGCCTCGGCTTTATACACTGTCTGCCAAACTGACCCCCCACACCCTCACCCAAACCCTCCTCCCCCGAACCACAACCATGGTGCCTTTGGGCTTCTTAGATATGTCCCTGTTCTCTTCCTGTAGCTGGGCTCCATGTGAGGGCCTGCGCCTATGAGTGATGCTCATTGCTAG
Source organism: Ambystoma mexicanum (assembly GCF_040938575.1). Lineage (NCBI taxonomy): Eukaryota > Metazoa > Chordata > Amphibia > Caudata > Ambystomatidae > Ambystoma > Ambystoma mexicanum. The sequence continues at coordinate 18,867,515 of NC_090934.1, read as the reverse complement.
GGCTAGAGTTTTAAATCTACGTTTCGTGACAGGTGTTCTTCTGACCGGCGTGGATGGGCCATGTTGGATTAGATTCTAGTCTTGTGCCTGAGCAGAAGCTCTGCAGCTCAGTGCCATGTGGGCAGCCCTGCTTCAGGGCTACATGCTCCAAAGATTGCACTAACATGGCTTGCACCTGTGCTTTGGGTATACCTTACCGTGACAGATTCAGCTGCATTGATGTAGCACACGTGGGGAGCTTAGGGGCTGGGGTGTGCAACCAGACCATCATGTGTAAGCACCATTATCACTTTAACCCACAGCACTGTTGGCAAGGAGGACACGCCCCCTTTTCGTTCCCCTGCAAAGGATTATGTACATGCGCCCTAGGCGCGCGCACCCCTAGCGGAAGTGCCCAGTGAAAATGTGTCCTGTTACTCCTGTTAGCCCTGGAGCCGTGGGATGGGGGACTCCAACCAAACAAAATCAGGCACATTTCAGTGTTTACCTCCTCATGGTGCACCCCGGAAGTACCTACAAGTGCTGTTTGGTTGTTCGGGTGGGAGATCGTATTCTAAGGCTTCTGCCCTAATATATCACTATGCAGTAAGAATGCTCAGAGACCGGTACATTATACCATGCTAAGAAGAGTTATCTCGTGAACACCTAGCTGTAACGAGTGGGTTGATAAGTTGGTGATTCACCGATTCAAACCTTACATGGAATTAGGAAGTCTAATCTGGGTCAGTGTTTGTAACTGAACAGTGGGCTGCCTTACTGCCTATCTAGTCTAACTATTATTGTGAGTATTGTTACTAACGCCTTCACCTGCTTTTCTCTGCTACATTGTGTCCCACTATCAGGCCTACTGCCTTCCTGATTCTATTGCCACCTCTGCACAGGGGAGCAGGGGTGTTAATGAATGTGTGCTATTGGAGGGTCAGAATTAGTGTTTAGTCCCACTTCCTTACTATGGCAAGTGGCCTAAGAAGTGGAAAGTGTACTGCTATGGCGACCTCCCAATGTGTGTCAAACAATATTACAGATAACCCCATTGGGGAACCTGAAGCTTTGCCAACAAATATAGATGACGCTGCAACAGATGCGAAAGCCATCGATCAAAGGTCAAATATCCCTAATGACCATCCAATGTATCAGGATGTGACAGTTGTAGAGAGGGATGTGGATAAAAACAACCCGTCCTCGTCTACATCAAATGTATCTCCTCCTTCAAGTGGTGACTTGGATATTAAGGTGCTGGCAGACCTTTATTCCTGCATTAGACCATCCATTGCTCTATTAACCCCACTGATACCCAAGGTAAGGGCTCTAGTGAATTTGGCTATGGGAATTGATTTTTCAACCCACCTAATTCACCTCTGCCTGTATATGATGGAAATAAAACACTGAAGTGCACAGAACCTGATAATGATCACATCCAGGACCCAGAGGTAAGAGTTCCCTCCTCTCTGACTATTGGCAGGGACGTACCATCGCCATCTACACCAAAAGAACAAGAACCATATACCTTTCCTGTAATAGTTAGGAGTTTGGATTTACTAGACAATGGACATGATTACTCATTTGGAATTACGTGATATAAAACATACCATGATTGATATGATGTCTAAGCTAAATAGGTTAGAAGGCTTGCTATTTGCACATGAAGGGGCACAGTATGGTTTGAAGAATGCAGAAGTTGCAAAAGTTAAAATCCCTCGTGAGCAAGAAACCCAATCGACTGAGGCATACATTGCTAATATACCTGAACATGGGACCTTACCATTAAAAGGGATTCATACGTTGTTATTAGAGATATGCACTATCAACTCTTCTCTAGCTGATTTTAGTAATAATCTATGCCATTCCACTGCCAATGAGATAACCCCAAAGAGGGAGGTTCTTGCAGATAATATTATAGAACAACAAATGAATGGTGAACTGTCGGAGGATTATGTCACAAATTACTCAGGTTATACCTCCAAACGATATGGTAAAAATACAAAAACGCGTTCTAAAACGTGCAGAAAAAAAAGGAGACACGCCAATGAAAAAAGCAAAAAAAGAGATATCGGCGGCTTCTGATAGTGGTGGGGAGAATGTGCTCGATGTTGCCCAACTCTCTAAGGAAAGTCAGGCGCATCTTGGAACAAAGTGCGATCGGGAGTCAGCGTCAAAGGATGGTAAAATAAAGTCAGTATGTTGCAGCGATAATGATTTAGTCATCGTGGAGATTCACGCAGAGTGTACTAGTACTCAAAAAATCCTACCAAATTATTGTCAAAGTGATGGGAGGAAATGTACCTTTAACAAGTCTTTACTGTCTTCTAATCCAATCGCTGAAACAATTAAGCTAGGTGTCCCTCACTCTGTTCTCATCAACACGGTAAAGGGATTACCATTGCTATATTCCGAAACCTGTAGTCTCCCAATAAGACCTGACATAAAACTCCAGAAGAATTATGCAAATGATAGCATTGTACTTACTGGTGGTGGGAAATGTAAACAACTAGCCCATGAAATGCTAAATGCTAATCATATTCACCTCATTAGGTTGGGGGCTAACGGTCCGGTGCCATCTGCTCAAATCCCAGGTAGACTGGGAATGCAGAATCCAAACTATGTTTAATTAAATGCAGCAAACGATGCAGGTGTCCCCAGGACCGAGGTACCAGTTCCTGGTTTGGAACACAACAGGTTACAACCAAAGAGCTTCGACCGAGAATCCTTAGTGAAAGCTCTAAAGGATGGCACTCTATCATTGGAAACTGTTAACCAACTACCAAACCCCGTAGCAATAGGGACCGTGTTAACTGAGCAGCAAAGAACTACACAACCCCTAGTTAGATGTCACAACGAGGCATTAGCCAATTTGAAGACTGTTCTAAATTTGGATGAGACAACTTCTAGTGTCAGTAACTCAGTAATGCTCTCTCAAGGAATCAGAAAGACGGAGGAATCTAATAACATCGCTAGTGAACAATATGATCAGATAAATAAAGGCCAAAGGGGATATCCTAGGAAGCTCGCAAATTAATCGCAGATACTTACTTGACCTCTTATATGCAATTCCACCCTTAAGAATTTTGGCTTCCGATGATATTGATAAGATCTTGCTTGCTCCAAAGAATAACTATCGGATGACAAGTCATTTGTACACGGAACAAGTATCGAAGCTAATATGGTTTTATAGAAAGGAGTTTGCTGAAATGGGATTTTCATTATTTACTTATAATGATGTAAATACAGTTGAGGAGTTTCTATATGCCAATCAGACCTCCCAGCTCCCACTGAATATAATTTTTATTTGCATTTTTGCATTTTTAAAGCGCTCACACAGCCCGGGGGCATCGAGGCGCTGTTATAGGTTTATTTTTATTTTTTTTATGTTTTGTTATTGTCTTAGTTATAAAAATGTAATGCGCTTAAATACCCAGAAGTTTCTAAGCGCAGACCCGGGGATCAAACCTGTGTTTCTTCGTGTTAACTTGCTTCCAAAGCGAGCACATTGCCACTGAGCTATCCTCCCGGGATAATGAAGGAGGATATGTCTGCCAGTGCAAAGAATGAAAAATTATGTATTTCCCAATTATTGACAATTGCACGCAACAAAAAATGAAATGGCATGGATCGAACCACTACTGAAAACAATTTTTGCGGCGAACCCTAATTTATCCACCTCATAAATCAATGTGAAGCCTGTACTTACCATTTACTCATGGAATTCTTGTGGCCTTATGTAATATTCCAATATGGCTATCAACTCTTGATGAGAATGAACTTCTATCTATTATTCTCTTTCAGGAAACAATCAAAATTGAGGCATTAATTATTCCTGATTATTGTACACATTGCTCATTTGCGATCAATGTTATTGAGGGTAGGCCAAATGGAGGGCTTGCAATTTATATTAATAATGCCCTAGATTGTAATCTATTGCTGCTGTATTCATCTTTTCATTTGTTGGCTGTCCTTGTGACTATAAATAAGAGAGTTGCGAAATCTATTCTAGTGATTAACCTGTATTGGATTCCTTTGAAATATAAAATTTCCGAGTTATTTGATGACATTGATCGAGGTTTAGACCATGCTTTTATTGTCAATCCTAACTCTGAAGTCCTAATGGGTGGAGACTTTAATTCTCTGTTTGGAAAGGAATGCTTGTTCTAAACTCTCCAAGAATGCTAGAATGACCATTATCAAGAGGGGTGTTAAATTGCGTACTTATTTCAAAGAATGGGAGATGTCATTTGTGAAATTTAGCGAATTGTCCACAACCTATAGTTGGAAAAGAGGTAACTCAAGCTAAATGATTGAATTCTTTTGTATGTCCAATACATTGCTAATGATCATAGATTTTGCCATGATCGGGTAAATAAAGTATAGTGACCATGTCCCCATGCGCCTCTCGATGTACATCGATGGAAATACAATGAATACAGATCATCGCCTGTATCCAATTGAGAACAAAAGGGAAAATATATCTCTTAATATGGAATTCAATTCTTTGCAAGAGGCTAGCCGATCAAGTATCTGCAAAACTTAAATGCAGTATTGACTTTAATAACCCAGAATTATATTCAACATATTATCTTGACCAGATTGTCACTGTTTTAACTACCGAAGCTCTTGATTATTTCCGAGTTAATCAAAAACCTTTGTTCACCAATCACAAACATTTTTCTGATTTCAAAATCAAATATCTTAAACACCTAAAAAACAGAGATATAAGAAAGCTTGGTTCAGAACATCTAAATATATCACAATATTTGTTCCTAAAAAAACAAATTATTCAAGTGTACACATTTAAAATTAAAGGAGTACACATTGAACAATACAACAAACAAAACTGTGAAATGATCAAAGCAATCTGTAGATATAATACTCGGGACATCTGGTCTGCGATTAAGAAAGGCAAATCACCTGAACAAAAAGCTAAGACTATGATTCAGGCAGAAATATGGATAGCCTATATCAAGAATAAATATGCACTGCCGACACATTTTGCTCAAATACAAGAGTTTGTAGTACTGTCTCCTCTGACAAAGCAATTTGCGTGGACTGCCTCTGATATCATGTGGGCTATTCATAAATTATCAAACTCTCGTGCACCAGGTCCAGACGGTATTCCATCTTGTGTCTACAAGGCCGATCCTATATTTTGGGGCATGATTCTAAAAATCAAGTTTGATAATATATCCTTGGGGATTATCCCCAAGTCCTAGGTTACTTCTATTCTGATCCAAATTTACAAAAAAGTGGAACCCAGTTTGCCGGAGAACTACAGACCAATCTCTCTAACGGATGCAGCAGCCAAAGTGTTCTCAATCCTAGTTATTTCTGAGCTTGATAAACATCTGGATACATATAAGATCTACACCAAATTTCAAGTTGGATTCAGACGTAGGATGGGTACTACTTTAACTGCGACAATTATGGCGCGTTTGCTAGATGGTGTAAAAAAGAAAGAACTTGGCACATTGTATATTTTGCATCGATTGATACGTCATCAGCTTTTGATACAGTGGTCCTTAATGTTTTATAGTAAAACATGTATAAGTTAGGTATCCCAGAACACCTTATCTATTGGATTATAAAAGTTCACACAAACACATGCTATAGAATTCGGATCACCCAAGGTGGAGCAATAACAGACCCAGTTCAATCATTCTTAGGGCTAAAGCAAGCAAGGATGCAACTTTGTAGCGTTATTGTTTAATATCTATCTGATATGGACGAACTTTGGAAATCATCTGATATTTTCGCTGCAAGACTATGCTCGTAAAATTGCATTGGCTGGCCTTTGCCGATGATATTATTATATTTGATCTGACCCTGATTGGTTTGCAATCCTAACTAAATTTGTTTTCTGAATTTGCCTATCAGCATAATCTTAAACCAAATTCTTTAAAAACCAACATTATGATTTTTAAGGCTGGCAATAAACCTAAGAAATTTTGTTGGAATATTGATGGTGAAACCATACATCTATTGCAAGAAATTACTTACCTTGGATATCGTTCAAGTATTGTGACAACAATTAAATCGTGGGTTGACTATTTGAAGCAGAAAGCAAGACCTTTAAGAAGCCAAATGAAATTCATTTTTGCAAAATATTGCAAATTCTCTGTGATGCCACTCTTAGAATGTCTTACTTTAAAGGTGGAACTGGTACTTCTATATGCCCTGGATATTTGTGTATGTGACCTGCAAAAACAGCTTGACTCGATGCAGGGCAGTTTGTTGAAAGCTGCCGTACATATACCTCCGGCAATCCCGAATTGTATTATTAGGCATGAGATGGGTTAGATTTGTTTATCAACTAGATGGGCATGGCGTGCACTTCAACTTCAGTAAAATACTTAACTTCTCTGGTAATTCTTTATACCAAGATTTATTTGAATTTACGAAAGGATGCTCTTCCAGCTCCTTCACATCTTACTATCTGAGAATGTCTAAAATCTTGAGGGATCTGGGACTGGACCACGACGATTTGTACATTTGTCCGGGTTATGTAAAACACAAACTTTTTGAATTGGTCTGGAGTAAAACCATAGATGAAATAAGTGCATTGCATACTTAGGAAGATTATGCTAAATGTTCACGCAAAAGAGATGGTTGTTGTGCATATCTTGCAATATTCCCGTGTAATAATGCTAGAATGTTTTATTTTAGATTTAGATTAAATCAGTTCCATACCTTGGAAAGAACAAAGTATTGGAGAAATTCCTGTTACAATAATGGTGTCACAATGTCGATTACCACAATGTGCAGAGTCCAATGAAACTTTAAAACTTTTGATTTTTAGAATGTTCACATTTTAGAGATGTCAGAACTGAACTCCTGAAGCGATTTGTAAACGTTAATTACAAAGATTGCATGAAGTCACTTTGGAACCAGCTAATGCAAGGACATGATGGAGCACTAATGTTTGCATTAGTGGCATTTTTAAGAATAAATGAAAAAGAGATTGTAGCACTTTAGTATTTTTTTATGATTGAAGATGCGATTGATTGCTGTTGGTATATTTTGTTTATTATGTACCTTTGATTTGAATAGGGTTTGTATTTGATATATGTAATTTTACGATGTATGTCTATTTTTGTAAAGGTTTGTTTGAACCATAAACAAATAAAAATAAACTGTTGTCAAGAAGTGGACCTCGTCTCAGGATGGTGACGCATGAAGGACATGCAAATACCACCATTGTCAAGGCCACGCTGGCACTACCTGGATCAATTTGTGCAGCTTTCTTTGGGTTTTGGATTGCTTGCGGAGTTGACAAATCTGTGGACTGGTTCATCAAAATGGCATTCCCACTGGCTTCATTCTGCGCTTTCTGCAGACTCAAAACTATACCTATTGAGCGAAGATGTTGTTTAGAATCTTGTCGCTCAGGAACCACTTGTGACTGCACAGGTAACTGGCCCGAATGTTCTGCACACTCATAAAACGAACAGCGGTTACGGCTAGATTCCTTGCCAGTATCCTGTGGTTGATCCTTTGAGCTCCCGCAGTAGGGTCTTGGGCTTTATCCTTCCTGTCTTTTCAGGTAATGCATTATCATCGTATTGTCGGTTTCTTTGGATATTGTGGATGTACTGCTCACAACTACCGCATGTCGATATGATGAAACGTCTCACTCACCACATGCGGCTTATGTGGCCACCCCAGCCTTCCAAAGATGCATCTGTCACAAGGGTTTGCTGAGATTCTTTTTCTGCCAACACTCCTTCATAGACTGTGTGGCAGGTGTCCTCTCTATTTTCTTATCCCAGGAATCTTTCTTTTCTTAATCCCGCAAAGGTCTTGCGTGACATTGCACGCATGGTCATAGAGGTCAAGAGAAGGGGGCATTCAGTTCAGTCACTTGTAATGCAGGAGGGTGAAGGTTCAGCTGTAAGTAAAGACCTTCTGTTGGCCAGAGGGCAGGTCCTCCCTCCACGGCCTGGAAGTGTATTTATGGAGTTGGTATTGGAATGGTTTTTGGCATGTTTGTCTGCAGGCCCAACCTGTTGAGAAGTTCCACCTCACAATGTAATCCCGTAAAGCTTTTGCTGTGAACCTGAGGAGCACTGGATGTTTCCTGTTGATAGAAATGTGCAACGCGGACATTTGCATCCTGTGTACGAAGCACGTCTAGCTGCTCAGTGTAAGATGGAGAGATTCTGATGACCTCCCCTTTTCACCCACTTGTTTGCTGCGCCTGGATCTAAGATAGGCCCCAGTTGGTGTGTGCTGCTCTTTTCCACCAATAAGTAACGGGAGTAGATGTCTTTTACCTTTGCGACTCGAGTCTTCTTCAAATGCTCTTTTTTGTATCATAGTTCGAACCTGGTGGTCGAAAGTAAAGCATTTAATCTCACTTTCTGTGCCCCAGGCACACAATTTTCAGGGGTTCTGCTTCCGTCTCCATGCGGATAACATAGTTATCCTCATAGGAACCAACTGAAATGTGCCTGAAAAGACTCTTTTCACATGGTCAGGACAAAACCACAAGAATGTCTGGCACACAACTAGGACTATAGATGTTTGTGGACATTCCTAGGATCTTTGTGACACCATTCAGCCCTTCCTTATCACTTCAGGTCCTGTCTCGTCCATGACCTTGCACCCCCTTATTTAGTGGCCAAGATCAGAAAGTATGAACCTTCTCATTTATAGTGCTCAGGGAACAAATATCCGTTGGTGGTTCCTCCTTCTAGAACCACCACGTGGGGTGACCGACGTTTCTCTGTCGAAGGTCCCAGAGCTTGGAACGCTCTGTCAATACATCGCCGTCAACTACCTTCTTTATTGGTTTTTCGTAAACATCTAAAAACCTATCTGTTTGCATAGTATTTTGACTAAGTGGCTTCCGGATTTAGGCTGCTCTTTAAATATCTGCGCCTAGATGCGGCTTGCTGCTGGGCTACCCTGGGATATGCGCCATACAAATGCACAATCACCAGCCCCATCATCATCACGGGGTATTACGTTTTCACTCTCGAGCCAACGGGATCGGTACCTGGTGGATCTTTCACAGGGAACAGTGCGTCAGAATCCAAGGCTCAGTACATTTGAGCCCATCTAGATTTATGATTTACTCATACAATCAGCAAAAGCATCCAGAATGGGCTCCAGTTTCCCTGGCAATAGTGGGGGCCCAAAGCTGTGTTGGTTCCTTGAGCTACAGAGTCCCAAAGACGACTGATGTTGCACACCAGGAGACTAGTACAGCAATATTAAGATTGACCAGCAGCCCTCTGGTAAGGACGTTCTGCGTCTGAGATTTCCTTGGCAGAGGGAACCTAGGGAGGAGTTCCCCATGTGATCTTGGTGCTGATAGGAATCTGAGGCGCCCTTGGACGTGTACCACGGGACTTTGCTTTCTGTGGATTTGAAGCTGCAGCCAAAGAGTAGGTGGGTCCACCTGGACAGGCATAGACTTTGGAGGTTTAGAATCCTCTTGTTGTGCTCCCAGAAGGCCTAAATTATGTACTTGGCTACACCGTTGAAAGAATGACCTCAAGTGGGAGAACACCAACGGCAAATTACCTCTCGATGGTAAGCAGGTCGCGGGCGAGATCGGTTCTTGGATGTGGAAACCCATGGGTCTATGGCCCTAAAGCTGCCTCCCCAGCGACACTTCAGATTCACTCTCTGTATTAGGCCTTTCCCAGTGTTCAGCTTCACCTTGGGAGCACTTGTGTACAGGCACCTTATCAATGACATATACCCTATATCATAGCTCATGTCTCGCTCTTCTTAGGAATGAATTACCAGACAGCCCGCTATCTACGGTGTGCTCATCTTTCTGTGCTTTACTTCTCTCCATGAGAGCAGCATTTTTCAGGTAATCTGACTTAAGATGGTCAAAAGAAAGATAGACCATTATTTTGTAAATGTGTATATGTTGTGAAAGGTTTGATTAATAAACCATTGCACAAAAAAACTATTATAGCAAAAAAGATGTATAATAAGAAACCTGTGTTTTTAAAATAAATGTATGTTTGCCTATAAAAGAAAGAGTTTTCCCTGTAGTGAATTTCCTTTGATCCTACATGCAGGCAGAGATGGTCCGCGTTCATGAATATTAATGCAGCTCCCTTCATGGAGAGCAGGTGGGGCTAGAGGTGCACATCCCGTGGGACTGCGCAACTTGATTTTAGAAACCTTGCATAGTTGTGAAGAGCCAGGAATGAGACGCAGACACAAAGGATTATTATTAAAATGAACAGGGGTTGGAAAATGCCTCACTATCCCTAATCTAGGAGGTATTTACCTACCTCAACCAAAACTAAGGGTCTATCCAGTGTCAATATGTCCAAAGTAAATGTACGTTCGGTGTCCAAAATCCTATCCTCGCCCTCACACTCTAAAACTTAACTCTAAGGTGCTAAAGAAATTGTCTCTTGACGTGCACAAATGTTCAAATCCAACACAAAAGTTCCAAATGGACAATGTTCACAGCTCCAGGGAATGACTCTCTTCCTCAGTTTTCTCTCCACATTCAAGATAACTCAAAATTCGAAGAATATGGGTCTTCCTTGTGATTCTCTTTTATTAGTACTGCACTTTGGGTGTGGGGACTCACAGGACACCTGGTATACTCCCCTGCCAGGTTTTCTTTTTCATCAAAATGCAATTCAAAATCCACAAAGGCATGGGTCTACCTTGGGATCCTCTTTTTATTAGTTCTTTATATATATATATGATTTTACCTGGCATACTCTCCTGCCAGGACTTTCATGCAGCCTATTCTGCACACTTGACTTCGTTTCACACACTTGGCTGTGCCTGGTATACTTTCCTTCCAGGACTTTCATGAAATTCTTTATACAGTGAGTGTTCGATTCCATGTCGGTTGTTTCTCTGGCTCTCGCGTCTCTCGCAGCCTCTGCAAGCACAGCTGACAGGCGCTCAGTCTTTGTTCAGCGTTCCAGCTTCCCCGGCACTCCGAAAGCATGACTTGCTTTCTCGTGTCCTGCCTCGGCAGAGCTGCCCTGCACACTGGTTTCCTTCCCGCTCCATTCTGCTGTTCGGATCTCTGCGCTGCGCCCGGTACCTTGATCTGCCTTACGGTGGAGAACTCCATGTTTCTTATCCCGGCCTGGTTTTGTACCGTGCCGGACCAATGGGATTGTCCCCACAACTAGAACGCTGGTATTGGGTTTCTTTAGGAGTAATCATTACTAGTCCTCGCCTCTTCCTCGTCCCAGTTCCTATTATGCTGTTTTTCGTGTGATGTTGAGGAATACTGGCTATAGGCTTGGCAAGTGGTTGAGGGCGTTTGTTACAATATGCCATTAAGGCCTGGGGAAGGGAGGGGACATCCCTAAAAGGGAATGGGGGACATGTGACTTCATTTGATGATGCCATCCCCCTGAGGGTCGCCTCCCACATGTGGTCCTCCCTCATATAGCTGCCCCCAGATCAGGATCAGGTAGCGGCTGCAGTCCCCTGGCCACATGAAGAGATGCCACCTCAGGGAAAAGAGTGACGACATCGTCAGATTCATCACAACTTGGGTTCTAATCGGATCTGGGCTCCTAACAATGCAGATGGTTTATCCTGGGAATAGCTTTTTGTCTCCTCACTAATCTGCTCTGCCCTATCACTTGCCCTGGCTCCTCATGAAGGCTCATATCGGCACACAGGACTCTGGTCAATCAATGAATCAAAGCCTTGTATTTCACAAACATGTGTAAACCTTACATTTCTTCATTCCATGAACCAATGGAATAAACCCGGTCTTGTTCCTCAGCATTAGTTCATGAAAACCATCTGAATTCATCATTGGTGCAAAAAGTGTAAAACTTTCTTGCTACCATATTTTACAAATTCTAAGGATTTAATAACAGCAAGGCTACCTAATAATTTGAAAGCAACCAAGACCTTAGTGGCCAAGATTATTTAAAAATGTAAACATGCCCAAAATAATGAATCGATGCTTTGAATTTTTGGAAAGGTCTAGTGTGGCCATCTGAAAATGAGGAGAAGCAAGCGAGGCAGAGAAAGTGGCCAACATCTTCATTACCTTGGGAAAAGACTGACAGCAGTGATCATTTGCACAAGGGTAGTATGCCCAGTCACGAGCTTAGTAGTAAAACATTAATGCAGAATGTTTTCACTTCATCCACATAGTCTTTGAACCCCAAATGACATTTTGGGGTTAAATCTCTAGCGAGACCACTTTTGACCCAAGCAGCCACTCTAAAAGGCGCAGCTTTTTATACTGTTGGAATCAGATAAATTATTTGCTATAGAAGGGCTAACTCAGAAGACCCTCACTGCCCTCCCACTGCTTTCCGATTGGGCCTAATCTGTTTCATCTCAGCCAACCTGGAAGCTGCCAGGCTTTGAGCTGGCCCCAAACCAAGGCCCACACTCTAAGGCCCCTGTTTGGGCCTGGAGGGTCGTTGAGGGGCCCCCTGCAACATTCTTAAGTTTTGTCTGCAACAGTCTTTGACTCTGCAGTAGCATGTAAGCGCAATCATTCTCCCTGCTCAGTTCTGCAGCACCCATTGGCTGCTGTCACCCCTCCCCCACCCCCATTATCTCCAATGGGTCTCCTGGCCATTCATACCAAGCTCTGCTGGTTCTCTGCCAGCATTCCTACACTTCAGCACTACTCGCTGTACACCCTGCCAGGCTACTAATGTGCGCCTTCCTTTGCGACCCTCCCACATGTGGCATGTCTCCAGGACTGGTCTGACGACCTCCGTTCACTGTTCGCTGATACTCCCCTTGCCACGATCTTCCCATGCACCTGCATACTCTCCTAGATGCTACCCACCCATCGAACTGTGCTGCACTTGTCTAACTTTTCACACCCTCGCAATCGCTCCCTCCTCTTCTGCTAAGTGCCCTGCAATTGCACCTTCACATCGGCCAGCTCTGCCAGGTTACACTGCCCCACCCATGTGCAGGAAAGTTCAGGTGCACCTTTTCACTGCTGCCTGCGTAAGGGAGTTCCATCAGGTACCCATGATTGACCACTGCACATGCCTTTCTGCATGTGTGCATGACTTTCAAATCTGTGTTTTTAATTATTGCTGCACTTTTTTCTTGTCTTTCGGGAACCAACTTCTGATGCCCTTTTTCATTTCTGTAGTCTTTGCACCCCCTGTAACCTGATTCTTGCTGTGCTTTGAACTTGCCCGGTGTATATTTTCTGCTGCAATTTAGTGCTTTGCTGTAACGTTGCAGCATTTTAGTGCTTTGCTGCAACGTTGAATCTCGGTGTGCCTTTGAACCTGCGCAGTGTGGGTTTTCTGTTGCATTTTAGTGCTTTGCTGTAGAGTTGAATCTCGGTGTGCCTTTGAACATGCCCAGTGTATGTTTTCTGCTGCATTTTAGTGCTTTGCTGTAGAGTTGAATCTCGGTGTGCCTTTGAACCTGTGCAGTGCGTGTTTTCTGCTGCATTTTAACACTCGTCCAGTCTGGGTTGCTTAAAGATCTGTGCTTCCCTGTACGTATCTTGTTTAAAGCACCTCCTTCATCTGTACCTGATAGGCTGCTAGGCCGCCTGCTTAGTTCATTCATGCACTGTGCAACTCCTCTGTCTGTCTCTATCACTTCCCCTCCGCCCCACTACATGGCTCTCTCTATCCCCCCTATCTATTCTAACTGTTACTCTATCACCTATCCTATCTCTGTCACAAGGTCTGGAAGATGAAAGATTGAAAAACCTCTTCTAGACTCTAATCCAGACTATTACCAACATCCTATTTTCTGTCCCTTCCTGGACCTATGGACTCCCCACCTGGTCTCCACTCTCTCCCATTTCTCCTCCTCACCCATTAATGGCACTATATGGGAAGTACTCTTGGCATACTTCTCATCTTTTAGGTGCATCATTAATGTCTACCACAATGGCACTATCATGGCCCAAGGCTCTCAACCTACTCCTCTCCTCGACCAGCGCCTGTCCTCTCTCATTAACTTCCTCCCTTCTCCTGCTAACCTCTCCACCACCGCTGACGGGGGTACCATGCCCCTGTACGCCCCCTGAAAATGTTCAGAGGTGGTAATCTGCTTCACTTAGCTACTCTGAATGCTTGTTCTGCTGTCAAACACTCTTCCAACATCTATCTCCTTCTTGAAGACTTTGACGTCCTTGCCCTTACCGAGATGTTGTTCAATGCCAGCTCTGTCACTGCTCTTGATACTCTCCTTCCTGAGGGCTACAAAATTCTTTCTAAACCACGACCCAACGGGCTCGGAGGTGGAGTAGCCTTGATTTTCCCTGAGCGGGTCCCTGCTTCTATCACATCTACTCAATCCTACTCCTCTTTTGAATGCCTCGTCTGTAGGCTCAGAGTCTCGCCTACTCTCTCTCATCCTTGCTACCATCTACAGGCCCCTTGGCTCCATCTCTCGCTTCCTCTCTGGACCAACCTTGCCTCCTCCCTCTCGACCTATTTTCCCAAACTCCTCCTTCCTGGTGACTTCAATATCCACCTCGACTCCCCTGAATCAGCACCCTCAAGTTCCGTGTCCCCTGTTACTCCCTCTCTTTCACTATTCCTCACTCTGGTCCAACCCACTCATCCGGACACACTCTGGATGCCTTCATCTCTGGTGACATCTTTATCTCTAACACGGTCACCACCACCCTCTCCTGGTCTGATGTTGTCAAGGTAGAGTTTAACTAGCGGTGAAAGGGCTCAGGTACTTGTCGGATCATCAAGAGAACAAGTGGTCTTGTGTACCCCTGCTGGTGTAGCAAGGGGATACAGAGTGGCCAGACTATACTTAGCAGGTCCGATCAGAACATCTTCTCGCCGCACAAGAACTGCCGGAATGCTCGCCATTACTCCATTACTGCTCTGCTGGAGTCAGACGTCACTCTAAGGTTTTATAGCTATTTGCATTTGTTATGTAGTGAAACATAGACTTGTATAGTGCACATCTGGCATTTTGGCGGCCTCGTGGCTCTTCAGAAAGAGAGGTTGTTTGCGGGGTTCATGGTGAGGCCACTGCACATCCTGTAGTGTTGATGCTTGCAATGCCGCGATTGGAGTACTGCTCTGATTCTATCTGGGTATTTTCTGGTCAGAGGCTTGAGGTATGTAGTCTTTTTGGAGGGGGGAGCTCAAGCTCTCAACAGTTGGAATCAGCATTATGAGGACCTGGCTAGCCACCAAGATTAGTAGAGGTGGTCTGTTCCTTTAAGGACTTTTTGTCCGGTGATGTTCACCTGTTTGGCCACCATCTCATCAGATGATCTTTGTTGATCCGGTTTTGTTTGAAGGATCCAAGGAAACTGACCTGAATGAGCTGATCTCCTGCATTTCTTGGCAGGTTCCTTGCATCTGGTAGAACAACCTAAATAGGTCAGCTCTTCAGTATACGTGGCCCAAGTCCAGTGCGAAGCCAGTGATTGTTTGTCTGATCCGGTCGAGATAGCGGCAGGCCATGTAAAGAAAATGGGCAAGTCATGGCAAAACACTGCATTGGCATTGAAAGACGAGTTTGGGCTGGTCACAGACATACGCTGTGTAGTTATCTGGCGGGCTGGTTAGACCCTTGGAGGACTCTAGATATACTGTGGGCCATGCTAAGGGTTTGATATCCTGGACAGACTACGATGAGACGCTAGTCTGACTATGGACAGCCTATGGAGATACCCTGGGTGAAGCCTAGGCACACTCTAGGCAAACCGTGGGCAGTCCACAGAGAGAACCTGGGTAGACTCTAGGTCGACTGTGCTCGCACTGCGGAGACCATGAAGTGCTGCGTCCGACCATGATGTTTACATATAGCCTGTTGGCATGCCAGATCTCAGACCTAACTTAATTGCATGGCAGATGTTGTCTGGCTTGATCGCTTGCCAGATGTTACGTTGAGCTTGATCGCATGTCAGATGTCGCATGTAGCTTGATCGCATCTCAGGTGACGTGTCTAGCTTGATCACATGCCATAGTTTATGAATGCAGTCCAGCCATCTTTGGTATTGATATTTATTTCTATCGCGCTCGTACACAAGTGTTTCAAAGCGCGACAAGGCAAGGGAGGGGAACAGGAGAAAACAAAACAGTGATCTTACTAGGCCCAGTGACATTGAGCACGCGCAAGTGCATGGGAGAGGGGGAGAAGTGGAAAGTGTGAAGCAGAGGAGAAACAGATAAATAACAAATAAATAATAATAAAGGCAACAAACAGTGGTTGTGCAGCCAGCAATTCGCAAGTGCTAGGTTAAAGGCAGCAGACAGGGTAGGTCTGACAAGTGCAGGAAGAAAAAGGGGGCTGTATGGGTACAGATCCAGACCCCAGTGCAAGAGGTGGCCCGTAGGCAGTGCGGGAGGGTGACAGGGTGAGCAGGTACCTGGCCCGGAGGACAGAGGGTGGCTAGATGCATGGTGCCAAGAGAGAACAGATCTGAAGGGGAGATGGGGAGCAAAGGCATAAGAAAAGAGGAAGGTCTTGAGGTGCTTCCGGAACCGGAGATGGTTCTCCTCAAATTTTAAAGTGGCATGGAGGCTGTTCCAGAGGGAGGCCCCAGCCGAAGACAGAGATCTACCCCAAGCTCGTTTCTTTGAAAAACGACTGACCCTGAGGGAGTTAGAGGAGGAGGAGCGAAGAGCTCGAGAGGGGAGGTATTTACGGAGGGATAGCTGAATGTATTTTGGACCCAGGCCCCAGAAAGCCTTGTGGATGATGCAGAGGGTTTTGAATGTAATCCTTGCATCCACTGGGAGCCAATGGAGAGATTTCAGAGCTGTAGAGATACGATCCCAGGGCTTGAGGCCAAGGACAAGTCTTGCAGTCCTGTTCTAGATTAGTTGCAGAGGGCGGAGAGTAGAGGCAGGTAGATTTAGAACAAAGCTATTACAATAGTCCAACAAAGAGAGAACCAGAGCTTTGGATACCATGAGCTTCTGGGGGAAGGAGAGGAAAGGCAGAGTACCTCTAAGGAGGTGCAGGAGGAAATTTGGTGGTGGGTGTGTCTTTCTAATAAGTTGGTCCTGATTCTTACCGTCCATCATTTACACGTCCAGGCTCTGCAGTCCGCTCCCACCTCTTAACTGGCGTAAAAGTGTCATTGGCAGTAGTGCAGGGGGCCTGGAAGCCATCAGTTGGGTGGTAAATCGGTCCGGTCCAGGGTCTGCAGTCCGCCCCCACCTCTGAGAAAAGCACAGCTGTATTAAAATCGAAAAAAGGAGATGAGGATATATATCTGAGGGAAGTATAGGCCCAGGAGGATAGCTCAGCGGCAACATGCTTGCCTTGGAAAAAAGACGACACGAAGCAAAACAGGTTCGATCCCTGGGTCTGTGCTTAGAAACCTCCGGGTATTAAGCGCGTTATGAATACGCAACTAAGAGACATATTCCTGTAACAGCGCCTTGATGCCCCCGGGCTGTGGGAGCACTTTAAAAATGCAAATAAATAAATAAAGTAAAATCATTGAGAAACAGCTATAGAAATTGGTCAAGATCGAATAAATATTTACATGTGCAGCGGGATGGCGCAATGATGCTAAGGGCCGTGGGTCAGACCAATTCAAGACGTTTCTGGTCCTTGATAAACTCCACAGCGGTAGAGCAGAGCAATCCACAAAGTGGTGTTATACAAGAAAAGGTGTGGAAAGAACACCTATTAAAACTCTATGGGGCTGTTCTGGGTCCTAAGCTTATCCCCTCAGAGGACTTGACTTGGGAACTAAGCATCACACAAGAGGGGATGGAAGAACTGATAAAAAAAACTCAGCCTCTCGGGGCAGCGGGCCCTAATGTTCTGAGTAACCACATTTTATAAGCTGATGTTGGTCTTTGTTCCTGCTTATTGGAAGTGCTATTTAAGGAAAAAGTGAGTAGCAAACATCTCCGCGAGTCCTGGAGGAGAGCCATCATCCCAATCTATAAAAAAGGGGATCAGACGGATTCTATAAATTACCCACCAATCTTGCTTTTAGATGCAGATGGGAAGATATTTGCGAGTTTGGTTCTCAAACAATTGGAGTAGTGGGCAGAACAGAAAGGAATTCTATTGATACATCAGGTTGGCTTTCAAAGGCGTCTCGCTACCTCATTAAATGGCTTGGTAATGAGCACAGTATGTAGCGGGTCCTTCTTAAAGACTGGCCCGTCACTTTATGGTGCTTGGATCGACTTATCCCAAGCCTTCGATACTGTTAACAGACAACATCTGTGTGGATAATTGAGGAGCTGGGGTCTACCTGAAACTCAGCCAGCTGTGATAGTTGAGTTACATGAGGATTCCCAACTCCAGGTAAGGCTTGACAAAAAGGGGAGACGGTCTAGTGCTATCAAGACAGAGAGCGGGGCGAAACAGGGATGCATTGCTGCTCCTTATCTATCGGACCTGGCAAAGAATCTAGAGGGGTCCGCGTTGGCAAGTCCGATTGGGAAAGAGAGAATTAATTGGATTGCCTACGTGAACGACATTGGGCTACTGGATTACACCCCAATAGATTTGCAACGTATGTTAAACGCACTAGAGATGTATGCAGGGTTGAATGACTTGAAGGTCAACCCCCAAAAGTCTAAAATTGTCGTATTCAAGCGTCCACTATTCATCCATTTATATGGCGTTTAGATGACCAAATCATCCCAGTTACCAAAGAAGTAACATACTTGGTCAATAGTGTGATCCTTTCCAACTAAGGCATATCTAGCAACAATCTTGGAGGGAAACATTTTGCAATTTGGATCTCAAATGAAGAAAATTATAAATATGTATTGTAAATTCTCCTTGACCCCGGTCATCAAATACTACATTGGTAAGGTCATCCCATACTTGCTATTTGGATGCAAATCTACAGTCGGGACTAATGGATATATTTAAGGGCAAACTGTGCAAACGTGCATCAAGCCTTCCTAAATGTGCCCCTAATTCCAGCCTGAGGTATGAATTGGGCCTTCATTCTATGAGATCATTGATGGACTGGAGATGGGTATCTCTCTATAGGCTGAGCCTGGCTTCTTCAAAATCCACATTGTATGAGGATGTAGCTTGTGCATTAGAGGGCTGTAGCAACTTCTATTTGATTGATTTTGAAGGCTCTAAAATACTCACGAGATGTGGACATACAGAAATCGATCTAACCCAAAATCCCATGAAAGTGAATGAGTCAATAAAAAGAGTTGATTGGAGCAGGACGATTGCATTAATGCGCACCTCGATTGTTACCCTGTCACTGTCGAGTGCGAATAAACCGCGAGCATGGTCGTCCACGTACTTGAGGATATTTCCGCATCCTTCTAGTAGGTCAGATTTTTTGAGATACTGACTCAATCTGTTGCCCACACGAGACATTAGGCACAAGGAGCAGTACAGGGACACAATCTGCCCACTATGTGATGGAAATAGCACACAGGATTTAAAACATCTGTTGAGTGATTGTCCTGGGACATTGGAGAGGAGAGTAAGGACATTTTCAAGATTTGTTGATAAAGATTGGTGGTTAACAACAGACCCCTTTTGGGAGAGACTGGTCTCAGGTCATGAAATACTCCTAACAATGGAAATTGTGAAACTTTAAGAGCTAAATCTTACTGCTGTTTAACTGTGAAACTGGCTAAAGAGTCTTAATTTTGTTGATGTTGTACCATAGTGTGTTTATACTCTATGGAGTGGATACATGTTAGGCTAGGCTAAATTGCTATTAATGAAAATCTGTGATAGTTAAATGAGCTAGAAAATGTATATTCGTGTGCATTGTTTTAAACTGTAACCCTTTCTTGTGAAAAGTCTTATTTTTTTAATATAACACAATAAAAAATAAAAACTAAGAGACAATGGGCCTCATTACGACCCTGGCGGACCGGAAATAACGGTGGCGGTAAACCCGCCGCCACCGTTGTTTCCGGACCGCCTGATCCCGACCCCTGCAGGCGGGAGGTGATGTTCCCGCCAGGTCTGTCCTGGCGGGTTTAACACCTCCCGCATGCAGGCGGACGAGGAAACACCGGCAGCATTACGAGATGCTGCCGGTGTTTCCATGATCCCCATTTCCATCGAGTCCCATAGGACTCAATGGGAATGGGGATTTACACCATTCCGCCTCCGTGATTCCCGGAAAACCGGGGTTGTAATGCCCCGGTAATTCCGGGAATCACGGAGGCGGAATGGTAATACGAGTCCGGCGTTAACCAGGCGGTTTTACCGCCTCGGTTAACGCCGGACTCGTAATGAGGCCCAATGAGTGGATAAAGCACGGCTTCTGAGGAAAATGATACAAGACTATCAGGATAACCTGATAATAGAAGAACGAGTAATGAAGAGAGACTGCAGGAGTGGGGGGAATCTAAAAGGGGAACAAGTCCCATGCATAGTAGCCAAGGATGCTTTGAGAGGCCGTGAAAGGGTCACAAGTGTAGGCAAGCTGTAAGCAACATATTCTCTTTATGGAAATGTTTCTCTCTTACACTTGAGTTTCTCAACACAATCTTCTTTGGTAAGCTCTGGATATCTCCTCCATAAGGTCTTTTAGCTCTTGTACAGCTCTTGGCTATCATAAAGTAAAAGAAGCACAGGAGAAGAAATACCTTCTCTTGGCTGAACTTAAGTTGGTTAAACTAGTGGCAGGGTCAGGTAGATTTAGGTTTTGAACAGAGTACATTTTTACTTTTTGACTTCCTGGCAACAGTCGAGCACTCTTTAGTTTCTTTCTATAGGCAGGGTTATCCCTTTAATAATAGGGAAAGTTAGGCCTTTTCAAATAATTTCAGTAAACAGAGTTCATAATGTCCTTAATGTGTCCGACTCCTTCTTCTGACCCGCCACAGTTATCTTACCTCCTGGGTTTCCTCTTACCTTCCTTCTCATCTTAATTCCCAAGCTCAGTTTCTTCTTACTGTCCCGAAACCTCTCTGCACCTGATTGTGCATTTTCTCTCTTGGCTTCTAAACATTGGAATGCTGTTGCGATTCAAATTCGTGCCTCTCCTTTAGCTTTTTTCCGTTCTTAAATACTTCCTTCTTTCATTTCTATTGTAACTTTTGATTTCTTCATTTATTATTGCTCATGTATTATACCGTCGACTTTCCCATGTGTGACGCTTTGGCGAACGCACAATATAAATCACAATAAATGCAAATAACTAGGACCGTGTTACATATGATATAACGACCCATTGTAACCCCTGTGTCTCACACCACCCTATCTGAATGGGTGGAATCATGGACCTTTCACCTATCCAAGGCATGAACTAGTTCTCTAAAATTGATTAGCACAGATGGCTAATTAACAATTTCTTGATTGGCAACAAACTTATTTGGTTAGCAATTTTGTGCTAGTATTATGTGTACCCAAGAGAGAAACTGAGCCACATTATAGCATTTTTGCGTAATTTTAAATAAGAAATTAGTGAGGTGAAGAGTTGTAAAAGTTTACCTAAATGAAAAGGCAAAAACCACAAAATATAAATGATAAAAAGGTTTAAAAAAAGAGTCTGTTTTCAGTGCAATGCTGGGAGTGCAACCTCTGGCATCTATTCTGGCCAGTGAGTGATATTTGATACTCAGGAGCTGCTTTTAACTCCAGGATCCTCAGAGGTCGCTCCTGCAGATTCATTGATACCTAATGCCCAGGAGCGTATTTTAGCTTCTAGTTCCCTTGAGGTAGCTCCTACTCACTGAGTGATGCCTAATACCAAGAGCTTATTTTTAGCTCATCGTTCCCCAGAGGTAGCTCCTGCTGACTGGGTAATATGATACCCAGGAACTGCTTTTTCCCTCCAGGTTCCTCAGAGGTAGCTCCTGCTGACTGGATTATATGAGACCCAGGAGCTGCGTTTTACCTCCAGGTTCCCTTACAGGTAGCTTCTGCTGACTGGGTAATATGATACCCAGGGGATGCTTTTTACCTCCAGGTACCTCAGAGGTAGCTCCTACTGACTGGGTAATATGATACCCAGGAACTGCGTTTAAGCTCATAGTTCCCCAGAGGTAGCGCCTGCTGACTTGGTAATATGATACCCAGGAGCTGCTTTTTACCTCCAGGTTCCTCGGAGGTAGCTTCTGCTGACTGGGTAATATGATACCCAGGAACTGCTTTTTACCTCCAGGTTCCTCGGAGGTAGCTTCTGCTGACTGGGTAATATGATACCCAGGAGCTGCTTTTTACCTTCAGGTTCCTCAGAGGTAGCTCCTGCTGACTGGGTAATATTATACCTAGGAGCTGCTTTTTACCTCCAGGTTCCCTTACAGGTATCTCCTGCTGACTGGCTAATATGATACCCAGGAGCTGCTTTTTACCTCCAGGTTCCTCGGAGGTAGCTCCTGCTGACTGGCTAATATTATACCCAGGAGCTGCTTTTTAGCTCCAGGTTCCCTTACAGGTAGCTCCTGCTGACTGGGTAATATGATACCCTGGAGCTGCTTTTTACCTCCAGGTTCCTTTACAGGTAGCTCCTGCTGACTGGGTAATACGATACCCCAGAGCTGCTTTTTACCTCCAGGTTCCCTTAGAGGTAGCTCCTGCTGATTGGGTAATATGATACCCAGGAGCTGTTTTATAGCTCATCGTTACCCAGAGATAGCTCCTGCTGACTGGGTAATATTATCCCTAGGAGCTGCTTCTTACCTCCAGGTTCCCTTACAGGTAGCTCCTGCTGACTGGTAATATGATACCCAGGGGATGCTTTTTACCTCCAGGTTCCTCGGAGGTAGCTCCTGCTGACTGGGTAATATGATACCCAGGAGCTGCTTTTTACCTCCAGGTTCCCCAGAGGTAGCTCCAGCTGACTGGGTAAAATGATACCCAGGAGCTGCTTTTTTCCTCCAGGTTACCTTACAGGTAGCTCCTGCTGACTGGCTAATATGATACCCAGGAGATGCTTTTTACCTTCAGGTTCCTCAGAGGTAGCTCCTGCTGACTGGGTAAAATGATACCCAGGAGCTGCTTTTTACTTCCAGGTTCCCTTACAGGTATCTCCCGCTCACTGGGTAATATGATACCCAGGAACTGCTTTTTACCTCCAGGTTCCTCGGAGGTAGCTCCTGCTGACTGGGTAATATGATACCCAGGAGCTGCTTTTTACCTCCAGGTTCCCTTACAGGTAGCTCCTGCTGACTGGGTAATATGATACCCAGGAGCTGCTTTTTACCTCCAGGTTCCTCAGAGTTAGCTCCTGCTGACTGGCTAATATGATACCCAGGAGCTGCTTTTTACCTCCAGGTTCCCTTACAGGTAGCTCCTGCTGACTGGGTAATATGATACCCAGGAGCTGCTTTTTAGCTCATCGTTCCCCATAGATAGCTCCTGCTGACTGGGTAATATGATACCCAGGAGCTGCTTTTTAGCTCATCGTTCCCCAGAGATATCTCCTGCTGACTGGGTAATATGATACCCAGGGGATGCTTTTTACCTCCAGGTTCCTCGGAGGTAGCTTGTGCTGACTGGGTAATATGATACCCAGGAGTTGCTTTTTACCTCCAGGTTCCTCGGAGGTAGCGCCTGCTGACTGGGTAATTTTATACCCAGGAGCTGCTTTTTACCTCCAGGTTCCTTTACAGGTAGCTCCTGCTGACTGGGTAATATGATACCCAGGGGATGCTTTACCTCCAGGTTCCCCAGAGGTAGCTCCTGCTGACTGGGTAATATGATTCCCAGGGGATGCTTTTTACCTTCAGGTTCCTCAGAGGTAGCTCCTGCTGACTGGGTAAAATGATACCCAGGAGCTGCTTTTTACTTCCAGGTTCCCTTACAGGTATCTCCCGCTCACTGGGTAATATGATACCCAGGAACTGCTTTTTACCTCCAGGTTCCTCGGAGGTAGCTCCTGCTGACTGGGTAATATGATACCCAGGAGCTGCTTTTTACCTCCAGGTTCCCTTACAGGTAGCTCCTGCTGACTGGGTAATATGATACCCAGGAGCTGCTTTTTAGCTCATCGTTCCCCATAGATAGCTCCTGCTGACTGGGTAATATGATACCCAGGAGCTGCTTTTTAGCTCATCGTTCCCCAGAGATATCTCCTGCTGACTGGGTAATATGATACCCAGGGGATGCTTTTTACCTCCAGGTTCCTCGGAGGTAGCTTGTGCTGACTGGGTAATATGATACCCAGGAGTTGCTTTTTACCTCCAGGTTCCTCGGAGGTAGCTCCTGCTGACTGGGTAATTTTATACCCAGGAGCTGCTTTTTACCTCCAGGTTCCTTTACAGGTAGCTCCTGCTGACTGGGTAATATGATACCCAGGGGATGCTTTACCTCCAGGTTCCCCAGAGGTAGCTCCTGCTGACTGGGTAATATGATTCCCAGGGGATGCTTTTTAGCTATGGGTTCCTCAGAGGTAGCTTCTACTGCCTGGTTAGTATGATACCCAGGAGCTGCTTTTTAGCTCCAGGTACGTCGGAGGTAGCTCCTGTTGACTGGGTAATATTATACCCAGGAGCTGCTTTTTACCTCCAGGCTCCCCAGAGGTAGCTCCTGCTGACTGGGTAATATGATACCCAGGAGCTGCTTTTTACCTCCAGGCTCCCCAGAGGTAGCTCCTGCTGACTGGTAATATGATACCCAGGAGCTGCTTTTTACCTCCAGGTTCCCCAGAGGTAGCTCCTGCTGACTGGGTAATATGATTCCCAGGAGCTGCTTTTTACCTCCAGGCTCCCCAGAGGTAGCTCCTGCTGACTGGGTAATATGATTCCCAGGAGCTGCTTTTTACCTCCAGGCTCCCCAGAGATAGCTCCTGCTGACTGGGTAATATGATACCCAGGAGCTGCTTTTTAGCTCATCGTTCCCCATAGATAGCTCCTGCTGACTGGGTAGTATGATACCCAGGGGATGCTTTTTAACTAATCGTTCCCAGAGATAGCTCCTGCTGACTGGGTAATATGATACCCAGGAGCTGCTTTTTACCTCCAGGTTCCTCGGAGGTAGCTCCTGCTGACTGGGTAATATGATACCCAGGGGATGCTTTTTAGCTCATCGTTCCCAAGAGGTAGCTCCTGCTGACTGGGTAATATGATACCCAGGGGATGCTTTTTAGCTCATCGTTCCCCAGAGGTAGCTCCTGCTGACTGGGTAATATGATACCCAGGGGATGCTTTTTAGCTCTTCGTTCCCCAGAGGTAGCTCCTGCTGACTGGTAATATTATACCCAGGGGATGCTTTTTACCTCCAGGCTCCCCAGAGGTAGCTCCTGCTGACTGGGTAATATGATACCCAGGAGCTGCTTTTTACCTCCAGGTTCCCCAGAGGTAGCTCCTACTGACTGGGTAATATGATACCCAGGAGCTGCTTTTTACCTCCAGGTTCCCTTACAGGTAGCTCCTGCTGACTGGGTAATATGATACCCAGGAGCTGCTTTTTACTTCCAGGTTCCCCAGAGGTAGCTCCTGCTGACTGGGTAATATGATACCCAGGGGATGCTTTTTAGTTCATCGTTCCCCAGAGGTAGCTCCTGCTGACTGGGTAATATGATACCCAGGAGCTGCTTTTTACCTCCAGGTTCCTCGGAGGTAGCTCCTGCTGACTGGGTAATATGATACCCAGGAGCTGCTTTTAACTCATCGTTCCCCAGAGGTAGCTCCTGCTGACTGGGTAATATGATACCCAGGAGCTGCTTTTAGCTCATCGTTCCCCAGAGATATCTCCTGCTGACTGGGTAATATGATACCCAGGAGCTGCTTTTTAGCTCCAGGTTCCCCAGAGGTAGCTCCTGCTGACTGGTAATATTATACCCAGGGGATGCTTTTTACCTCCAGGCTCCCCAGAGGTAGCTCCTGCTGACTGGGTAATATGATACCCAGGAGCTGCTTTTAGCTCATCGTTCCCCAGAGGTAGCTCCTGCTGACTGGGTAATATGATACCCAGGAGCTGCTTTTTAGCTCCAGGTTCCCCAGAGGTAGCTCCTGCTGACTGGTAATATTATACCCAGGGGATGCTTTTTACCTCCAGGCTCCCCAGAGGTAGCTCCTGCTGACTGGGTAATATGATACCCAGGAGCTGTTTTTTACCTCCAGGTTCCCCAGAGGTAGCTCCTACTGACTGGGTAATATGATACCCAGGAGCTGCTTTTTACCTCCAGGTTCCCCAGAGGTAGCTCCTAC
This sequence comes from Ambystoma mexicanum, assembly GCF_040938575.1. Taxonomy (NCBI): domain Eukaryota; kingdom Metazoa; phylum Chordata; class Amphibia; order Caudata; family Ambystomatidae; genus Ambystoma; species Ambystoma mexicanum. Next base: position 18,841,530 of record NC_090934.1, on the reverse strand, counting down.
TGACTGGGTAATATGATACCCAGGAGCTGCTTTTTACCTCCAGGTTCCCCAGAGGTAGCTCCTACTGACTGGGTAATATGATACCCAGGAGCTGCTTTTTACCTCCAGGTTCCCTTACAGGTAGCTCCTGCTGACTGGGTAATATGATACCCAGGAGCTGCTTTTTACCTCCAGGTTCCCCAGAGGTAGCTCCTACTGACTGGTTAATATGATACCCAGGAGCTGCTTTTTACTTCCAGGTTCCCCAGAGGTAGCTCCTGCTGACTGGGTAATATGATACCCAGGAGCTGTTTTATAGCTCATCGTTCCCAGAGATAGCTCCTGCTGACTGGGTAATATTATACCTAGGAGCTGCTTTTTACCTCCAGGTTCCTCAGAGGTAGCTCCTGCTGACTGGGTAATATGATACCCAGGGGATGCTTTTTAGTTCATCGTTCCCCAGAGGTAGCTCCTGCTGACTGGTAATATTATACCCAGGGGCTGCTATTTACCTCCAGGTTCCCTTACAGGTAGCTCCTGCTGACTGGGTAATATGATTCCCAGGAGCTGCTTTTTACCTCCAGGTTCCTCGGAGGTAGCTCCTGCTGACTGGGTAATATGATACCCAGGAGCTGCTTTTTACCTCCAGGTTCCTTGGAGGTAGCTCCTGCTGACTGGGTAATATGATACCCAGGAGCTGCTTTTTACCTCCAGGTTCCTTGGAGGTAGCTCCTGCTGACTGGGTAATATGATACCCAGGAGCTGCTTTTTACCTCCAGGTTCCTTGGAGGTAGCTCCTGCTGACTGGGTAATATGATACCCAGGAGCTGCTTTTTACCTCCAGGTTCCCCAGAGGTAGCTCCTGCTGACTGGGTAATATGATACCCTGGAGCTGCTTTTAACTTCTAGGTTCCCTTACAGGTAGCTCCTGCTGACTGGGTAATATGATACCCAGGAGCTGCTTTTTAGCTCATTGTTCTCCAGAGGTAGCTCCAGCTGACTGGGTAATAAAATACCCAGAAGCTGCTTTTTAGCTCATTGTTCTCCAGAGGTAGCTCCAGCTGACTGGGTAATAAAATACCCAGAAGCTGCTTTTTAGCTCATTGTTCTCCAGAGGTAGCTCCAGCTGACTGGGTAATAAAATACCCAGAAGCTGCTTTTTAGCTCATTGTTCTCCAGAGGTAGCTCCAGCTGACTGGGTAATAAAATACCCAGAAGCTGCTTTTTAGCTCATTGTTCTCCAGAGGTAGCTCCAGCTGACTGGGTAATATGATACCCAGGAGCTGCTTTTTACCTCCAGGTTCCTCAGAGGTGTAGCTCCTGCTGACTGGGTAATATGATACCCAGGGGATGTGTTTTACCTCCAGGTTCCCTTACAGGTAGCTCCTGCTGACTGGCTAATATGATACCCAGGAGCTGCTTTTTAGCTCATCGTTCCCCAGAGATAGCTCCTGCTGACTGGGTAATATGATACCCAGGAGCTGCTTTTTACCTCCAGGTTCCCCAGAGGTGTAGCTCCTGCTGACTGGGTAATATGATACCCTGGAGCTGCTTTTTACCTCCAGGTTCCTTGGAGGTAGCTCCTGCTGACTGGCTAATATGATACCCTGGAGCTGCTTTTAACTTCTAGGTTCCCTTACAGGTAGCTCCTGCTGACTGGGTAATAAAATACCCAGGAGCTGCTTTTTAGCTCATTGTTCTCCAGAGGTAGCTCCAGCTGACTGGGTAATAAAATACCCAGAAGCTGCTTTTTTGCTCATTGTTCTCCAGAGGTAGATAGAGCTGACAGGGTTGTGCCTAATATCCAGGAGCTGCTTTTAGCTACTGCACATCAAATCTTTATTTTTGTCCCTGCTCTGCTGGTCGTACTGGTATTGTGGCCTCGGCTGTATCTGCTTGCAGCGTGGCCTCTGATGTCTGTCTGAGGATTGCAGTGCTAGCTGGAGTTCAGGTGGGACCCTTGACCATTTTGTGGTGTGAAAAGGCTGCCATATGCACTAGTAGGAATAGGCCATCGCCTTCCTAGGAGAATACACGCTTAGAGTTAGAAGCTTCAGGTATCCCACTGCTAATTAAGAAGCCATGGTCAGTCCTCAGAGGGACGTTGGGTGCGCGCTATCCTGAGGGAACGGTGCACACTGCATTTGCTGAGGGTGCAAAAATCACCTCTGTCATTGACCAAGCCTCCTTCTGTCCTACGAGTACAGGTCTGCCTCATTTCCTGGTACCCACATTCTATTCTGGGTGTGCAGGGCCTGCCACCTGTCCTGCATGTGGTGATTCTCCCATCTGTCCTGGGTATATGGTGCTTGCTATCTGTCTGGAGTGTATGGTGCCCACAATCTGTCCTAGATGTGCAGGGCCCACCAGTTCCAGGTCTGAGGGCTCCATCAGCTGTCGAAGGCGTGCATGTGAGTGGCCATCTGTTCTGTGTGCGAGGAGTCCACCCTCTATGCTGTGTGCATGGGGCCGTCTTCTGAAATGGGAGTGTTGGGGTCACTGTCTTCCCAGAGAGTTTTATAGTCTGTTATATATTGTGTGAGGGCACGGGCTGGTGCATGTGTTTTGGCTGCAGTTAGCCACTGAGGTGCTCTGTTTTCTTCAGGACTTGAAATCATTGTTCTTTTTTAAATTACCACCAAGTGTCTCTAAACTTGAGTGCTGCATGACCGGTGGTTGCTGTTTCTTTAAGGATCCGTTGCCTGTCAGCCTGCTTTGTACATTCACTTCTAACAAACTTCTTTCCTCCCGTCACTCCTAGGCCTTTCAGAAGGAGCGAGTGGAGCCTCTTCAGAACCGACTACAACAAGTGAACGGGCTAGGCCAGGGCCTCATTCAGAGTGCAGACAAGAGCAGTGATGTGCACGGGTTGGAGCACGACACAGAGGAGCTATGCACAAGGTGGAACACTCTGAGCCGGAAGGTAAGTGACTCACAGAAGCCATTGTGAGAAACCTGAGGGTGTTCTCTCAAGTAGACCTCGACAGTCCCTTATTCAGGTGGCCATGGAAGGGCTGTCGCTCTCAGATCCCAACCCTGGGGGTGGACGACCGTGGGAGGATCACCTGGGAAGGGGACCCTGGGTTTATGCTCAAGGGAATGCCCCAGGTGAGACGTGGTATTGTGCCAGAGAAGGGAGGATAGATGAGGTAACTGAGGCGTTTATGGGCTGTATTACATCTGCCTTCCTTTCTCCTGTTAGAACAGTGAGTGAGGCGTATGGTGGGGATCCTGGGGATGCTTGAGCAGTGAGTGAGGCCCAGGGTAGGGATCATGGGGATGCTTGAGCAGTGAGTGAGGTTCACAGCATGGTCAGTGGGTTCCGTGTCTCGTGCCCTAGGGCTGCTGGGATCTGTGCAGGGTATTCATTGAGGCTGACAGTGGGCTCTATGTGGATCGGGGGCCGCCTGTGTAGGCTTCAATGGGCGATGTTCATAGGTCCATGGGAAGAGCGGCTGATGGGGGTGCTGGGCCGCTGCTGTCACTCTGGCTTGCCTGACTGCACGCGCACAGGCTGCTCGTAGGAGGAAGACGCCGAGAATTCTCGGCTTCCATGAATTAGGAGAGAGTGGGTGGCATTCGGGGGAGGGGTGAGCAGGGGGGCCATCTGACGCTTACAATTTGAGTCAGACATTGGCGAATGCTGCTCATCCATGTGTGGCGGAGGGGATAATGAGAGCAGGTGCTTGTCTGAGCCCCACATCTCTGATCCCCAAGGTGGTACCCAGGCCAGCCTCCCACCCCTCTGCCATACATGTGCATCTCTCTTCATTCATGCATGACATTAACATTGAATCCTCTATTGACTGGCATGGGCAGTGTGTGGTCTACCGAGCGGGGGCTCAGTGTTTCCACGCTTGCCTTCTGAGTAGCGTGCTTCACATTCACCTACATGTCCCTGCTCTTGCCCCCACTCGCCTCCTGTGCTTCACATTCACCTACATCTCCCTGCTCTTGCCCCCACTCGCCTCCTGTGCTTCACATTCACCTACATCTCCCTGCTCTTGCCCCCACTCGCCTCCTGTGCTTCACATTCACCTACAGGTCCCTGCTCTTGCCCCCACTCGCCTCCTGTGCTTCACATTCACCTACAGGTCCCTGCTCTTGCCCCCACTCGCCTCCTGTGCTTCACATTCACCTACAGGTCCCTGCTCTTGCCCCCACTCGCCTTCTGTGCTTCACATACACCTACAGGTCCCTGCTCTTGCCCCCACTCGCCTCCTGTGCTTCACATTCACCTACATCTCCCCGCTCTTGCCCCCACTCGCCTCCTGTGCTTCACATTCACCTACATGTCCCTGCTCTTGCCCCCACTCGCCTCCTGTGCTTCACATTCACCTACATCTCCCTGCTCTTGCCCCCACTCGCCTCCTGTGCTTCACATTCACCTACAGGTCCCTGCTCTTGCCCCCACTCGCCTCCTGTGCTTCACATTCACCTACAGGTCCCTGCTCTTGCCCCCACTCGCCTCCTGTGCTTCACATTCACCTACATCTCCCTGCTCTTGCCCCCACTCGCCTTCTGTGCTTCACATTCACCTACAGGTCCCTGCTCTTGCCCCCACTCGCCTCCTGTGCTTCACATTCACCTACATGTCCCTGCTCTTGCCCCCACTCGCCTCCTGTGCTTCACATTCACCTACAGGTCCCTGCTCTTGCCCCCACTCGCCTCCTGTGCTTCACATTCACCTACAGGTCCCTGCTCTTGCCCCCACTCGCCTTCTGTGCTTCACATACACCTACAGGTCCCTGCTCTTGCCACCACTCGTCTCCTGTGCTTCACATTCACCTACATGTCCCTGCTCTTCCCCCACTCACCTTCTGTGCTTCACATTCAACTACATGTCCCTGCTCTTCACCCACTCGCCTTCTGTGCTTCACATTCACCTACAGGTCCCCGCTCTTGCCCCCACTCGCCTTCTGTGCTTCACATTCACCTACATGTCCCCGCTCTTGCCCCCACTCGCCTCCTGTGCTTCACATTCACCTACATGTCCCTGCTCTTCCCCCACTCACCTTCTGTGCTTCACGTTCACCTACAGGTCCCCGCTCTTGCCCCCACTCACCTTCTGTGCTTCACGTTCACCTACATGTCCCCGCTCTTGCCCCCACTCGCCTTCTGTGCTTCACGTTCACCTACATGTCCCCGCTCTTGCCCCCACTCGCCTTCTGTGCTTCACGTTCACCTACATGTCCCCGCTCTTGCCCCCACTCGCCTTCTGTGCTTCACATTCACCTACAGGTCCCTGCTCTTGCCCCCACTCGCCTCCTGTGCTTCACATTCACCTACAGGTCCCTGCTCTTGCCCCCACTCGCCTCCTGTGCTTCACATTCACCTACATCTCCCTGCTCTTGCCCCCACTCGCCTTCTGTGCTTCACATTCACCTACAGGTCCCTGCTCTTGCCCCCACTCGCCTCCTGTGCTTCACATTCACCTACATGTCCCTGCTCTTGCCCCCACTCGCCTCCTGTGCTTCACATTCACCTACAGGTCCCTGCTCTTGCCCCCACTCGCCTCCTGTGCTTCACATTCACCTACAGGTCCCTGCTCTTGCCCCCACTCGCCTTCTGTGCTTCACATACACCTACAGGTCCCTGCTCTTGCCCCCAATCGCCTCCTGTGCTTCACATTCACCTACATCTCCCTGCTCTTGCCCCCACTAGCCTCCTGTGCTTCACATTCACCTACATGTCCCTGCTCTTGCCCCCACTCGCCTCCTGTGCTTCACATTCACCTACATGTCCCTGCTCTTGCCCCCACTCGCCTCCTGTGCTTCACATTCACCTACATGTCCCTGCTCTTGCCCCCACTCGCCTCCTGTGCTTCACATTCACCTACAGGTCCCTGCTCTTGCCCCCACTCGCCTCCTGTGCTTCACATTCACCTACAGGTCCCTGCTCTTGCCCCCACTCGCCTTCTGTGCTTCACATACACCTACAGGTCCCTGCTCTTGCCCCCACTCGCCTCCTGTGCTTCACATTCACCTACATCTCCCTGCTCTTGCCCCCACTAGCCTCCTGTGCTTCACATTCACCTACATGTCCCTGCTCTTCACCCACTCGCCTTCTGTGCTTCACATTCACCTACAGGTCCCCGCTCTTGCCCCCACTCGCCTTCTGTGCTTCACATTCACCTACATGTCCCCGCTCTTGCCCCCACTCGCCTCCTGTGCTTCACATTCACCTACATGTCCCTGCTCTTCCCCCACTCACCTTCTGTGCTTCACGTTCACCTACAGGTCCCCGCTCTTGCCCCCACTCACCTTCTGTGCTTCACGTTCACCTACATGTCCCCGCTCTTGCCCCCACTCGCCTTCTGTGCTTCACGTTCACCTACATGTCCCCGCTCTTGCCCCCACTCGCCTTCTGTGCTTCACGTTCACCTACATGCCCCTGCTCTTGCCCCCACTCGCCTTCTGTGCTTCACGTTCACCTACATGTCCCCGCTCTTGCCCCCACTCGCCTTCTGTGCTTCACGTTCACCTACAGGTCCCCGCTCTTGCCCCCACTCGCCTTCTGTGCTTCACGTTCACCTACATGTCCCCGCTCTTGCCCCCACTCGCCTTCTGTGCTTCACGTTCACCTACATGTCCCCGCTCTTGCCCCCACTCGCCTTCTGTGCTTCACGTTCACCTACATGTCCCCGCTCTTGCCCCCACTCGCCTTCTGTGCTTCACGTTCACCTACATGTCCCTGCTCTTGCCCCCACTCGCCTCCTGTGCTTCACATTCACCTACATCTCCCTGCTCTTGCCCCCATTCGCCTTCTGTGCTTCACATTCACCTACAGGTCCCTGCTCTTGCCCCCACTCGCCTCCTGTGCTTCACATTCACCTACATCTCCCTGCTCTTGCCCCCACTCGCCTTCTGTGCTTCACATTCACCTACAGGTCCCTGCTCTTGCCCCCACTCGTCTCCTGTGCTTCACATTCACCTACAGGTCCCTGCTCTTGCCCCCACTCGTCTCCTGTGCTTCACATTCACCTACATCTCCCTGCTCTTGCCCCCACTCGCCTCCTGTGCTTCACATTCACCTACATGTCCCTGCTCTTGCCCCCACTCGCCTCCTGTGCTTCACATTCACCTACATGTCCCTGCTCTTGCCCCCACTCGCCTCCTGTGCTTCACATTCACCTACATCTCCCTGCTCTTGCCCCCACTCGCCTCCTGTGCTTCGCATTCACCTACATCTCCCTGAGCTTGCCCCCCCTCGCCTCCTGTGCTTTGCGTTCACCTACATGTCCCTGCTCTTGCCCCCACTCGCCTCCTGTGCTTCGCGTTCACCTACATGTCCCTGCTCTTGCCCCCACTCGCCTCCTGTGCTTCGCGTTCACCTACATGTCCCCGCTCTTGCCCCCACTCGCCTTCTGTGCTTCACGTTCACCTACATGTCCCTGCTCTTGCCCCCACTCGCCTTCTGTGCTTCACGTTCACCTACATGTCCCTGCTCTTGCCCCCACTCGCCTCCTGTGCTTCACATTCACCAACATGTCCCTGCTCTTGCCCCCACTCGCCTCCTGCGCTTCACATTCACCTACATCTCCCTGCTCTTGCCCCCATTCGCCTTCTGTGCTTCACATTCACCTACAGGTCCCTGCTCTTGCCCCCACTCGCCTCCTGTGCTTCACATTCACCTACATCTCCCTGCTCTTGCCCCCACTCACCTTCTGTGCTTCACATTCACCTACAGGTCCCTGCTCTTGCCCCCACTCGTCTCCTGTGCTTCACATTCACCTACATCTCCCTGCTCTTGCCCCCACTCGCCTTCTGTGCTTCACATTCACCTACATGTCCCTGCTCTTGCCCCCACTCGCCTTCTGTGCTTCACATTCCCCTACAGGTCCCTGCTCTTGCCAGTGTGTCCTCTGCTTGCCCCCACTCGCCTCCTGTGCTTCACATTCACCTACATGTCCCTGCTCTTGCCCCCACTCGCCTTCTGTGCTTCACATTCCCCTACAGGTCCCTGCTCTTGCCAGTGTGTCCTCTGCTTGCCCCCACTCGCCTCCTGTGCTTCGCATTCACCTACATGTCCCTGCTCTTGCCCCCACTCGCCTCCTGTGCTTCGCATTCACCTACATGTCCCTGCTCTTGCCCCCACTCGCCTCCTGTGCTTCGCATTCACCTACATGTCCCTGCTCTTGCCCCCACTCGCCTCCTGTGCTTCGCATTCACCTACAGGTCCCTGCTCTTGCCCCCACTCGCCTCCTGTGCTTCGCATTCACCTACATCTCCCTGCTCTTGCCCCCACTCGCCTTCTGTGCTTCGCATTCACCTACATCTCCCTGCTCTTGCCCCCACTCGCCTCCTGTGCTTCACATTCACCTACATGTCCCTGCTCTTGCCCCCACTCGCCTCCTGTGCTTCACATTCACCTACATGTCCCTGCTCTTGCCCCCACTCGCCTCCTGTGCTTCACATTCACCTACATCTCCCTGCTCTTGCCCCCACTCGCCTCCTGTGCTTCGCATTCACCTACATCTCCCTGCTCTTGCCCCCCCACGCCTCCTGTGCTTCGCATTCACCTACATGTCCCTGCTCTTGCCCCCACTCGCCTCCTGTGCTTCGCATTCACCTACATGTCCCTGCTCTTGCCCCCACTCGCCTCCTGTGCTTCGCATTCACCTACAGGTCCCTGCTCTTGCCCTCACTCGCCTCCTGTGCTTCGCATTCAACTACATCTCCCTGCTCTTGCCCCCACTCGCCTTCTGTGCTTCGCATTCACCTACATCTCCCTGCTCTTGCCCCCACTCGCCTCCTGTGCTTCACATTCACCTACATGTCCCTGCTCTTGCCCCCACTCGCCTCCTGTGCTTCACATTCACCTACATGTCCCTGCTCTTGCCCCCACTCGCCTCCTGTGCTTCACATTCACCTACATGTCCCTGCTCTTGCCCCCACTCGCTTCCTGTGCTTCACATTCACCTACATGTCCTTGCTCTTGCCCCCACTCGCCTTCTGTGCTTCACATTCACCTACAGGTCCCTGCTCTTGCCAGTGTGTCCTCTGCTTGCCCCCACTCGCCTCCTGTGCTTCACATTCACCTACATGTCCCTGCTCTTGCCCCCACTCGCCTTCTGTGCTTCACATTCCCCTACAGGTCCCTGCTCTTGCCAGTGTGTCCTCTGCTTGCCCCCACTCGCCTCCTGTGCTTCACATTCACCTACATGTCCCTGCTCTTGCCCCCACTCGCCTTCTGTGCTTCACATTCCCCTACAGGTCCCTGCTCTTGCCAATGTGTCATCTGCTTGCCCCCACTCGCCTCCTGTGCTTCACATTCACGTACATGTCCCTGCTCTTGCCCCCACTCGCCTCCTGTGCTTCACATTCACCTACATGTCCCTGCTCTTGCCCCCACTCGCCTCCCGTGCTTCACATTCACCTACATGTCCCTGCTCTTGCCCCCACTCGCCTCCCGTGCTTCACATTCCCCTACAGGTCCCTGCTCTTGCCCCCACTCGCCTCCCGTGCTTCACATTCACCTACATGTCCGTGCTCTTGCCCCCACTCGCCTCCCGTGCTTCACATTCACCTACATGTCCCTGCTCTTGCCCCCACTCGCCTCCCGTGCTTCACATTCACCTACATGTCTCTGCTCTTGCCCCCACTCGCCTCCTGTGCTTCACATTCACCTACATGCCCCTGCTCTTGCCCCCACTCGCCTCCTGTGCTTCACATTCACCTACATGTCCCTGCTCTTGCCCCCACTCGCCTCCTGTGCTTCACATTCACCTACATGCCCCTGCTCTTGCCCCCACTCGCCTCCTGTGCTTCACATTCACCTACATGTCCCTGCTCTTCCCCCAGTCGCCTCCTGTGCTTCACATTCACCTACATGTCCCTGCTCTTGCCCCCAGTCGCCTCCTGTGCTTCACATACACCTACATGTCCCTGTTCTTGCCCACACTCGCCTTCTGTGCTTCACATTCACCTACATGTCCCTGCTCTTCCCCCTACTCGCCTCCTGTGCTTCACATTCACCTACATGTCCCTGCTCTTGCCCCCACTCGCCTCCCGTGCTTCACATTCACCTACATGTCCCTGCTCTTGCCCCCACTCGCCTCCCGTGCTTCACATTCACCTACATGTCCCTGCTCTTGCCCCCACTCGCCTCCCGTGCTTCACATACACCTACATGTCCATGCTCCTGCCCCCACTCGCCTCCTGTGCTTCACATTCACCTACATGTCCCTGCTCTTGCCCCCACTCGCCTCCTGTGCTTCACATTCACCTACATGTCCCTGCTCTTGCCCCCACTCGCCTCCCGTGCTTCACATTCACCTACATGTCCCTGCTCTTGCCCCCACTCGCCTCCCGTGCTTCACATTCCCCTACAGGTCCCTGCTCTTGCCCCCACTCGCCTCCCGTGCTTCACATTCACCTACATGTCCCTGCTCTTGCCCCCACTCGCCTCCCGTGCTTCACATTCACCTACATGTCCCTGCTCTTGCCCCCACTCGCCTCCTGTGCTTCACATTCACCTACATGCCCCTGCTCTTGCCCCCACTCGCCTCCTGTGCTTCACATTCACCTACATGTCCCTGCTCTTGCCCCCACTCGCCTCCTGTGCTTCACATTCACCTACATGTCCCTGCTCTTGCCCCCACTCGCCTCCTGTGCTTCACATTCACCTACATGTCCATGCTCTTGCCCCCACTCGCCTCCTGTGCTTCACATTCACCTACATGTCCCTGCTCTTCCCCCAGTCGCCTCCTGTGCTTCACATTCACCTACATCTCTCTGCTCTTGCCCCCACTCGCCTCCTGTGCTTCACATTCACCTACATGTCCCTGCTCTTGCCCCCTGTCGCCTCCTGTGCTTCACATACACCTACATGTCCCTGTTCTTGCCCACACTCGCCTTCTGTGCTTCACATTCACCTACATGTCCCTGCTCTTGCCCCTACTCGCCTCCTGTGCTTCACATTCACGTACATGTCCCTGCTCTTGCCCCCACTCGCCTCCTGTGCTTCACATTCACCTACATGTCCCTGCTCTTGCCCCCACTCGCCTCCCGTGCTTCACATTCACCTACATGTCCCTGCTCTTGCCCCCACTCGCCTCCCGTGCTTCACATTCCCCTAAAGGTCCCTGCTCTTGCCCCCACTCGCCTCCCGTGCTTCACATTCACCTACATGTCCGTGCTCTTGCCCCCACTCGCCTCCCGTGCTTCACATTCACCTACATGTCCCTGCTCTTGCCCCCACTCGCCTCCCGTGCTTCACATTCACCTACATGTCTCTGCTCTTGCCCCCACTCGCCTCCTGTGCTTCACATTCACCTACATGCCCCTGCTCTTGCCCCCACTCGCCTCCTGTGCTTCACATTCACCTACATGTCCCTGCTCTTGCCCCCACTCGCCTCCTGTGCTTCACATTCACCTACATGCCACTGCTCTTGCCCCCACTCGCCTCCTGTGCTTCACATTCACCTACATGTCCCTGCTCTTCCCCCAGTCGCCTCCTGTGCTTCACATTCACCTACATGTCCCTGCTCTTGCCCCCAGTCGCCTCCTGTGCTTCACATACACCTACATGTCCCTGTTCTTGCCCACACTCGCCTCCTGTGCTTCACATTCACCTACATGTCCCTGCTCTTGCCCCTACTCGCCTCCTGTGCTTCACATTCACCTACATGTCCCTGCTCTTGCCCCCACTCGCCTCCCGTGCTTCACATTCACCTACATGTCCCTGCTCTTGCCCCCACTCGCCTCCCGTGCTTCACATTCACCTACATGTCCCTGCTCTTGCCCCCACTCGCCTCCCGTGCTTCACATACACCTACATGTCCATGCTCCTGCCCCCACTCGCCTCCCGTGCTTCACATTCACCTACATGTCCCTGCTCTTGCCCCCACTCGCCTCCTGTGCTTCACATTCACCTACATGTCCCTGCTCTTGCCCCCACTCGCCTCCCGTGCTTCACATTCACCTACATGTCCCTGCTCTTGCCCCCACTCGCCTCCCGTGCTTCACATTCCCCTACAGGTCCCTGCTCTTGCCCCCACTCGCCTCCTGTGCTTCACATTCACCTACATGTCCCTGCTCTTGCCCCCACTCGCCTCCCGTGCTTCACATTCACCTACATGTCCCTGCTCTTGCCCCCACTCGCCTCCCGTGCTTCACATTCACCTACATGTCCCTGCTCTTGCCCCCACTCGCCTCCCATGCTTCACATTCACCTACATGTCCCTGCTCTTGCCCCCACTCGCCTCCCGTGCTTCACATTCACCTACATGTCCCTGCTCCTGCCCCCACTCGCCTCCCGTGCTTCACATTCACCTACATGTCCCTGCTCTTGCCCCCACTCGCCTTCTGTGCTTCACATTCCCCTACAGGTCCCTGCTCTTGCCCCCACTCGCCTCCCGTGCTTCACATTCCCCTACAGGTCCCTGCTCTTGCCCCCACTCGCCTCCCGTGCTTCACATTCACCTACATGTCCCTGCTCTTGCCCCCACTCGCCTCCCGTGCTTCACATTCACCTACATGTCCCTGCTCTTGCCCCCACTCGCCTCCCGTGCTTCACATTCACCTACATGTCCCTGCTGTTGCCCCCACTCGCCTCCTGTGCTTCACATTCACCTACATGCCCCTGCTCTTGCCCCCACTCGCCTCCTGTGCTTCACATTCACCTACATGTCCCTGCTCTTGCCCCCACTCGCCTCCTGTGCTTCACATTCACCTACATGTCCCTGCTCTTGCCCCCACTCGCCTCCTGTGCTTCACATTCACCTACATGTCCCTGCTCTTGCCCCCACTCGCCTTCTGTGCTTCACATTCCCCTACAGGTCCCATGTCCCTGCTCTTGCCCCCACTCGCCTTCTGTGCTTCACATTCCCCTACAGGTCCCTGCTCTTGCTCCCACTCGCCTTCTGTGCTTCACATTACCCTACAGGTCCCTGCTCTTGCCCCCACTCGCCTCCTGTGCTTCGCATTCCCCTACAGGTCCTCGCTCTTGCCCCCACTCACCTTCTGAGTAGTGTGCTTCACATACACCTACAGGTCCCTGCTCTTGCCCACACTCGCCTTCTGTGCTACACATACACCTACAGGTCCCTGCTCTTGCTCCCACTCGCCTTCTGTGCTTCACATACACCTATAGGTCCCTGCTCTTGCCCACACTCGCCTTCTGTGCTTCACCTTCCTCTACAGGTCCCCGCTCTTGCCCACACTCGCCTTCTGTGCTTCACATTCCCCTACAGGTCCCCGCTCTTGCCCACACTCGCCTTCTGTGCTTCACCTTCCCCTACAGGTCCCCGCTCTTGCCCATACTCCCCTTCTGTGCTTCACATACACCTATAGGTCCCTGCTCTTGCCCACACTCGCCTTCTGTGCTTCACCTTCCCCTACAGGTCCCCGCTCTTGCTCCCACTCGCCTTCTGTGCTTCACATACACCTACAGGTCCCCGCTCTTGCCCACACTCGCCTTCTCTGCTTCACATACACCTACAGGTCCCCGCTCTTGCCTACACTCGCCTTCTGTGCTTCACATTCCCCTACAGGTCCCTGCTCTTGCACCCACTCGCCTTCTGTGCTTCACATTCCCCTACAGGTCCCCGCTCTTGCCCACACTCGCCTTCTGTGCTTCACCTTCCCCTACAGGTCCCCGCTCTTGCCCACACTCGCCTTCTGTGCTTCACATACACCTATAGGTCCCTGCTCTTGCCCACACTCGCCTTCTGTGCTTCTCATTCACCTACATGTCCCCGCTCTTGCCCCCACTCGCCTTCTGTGCTTCACATTCCCCTACAGGTCCCCGCTCTTGCCCACACTCGCCTTCTGTGCTTCACATTCCCCTACAGGTCCCTGCTCTTGCCAATGTGCCCTCCGCTTGCTCCCACTTGCCTACTTCTTCATGCTGTCATTATAGCCCCTCCAAGAGCTTGCATTTGCTACTATTGGTTGAATTTCTTTTAAACCAATACAGATTATTTTTAATGGAATGCAAAGCACCTCTTCAAATCACATGTGCGTGCTTATCTCACTCACAATAACATATTATCCTTTGGCCTTGGACGTCTTCTTGGATTCACAGTAGTTGAGTGTACTTAGAAACAATGCTATTTGATGCCACTTCCTGTTTTGTCAAGGGGTGAAAGGTCGTGTTTCATCACTTCCCGAGATGTCACTTTGGGGTGGGGTCAAATGACATCACTTCCAGCGATGTCATCAGAGGTCAAGGTTCGTGAGGCAAGGGGTGGGCCACTTTTTTGAGGAGAGGGCCACTTTTTTTGGGTGACCGGGCCTGGTCGCGTTGCCAAAGGCTCTGCATATTGATATATCCTTTCGCCTCCCCAGGTGACAGAGAGGGTTGCTCAGTTACAGGAAGCTCTGCTGCATTGTGGGAAATTCCAGGATGCATTGGAGCCTTTGCTGAGTTGGCTGACGGACACCGAGGAACTAATGGCCAATCAAAAGCCTCCTTCTGCAGAGTACAAAGTGGTGAAGGCGCAGATCCAGGAGCAAAAGGTGAGTGAGAGGCCTCTGCACGTGGGCGGGAGCATCTCGCAGGGCGCGCGCACACCAGCACTGGGCACCGCAGTGCCCTGGGCCTATGCCAAGCTCTGCCAATCTAGCACCGCAGTGCCCTGGGCCTACGCCAAGCTCTGCCAATCTGGCACCCCAGCACTGGGCCTACGCCAAGTTCTGCCAATCTAGCACCCCAGCACTGGGCCTACACCAAGCTCTGCCAATCTAGCACCCCAGCACTGGGCCTACACCAAGTTCTGCCAATCTAGCACCCCAACACTGGGCCTAGGCTAAACTCTGCCAATCTAGCACCCCAACACTGGGCCTATGCCAAGCTCTGCCAATATAGCACCCCAGCACTGGGCCTACGCCAAGCTCTGCCAATCTAGCACCCCAACACTGGGCCTATGCCAAACCCTGCCAATCTAGCACCCCAGCACTGGGCCTACGCCAAGCTCTGCCAATCTAGCACCCCAACACTGGGCCTACGCCAAACCCTGCCAATCTAGCACCCCAGCACTGGGCCTACGCCAAGCTCTGCCAATCTAGCACCCCAACACTGGGCCTAGGCCAAGCTCTGCCAATCTAGCACCCCAACACTGGGCCTACGCCAAGCTCTGCCAATCTAGCACCCCAGCACTGGGAGAGCTTCTCTACAGACCCGAGAGCAGGGGAGTTGCTAAGTCTGGAAAAGACCCGGGGCTAAGCTGATGTCGGAACT
Source organism: Ambystoma mexicanum (assembly GCF_040938575.1). Lineage (NCBI taxonomy): Eukaryota > Metazoa > Chordata > Amphibia > Caudata > Ambystomatidae > Ambystoma > Ambystoma mexicanum. The sequence goes on along the minus strand of NC_090934.1, from coordinate 18,826,368 downwards.
GTTGGGACTGGGGGCTAGCTAGGCTTTTGGCTGTAGCTCCTGAGATTCTATCTGGGGCTACAACCAAAAGATCAGGGGCTATAGCCCCCTTAGCCCCTCCCTAGCAACGCCCCTCCCCGAGAGAGACATGCATGCACCCACCCAGCCCCTCCCTCCTGGCATGCAGCAGCCCGGCTGCTCGCAGCTCTCGGCTTCTTCTGAGCCGGCCCTGTGGATATTCTTAGCGTTCTCCTCGCCCCCACATCACAGAGACATGCTGCTTTCTCTGCTCTGTGCCCCCGTCACTGCATTCTCTCAAGGACTGAATCTCTGCCTTGATGAGACGCGGCGCTCTGGTGGCAAGAATGGCATGCGTCAGGCCCAGGAGTGCCCCACTGCCATGTGTTGTTGATGACTGTTGGCGATTGGCTTCTGTGGCGGGGTGTGTTGGGCGGTGTTGCGGGGTCACCAGACTCTGGCTTGATTTTGCAGTGTAATGACCGTTGTGGCTGCTGGCTGCCTCGGGTGGGTGCAAGCTGTTAATATTTGCAGACTGCCTTCACTTATTCTCTCCATCTCCCACATCTGCATCCTCTCTAGCTGCTGCAGCGACTCCTGGATGACCGTAGGGCCACTGTGGAAATGATCCAAGCTGAGGGCGGGCGGATAGCAGAGACTGCGGAGGCCCCGGACCGCAGAAAGATCCACCATCACTTGGAAAGCCTTGAGGAGCAGTGGGTACGACTGCTCAGGCAGGCAGAAGCCAGGTAGGAATCCAGGATCTCACAGTGCTACTCGCTGGTGCAACAGTGACATCTAGTTCTCGCTAGTCCCCCATTGACCTCAGTTCCATTCTGGTCCCCCACTGGCTCTAGGGTGTGGTCAGACCTCCCTCGCTCCAGGGCTTCACGCACTGACCTCCACTCTCCAGGGCTTCACATGCTGACCTGCACTCTCCAGGGCTTCACATGCTGACCTGCACTCTCCAGGACTTCACATGCTGACCTGCACTCTCCAGGACTTCACATGCTGACCTGCACTCTCCAGGACTTCACATGCTGACCTCCACTCTCCAGGGCTTCACATGCTGACCTGCACTCTCCAGGGCTTCACATGCTGACCTGCACTCTCCAGGGCTTCACATGCTGACCTCCACTCTCCAGGGCTTCACATGCTGACCTGCACTCTCCAGGACTTCACATGCTGACCTGCACTCTCCAGGACTTCACATGCTGACCTCCACTCTCCAGGGCTTCACATGCTGACCTGCACTCTCCAGGGCTTCACATGCTGACCTGCACTCTCCAGGGCTTCACATGCTGACCTGCACTCTCCAGGGCTTCACATGCTGACCTGCACTCTCCAGGACTTCACATGCTGACCACTCTCCAGGACTTCACATGCTGACCTGCACTCTCCAGGACTTCACATGCTGACCTGCACTCTCCAGGGCTTCACATGCTGACCTGCACTCTGGGCTTCACATGCTGACCTCCACTCTCCAGGACTTCACGCGCTGACCTGCACTCTCCAGGACTTCACATGCTGACCACTCTCCAGGACTTCGCATGCTGACCTGCACTCTCCAGGACTTCGCATGCTGACCTGCACTCTCCAGGACTTCACATGCTGACCTCCACTCTCCAGGGCTTCACATGCTGACCTGCACTCTCCAGGACTTCACATGCTTCCCAGCGCCTCTAGAACTATCAAGGACAACATTGTGCCTCTTGCATCCTCCTTGGCTGAGTTCTGTAACCACTCTTTTGCAACTGGCCCCATTCCTTCACCCCTCGAGCACTCGCGTGTGCACCCCCTCCTGGAAAAGCCATCTGCAGACCCTTCCTGTCCAGGTAACTACCGCCTTTTCTCTACTACCCTCTACTTGGGCAAACTCCTGGAGAAGTTGGTCATCTCCAAGCAGAGATTTGGGGGTAGATTGTTATCCTCTGCAGGTGCCTCCCTCTGGAAAAGCCTCTCTGCCTCTCTCCGCCTTGAGCCAGAGCTCCTTAAGTTCCGGAAACTCCTGAAGACCTTGCTCATCGCTTCCTCCTTCTCTCTCCCTCTCCCTTGCTAACCTCCTCTCCTTTTTTCTCCTGCCTCACTTCTCTTTCCCTTTCCTAATTCTGTTCAATTTTACTGACTGGCAGCCTGGTTCACCTTCAGAGCCTCACAGGTCCCAGGCTCTCCTGCCAGTCTTGCACTTGCCTCCGGGCCTCTGCACTATGTTCAGACTACTGCACTTTCAGCTTTCGCTCCATGAGAGGTGTAACCTTGCTGCACTTAACCCAGGGCCCTGCTGGACTGGGCGCACTTACCCCCCTTCCCTCGTACGTCCGTCTGGAGAAATGCCATCAGGCCTAATACGCTAGTTACTTTTTTGTTAGATCATTCGGAAACTTCAAGGCCTAAGAATGACTATTGTATTCCCTTCCCGCTTTGAAGCACTTCACTTGTGTATAAGCGCTGTACAAATAAACAATAAATAAATGAAATAATCCATCACACTGAATGTGTTGGCTGCCTCCATGACCACCAGTCTGGCTTCAGAGCAGCCTGAGGCACGGAAACTGCACTCCTGAAAACCCGTGATGACCTGCTCTGAAATCTCAACTCCAATACTCCTTCCACCCTTATCCTCCTCGATCTGCCCTCTTGCTTTGACATTGTCAATCATTCCATCTGCATTCATTGGCTCAGTGATACCCTGGGTATCAAGGACCGGACACTGGACGGGCTGACCTCTTTCCTCTCTAATCGCCCCCCGCACACCCCCAGGTGTTACTGGGCTCTTTTCTCTCCTCTACCTCACTCTTGACTTGCAGCGTCCCTCAGGGCTCTATCCTCACTGTGTTTTGTGGCTCTTCAACATTTACCATGCCCCTCTGGTCTGCCTGATTTCCACCTTCTCACCTCATTTGCAGTGTTATGCTGATGACACACAGCTCTCCTTTAAGCTTCCCTCCTCCTCTCTCATTCCTGATGTCTGCTATTCAGGCATGGTGCGCTGCTAACACTCTCTGCTTTAACGCCAGTAAGACTGAGATCCTTCTCATCGGGACTCCTATCCCATCCTTCCCTCCTACACTCTGGACGCCCTCTTTCGCCCTCCCTCACCTTTGTGTGAGGCTAAAAACATGGGTGTCATCTTCGGCTGCTCTTCGCACCTCGCATTGTGCGCCTTAGCCAAGAAAGCCCACTGTCTGCTTCACCTCCTCAGAGGTATTCTCCCTTTCCTTACCTTCCCCCAGAAACTCAATATCTCCAGTGCTCTGGTTGTTTCAAGGCTTGACTACTGTAACAGCCTCTTCCTTAATCTGCCTCTCTTCTCCCTTCGTCGTCTTCAACTAATCCAGAATAGGACTGCAAGACTTATCCTTGGCCTCAAGCACAGGGATTGCATCTCTCCAACACTAAAATCTCTCCACTGGCTCCCAGTGGTTTCAAGGATCAGATTCAAGAGCTGTTGCATCATTCACAAGCCTTTCTGGGGCCTGGGACCCCACTACATCCAGCTCTCTCCCTAAATACCTCCCTGCTATAGTCGTTCGGTCCTTTAGCTCCCACTCTCTCCAGGTCAGACGTTTCTCCTAGCCAAGAGTGGGGTTAGATCTCTGTCTTTGGCAGGAATTTCCCTCTGGAACGGCCTCAATGCCCCTCTACGACTTGTGCTGTATCTCCTTAAGTTCCGGATGCTTCTCAAGACCTTCCCTTTCTCCTCATCCTTCTCTCTCCCCCTCCCCTGGTAGTCTCCTCCTCCTCCTGCTGCTGCAACTGCTTGCCTGTGCTCCCTCATGAGTCGTACTAGGGTCAGGCCCTCCACCGACCAGTCTCCCTGCACCGATTCCTACCAGCACTTTTCCTTGGGCACCCTTTCCTGTATGCCTTCTGAAGCTGGTCCACCCCCCCCTCGCACTTGACCACTAACCGCCTTGTTTCCCTCTTACACGTGCCCTTTTGGACACCCATTAGCACTTGCCTAGCCCTGGACCCCCTCCCTCTAGCACTTCTCCCTCTCCCTTTTCCCCATCCTGATCTCCCCCCCTCCCCCTGCATTGCTTGACAGTGCACTTGCACGATCCGAATGTCACAAGGTCTAGTAGGACTGTTATTTTCTTTCCTCTATCCTGTCCCCCCCCCCCCCCCCCCCCGCCCCTTCTACCTCTCTCTTTTGTTTTGTAGTACCTGGAAACACGTTTTGCTCTATAGGCAACATACAAATGTTCAATACATAACTAAATAAATAAAAGAAGGGGCTCTCACAGAAAGCTTCACAGATGCACTTCTTGCATTGACCTTAAACGGGTCAGGAGGCATTTGACAACGCAGCAGTTGTACTTTGGTCATCCTGCAGTCACGTCTGCTGGTGGAGGGCAACACAACGGATGTCTAGAGTCCCAGCAGAGCCTAGAGGATGCCCACGATGAGTTCCAGCTTTTTAGTTAGCAAGAAGTCCTGGCAACGACGATCATCGGGTTTCGGGCCTTGCAGAGCACATGCAATGATGCACACTCTAATGGCGGAAAACAGGTGACAAACCTCGAGCAGGACAGGTGACTGGTTGGTACTAGCAGCTTTGGGGGGAGGAAGGCATCTCGCAGAGGTCTTCCCTGTCGATTAGAAGGTCGAAGTGCGCAACGCAGCGGTTCTTACAGGACAGTAGCAGTACTCCTGCATCCCTCGGTCTTCTTCTGTGTGTCTCTTCTGGTCCAGTGGTTGACTTGGTTCCAGCTCATCTCCTTATATCCAGAAAAGGTGCTTCTGGCGATCCCAGCCTCTGCCACATTCAAACTCGGGGGTGGCTGTCCAATTGGGGACAACCATCCTCCCAGAATCTCCCCAGCAACAGCCAAGTCTTCTGGAGGAATGTGGATTGGGGGTAAACAGGCCCCTCGCACACACAAAGGAAAGCATTTGCCAGCTTCTTGCATGAAGCCCACCAAGATGCATGACGAGAGAGAGCCCTCCCCAACCTGAAAAGGAAGAAGGATGGCTAAAAAGTCATGCCATCTTAAACAGGACTTAAAAGAGTACGGGGAGCCATTTTGAATTGGATTGATATGTTATTTATATCGGGCTTACACAAGTGTTTCAGAGTATACAGTGTCCTTTTAGTGTATTATAGCGGCTGCAGCAGCAGCTCTGGGTGATGCAATCAAAAATAGGTTAAAAAGTAACAACTGCCACCAGCCTGTTAAGGGGATGCCTTTAAAATAGCAACAAAGTTAATGGGATACAAAGTGCCCCAAAGCACTCCACGGAAGATGACTTGTGGTGCAATTTGCAAAATGCAACAGTCACAAAAAGGAGAGGACTACTCCTGTACTGTGGAGTCTCGGGACTTACCCGTGAACCCAAAACAACATTGCACTAGAGACCCTGGGGGCCCTGAAGGCACACCACATAGGGTGGGAGCTGCTGCCTTAGCAAAGCATGAGACCACAGATTACGGGGAGCGGCCTCCACTCCACTGGGTCCTTGTAGAAAGGGTCCAGTGGTCCCAAAACTAAAGAACATGCAGGAAGTGAGTGAGAGAAAAAGGTCTCGCTCACCTCTGGAGTTCAGCAGTGGTGCGGGGAGGATCAGGGCAGAGAAGGTAAGATTTGCAAAAAGAAAATCTCCCTTACACCTTCATCTGTGGAGCCAGATGTGTGTCCCTTTGTGGTAAATCTATCCATGAATATTCACCACAGGACCCCAGGAAAGCACTCGTGTCCTGTCTCCCCTCATATGTGATGCTTCATAGACCCTGCTGCCTCCAATCCTGTGACCACACTGCCAAACTCGCCTTCCTAGTCCATTTTCTAGGGCTGGCTCCTTCCGGTGTGCTTTCTCTCGCCAATCTGACCCCCTCCTCAGAAGCTGGATCCTGTGCCCGTGGACAAAGTGGGCACCCTGCACCACTGACTTCCACAGCCACACCTTTCTGCTCCTCGGGCTCCCACCCCTGACCTGAGAATCCCTTGCATAATCGCTCTTCCCAAGGGTCTCGGTGTCAGGAACTCTGTCAGGACCTGATATCCACATAGACTAGAATACCTCCGTCCCCAACTACCAGTCAGACAGATAAAAACTAAACTCGCTTTCCGGTCGTTGAGGCCACAGGCGGTGGCAGGAACAGGAACTACTGGAACCCGGATGACTGTAAGGAGAGAAGGCAGGTAAGAATATTAACCAAAACACCAAACTTAACACCACACTCCAGGAATTTAAAACATAAAGTGTCCTACCAGTAGATGATAGCTGTTCCCTCCAGGGGTCGAGTAAAGGCTAATGTATAGTACCCAAGAGGCTACTTACACTAGACAACCATGGGAGGCCGCCATAAGTATAGGAAAAAAGGGGGGACGGTGCAGCATGAAGGGAGGGTAGGGCCAGGACCAAGAGGGGTTCCAGACAGGGAAGCAATCCAAAGGCCAAGGGCCAATTGTTCCAAGAATCAAAAAAGGGAGATCCAAAGGCAATCCAAGTTCAGAATCCAAGGTCAGAGCAGTTCAAAGTATCAAAAATGAAGAGGGGTGCCAAATCCAAGAGGTAGAATCCAGTAGAAGTCCAAAAAGCATAAGCCAAGGTCCAAAATCCAAGAGAGCACCAGAAACAGGAACAAACGCCACACGCTGCAAGAAAAACAGCTGAGACGCGTATTGCGGCGTTAAGAGTGTTACTTTATACTTCCTGGTTACTATCACGTGAGCGTGTAAGGAAACACGTGGCCGTCACTTACTGTGCTGACTGGAGGCTGGGAATCATGTGATGCCGAAGGAAACCGTGTCGGGGGAAGGCCCCTCCCCCAAACACGCGACCGTCCCCCTCGACCCGCGGCAAGCCGCCACGGGACCCGCCAGGATCAGAGCGGCCAGCGTCTCCAAGCAAGACCCCTCCAGGAGTGCCCCGAATGCAAGCGCGACCCCATGGGGGAGCGGGGCGGTGCGGGGCAAGAGCGGGCAGAGGTGAGTTCATGACACTCGGGGTCCCATTTGCATCAGTGTGCTACCACTGGAAGCCCTCAGTCGTTGCTGAACAACCTGCATGGCAACTGCCTCCAGAAACGCCCAATTCCATCCTGCAGAGCTGCTCATACGGCACCAGGGTACTGCTGTCCTGACACTCTGGCACTGGCCAGAGGAATTTCCTCCCTTTCTTTCTTAAGCCCTAGCCCTCTTCTTCATCTTCACAAATGTTTTGCGCTTTCCCTCCAGCAGAAAACCAGATGCAGCTCCATCAGCGCACTTTCTCACAGAAATAACCCACCCCAACCAAAGACTGCCCCTATTCAGAATACTGCTCCCTCCTGAACTTGCCTACCTGAACCTAAAGATGTGTACAGACCGTTACTGCGGTTTCCTTTTGAGGAAGTACTTTTAACTCTAAAAATAACATTATTCAAAATGTATACTTGCTACACTGGGACCTCTGTCACAAAGCTGTAAGTATCCGTTAGTGCGTGGTTTTTTCTTTGCCCTGTCTTAATATAAAGCTATTCTTTATACAAACATAGTGCCTGGAGCTGCTCTTGTTTTGTATTTATGGAAAGCGTGCACTTTACCTGTGAAGGACCCACTGCTCTTACTTTAAGTTAGGCCGGGGCTGCTCTGCCACGAATACTACTCGGAGAGCCTGGTGCGCTTGAGAGGACATCACGAGCAGAACATGAGTCGGGGCTGAAGGAATATCTCTAACAGGCCCCCAGTATTCCTCCTCATATTAATCAGCCTTTGACCTCCTCTCTGACCGGTCTCTCTGTGACCACTCACAGTTCTGCTTCTGTGTGGGGTCTACACTGAGCGCCCCTCAGTGGACACCCTTGACCTCATGGGAGAGAGTCCTCACTGACCCCTCCCTCACGCACTGCTTTTCTTTCTGGGCACACACTTAAGTAGTGCATTGGGCTGGATCTGCACCTTTCTGAGGAACAGTTTGTCTCTGTCGGACAGCTGGGCAGGGTGCCCTAAAGCTGGGACTCCTTGTCAGAACATATACGTTCTTTGGGAGGGCTTGGACTGTGATAGGCGGGGGGCTCCATTTCATAAACCAGACTTCTTCAGCCACTTCTAAACAGAAGGAAATGGTGTGCAGCTCCTTCCCTCCAGACCGTACTCTCTAGGGCTCCTCCCAATCACATGTCTACAGTGTTGCTCACGTAATCCGTAAAAATGTTGAATAGAAAAGAACGTATGGCATAGATAACCAATACAGGTCTTACTGGACACATACCAGTCCATCCGAGTGAGGGGTTGATGAATAAATCTAGTGGTCAAACAACACTAACCAGCTCAAGACACCGGCCTGCTCATCAAGCAAGACCATGAAAGGCGTGTTTGCTGCTAAAGCTGCGTCTAGGGCATGGAATGCCCCCCCCCCCCCGCCATATGTAAGGGGACTGGGCTCCACAGCAATATTGAGAAAAAGGCTGAAAACACTGTTATTTTGCTGATGACAGCTCTCTTGCTAAGGCTCCCCTCGGCCACTGTTTCTGATCTTGTAGACTAGCTTTTAATGTATGTATCTTGTCCTGATTTTGTCACATATTGAATGTTTTTGTGGGTCCGGAATTCTCAGGGTCCTTGGTGTACGTTATAAATGGATTAAAGTCAAGTAAATCAGTGTTTGAGTTTCAGCAGTACAAAAATCACGTACAACCGAAATAACCAAACAAGTATGCCATACGTTCACATGACCGTGAACACGGGTTGCTGTGGTGTCCCCGCACCCTTGTTCGCTGTAATGTGATCGGGAGTTGTGGGGGTGTCCACCGCTCGAATTTTTCTTTTTAAAAAAGACCCGGCAGCGCAGGTTCACGTCCACCCTAGTGGAAGGAACTGGCGGTGCAGGGAGACGGGGGAGTCGCTGGCACACAACAAAGTGGGGTGGGGGGGGGGGGGGCGAATTGAGCAACGTCTACATGTCGAAAGGGAAATGCGGGTGAACTAAACTATATTAAAATTTCAATATTTTCCAGTATTCCACTCACTGCCAATACTAGATTCACATTTCACTGAATTCCACCGCCAGGGACTGTCCACTACTGTTTCACTCACTAACTCGTTCAGCTTCTATTCACAATCTCTTCCTGTCCCAATAAAGGACCCTTCCTGTCTTATTTGCTGCCTCTTCTATTTCTGCTGCAGGAAGAAGCAGTTGGACGATATCCTGGTTCTTGCTCAACAATTTCATGAAAGTGTCGAACCCATTTCTGATTGGCTGTCAACCACGGAGAAGAAACTGGCGAATTCTGAGCCCATTGGCACACAGACTCCCAAAATACAGCAGCAGATCACACGACATAAGGTAGGTATTCATAGAGGGACATTGAAACACAACAGCAGATGACATGTCACCCTGCAGGAACCCATTGCAAAGATTCCTGAGCCCAGCAGCAAATAACATGCCATACCATACAAGCCAAAAGCAGACCCAGAAATCCAACAGCAAAAGCAAACCCTTGTTCAAATGGCAAACTCATATCCTGATGCTGAAACAAAAAAGCAGAACCCTTAAACCCAATAGCAAAAATATGTTGTCATCATGCAAAAACGCAAAGCATGCACCATAATCCTATAGAAAAGACATGTCATGTGGAAACCAAAAGGGCCCCCCAAAATCCAACGACAAATACAAGCCGCTATATAACAACTAATAAGAGACCATAAATGGTGTTGGACTGCTTGAATGGTCTTTTTTGGAGTGCCCCTGTTACCCTCTCTTGCAACAAATGCCTCCCATTGATGGAGTACTATTGTTTCCCACTGGTGAATCGCCCTTCCCTCCTACTAGTCGATCTCTTACTCCCAATAATGGAGTGTTCCCTACCCCTTAACGATCTGCCTGATCTTACACAGCTGAGTATCCTTATTTCCCACTGGCCACCCGCCCGGTCTCCCGCTAGCCACCCGCCCGCTCTCCTGCTAGCCACCCGCCCGCCCGCTCTCCCGCTAGCCACCCGCCCACCCGCTCTCCCGCTAGCCACCCGCCCTCTCTCCCGCTAGCCACCCGCCCACCCGCTCTCCTGCTAGCCACCTGCCCGCTCTCCCGCTAGCCACCCGCTCTCCTGCTAGCCACCCGCCCGCTCTCCCGCTCGCCGCCCGCCCGCTCTCCCGCTAGCCACCCGCCCGCTCGCCACCCGCCCGCTCTCCCGCTAGCCACCCGCCCACCCGCTCTCCTACTAGCCACCCGCCCACCCGCTCTCCTGCTAGCCACCCACCCACCCGCTCTCCTGCTAGCCACCAGCCCGCTTTCCCGCTAGCCACCCGCCCGATCTGCCGCTAGCCACCCGCTCTCCCGCTAGCCACCCACCCGCTAGCCACCCGCTCTCCCGCTAACCACCCGCCCGCCCGGTCTCCCGCTAGCCACCCGCCCACCCGCTCTCCTGCTAGCCACCCGCTCTCCTGCTAGCCACCCGCCTGCTCTCCCGCTAGCCACCCGCCCGCTCTCCCGCTAGCCACCCGCCCGCCCGCTCTCCTACTAGCCACCCGCCCGCCCGCTCTCCTGCTAGCCACCCGCCCACCCGCTCTCCTGCTAGCCGCTAGCCACCCGCCCGATCTGCCGCTAGCCACCCGCTCTCCCGCTAGACACCCGCCCGCCCGCTCTCCTGCTAGCCACCCACCCGCCCGCTCTCCCGCTAGCCTCCCGCCCGGTCTCCCGGTAGCCACCCGTATCGCATCCCACAGCTGAAGGGCCCTTGTATCTTACTCGGGGAGTTCACTTATCGTCCACTGATGCTGCACCTGATTTCTTTCCATTCTTGATTTATTTTGTGTGTTTTTTATGTGCTTCTCATTCACTTATGATTTAGTTCATTTTATCTCCCATTCATTTGCTTTTTTGTTGTCCATCATTGCCTTCCGTCCCTCCCATAACCTCAGACCTTGGAGGAGGAGGTAGGCAGCCAAGAGGCAGTCGTACAGCAGGCCCTGGCCCTTGGAGACTCCCTGTCCTCTCTGAGCTCGCTGGCAGACCGCGCCATGCTAGCAGACAGACTGGCCTCGCTGTTAACACGGTATGAGGAGGTCCACGACCGCTGTGGGCGTAAAGGTGCGCTACTGGAGCAGGCACTGGTCAACGCCCAGCTGTTCGGGGAGGACGAGGTGGAGGTGCTGAACTGGCTCGGCGAAGTAGAGGACAAGCTGAGCCTGGTGATGGTGAAGGATTACAGACGTGACGTCCTGCATGCACAGCACGCCCTCCATTTGGTATTGCACACCCCTTTCTATTATTTGATTTTCATTTCATGTTTGATTTCCTTTTTCTGAGTTACTTATTGTTTATTTATTTAACTTAATCTCGTTATTTAAGTTATAAATCCCTTTTAAAAGTATACCTTACAAAGCACAAAAAACAGTTACACAAATAAAATGTGCCTGGATCTTGAAGCTCCCATAAGTAGTGGCCATTGAATTCCATGAACGTTGTTCCATATCGCAAAGTGAGAAGAGTAAAGAAAATGCTCTGAAAAATTGGTAGGGGGCCAATCAGCTTTGTGTAGATCTTGTGCGGGCTTGCATGGGCAGGGGTCTAATGACCAGCATTTATGTTCTTTCTGCATTCACAATCTCACCTGTTGCGCTTACTGTATGCCCTAGAGCTAAATTAATATCTAAATGTGGGGACAAGGGCCTATAGTTACCTCCAGGTCAAGGTGGTACAATTACTGCCTCCGCTGCATCAGAAGTACAAAGTATTTTCTTGCCAGTATTATTTTTCTTGCGTCTCCCGAGTTACCACCCAAAAAGATTTCTGGTTGTAAAATTCCCATCTGAAAATGTGTTTCATATGAACTAGGACTGCTTCACTAACCATTGTATCTGCATTTCTATAACGCAGGCCTCCCTTAACCTCTAAGCCTAGGTCATGCTTAACCTCTGGGGTCTACTGGTTTGAAATTATGACTGACAGTTTGACAACTCCAATAGGGGTGGGTCGTTTCGGAGGAGAACAGGCTAAAAATGGGCTTCTCCACCCATTATACATTGTAAGATTTGGTCTCTTCACATATGATCAATAGCCTTAATAGCTTGACAGCTGTCTTCTGTTATCCAGCTGTCACAGCTGCTGTTTGGGGAATGAGTGGCGTTGTCAAGGTCTTCTCGGGAGAATTGCAAGGCTTTCAGATACTAAGCCTTTCTCAGCTTTCCTTCAAGATTGTTGAATATGTATTATTGCAGTTGAGAGAATGTCGACACTGATGTGGTGGACAGAGCAGGATGCGTTTACTTTCCACATTTGATCATTTTGAACCAATCACTTTTCAGTATTTTCTGTGTTGTAAGGAACTCATGGTGGCAACAGTAAAACGGGCACAAGTGATCACAGTTCAAAGATGTTTATTGGAAATAAATATTGCCAATGCTTACTACTAAATTACAAAAAGAGTGTGGGATAATGTTCACCAGAAAAGAGAGAAGTGTTCACAAAATGATAAGTGAGAATGGTTTGACTGGGTCTCCCTTTCCCTCGTTTGAAGCACTGGACAAGGTGGGACTCACACACAGCACAACCCTGGGCCTCGACAGCACAAGGTTCACTGTTCTGTTCAACGATATCAAAGCCCTTTCAGAGATTAAGTCTCTTTCTTGCAAAAGTCTCTTGCCTTAGAAGGTTTGCTGATTCAAAGTAACTAACAAACACACAAACTAACAAGACTTGGTTCAGCCAAGTACCTCAGCACATTTGATCTGACGTCAGGCTATTGGCAAATAGCCCTGACAGACCATGCCAAGGAGAAAACTGCATTTTCTACCCCAGTTGGCTTATACCAATTTAAGGTTATGCCTTTTGGACTGAAAAAAGCACCTGCTACATTCCAAAGGATGGTAAATCAGGTTCTGACTGGGATGGAGGCCTTCTGCATGGCATACTTGGATGGCATTGCAGTGTTCAGCCAAACCTGGGACATGTTTTGCAGGCTCTCGAGAAGGCCAATCTGACCATAAAGGCAAGTAAATGTCAGATTGGACAGAGTAAAGTGGTCTACCTTGGACATGAGGTAGGAGGTGGTGAAGTAAGGCCTTTGCCCAGTAAGAATGAAGCTGTGCAAAATTGGACAACATCTACTACTCAGACCCAGGTGAGAGCCTTCTTAGGCCTCACTGGGTATTACAGGAATTTCATAGCGAACTATGAGACCATAGCTTCTCCACTGAATATGATCTCCTCTCCTAAGTTCCCTAAAAAGGTCAAAAGGAATGAGGAGTGCAATCAGGCCTTTGAAAACCCGAAGAAAGCCCTTTGTCAAGTTCCAGTGCTAAGAGCTCCTGACTACTACCAAACTTTCATTGTATAGACAGATGCTTCTAATGCAGGTATAGGTGCAGTCCTTAGTCAACTGGATGGGAAAGGTAGGGAGTACCCCATTTGCTTCATCAGTAGAAAACTGAAGGAACCTGAGACAAGGTGGGCAACCATTGAAAGAGAGTGTTTTTGCTTTTGTGGGCTCTGAAGGAGTTTAGGCCATACTTGTATGGTTCTACTTTTGTCATTCAGACTGACCACCAACCCTTGAGATGGTTGATGCAAATGAAAGGGGAGAACCCAAAACTATTGAGATGGTCAATCTGCCTCCAGGGGTTTGATTTCACCATTGAGCACAGGTCAGGGTGTCACCATCAAAATGCTGATGGTCTCTCTAGGATGTTTGTAACCGACTAGAGGTATGAGATTCATCCAGGAGAGGATTCAATCCTCCTGTCCCTTAGTCTGGGGCGGGGGCGAGTGTTAGGGAGAATTCTCTTATAAGGCTAATTTCCCAAACCTAATGAGTCCCCCAGCAGCTTTGCTGGATTTTTGGGGTTTGTTTTTTTCTCCTGCTAAGAGTGAGACTCTTTTCCTCCCAGTCTTAGGGATGATTCGAGGTATGTCTTTCACTTATTGTGTGCTTATGGGCTATGGTTTTATTTCCCCATAGGGTATCATCTGTTTTTGTGTATGTGTTGCACAGCACCCTCAGTGCAGTAACACAGGGGTGTCATAGTGACCCCCAAACATAGACTCCATACCCTGGGACTGACTACTGTCTCCCTACTGTCTCCCAGGGCATGTAAAGTCACCAATGACTTTACTAGTCCTACATTGTGAACAGAACCAGTACAGACCATCATATTGTGGAAGTACTGGAAGGGGTTAATTATATTGCCCCTGGGTCTTTTTTCAAGGGGGCACTGTGCAGTCCCCCCTTGTCCAGTTTCTGGCTGGTGGTAGTGGTTACCACGCAAAATATTCCACCGGAATATTTCCTATGGGATTTTCCCATTGATTTTAAATGCACCACTTTTTGGTGCAATGTTAAAGATACCGCCGGTTTATTTATTTAATATTAAATCAACGGTTGGGTCTTTTTGCCAGAACTCTGTTTTAAAATGGCGTTCGTGTCCGTCTCTGTAACTCTGACCAAGGTCAAGCCCTTTGTTCCACTTTTTGGCAGGCTTCTCCACAGAAGCCCTCCAAATGGTGCCACGCTGTCTGGGTTTCACAGGATGTGTGGGGAGGGGAATTGGCACCCTGGACTGCGTTGCCTTAGCAACTCAAGTCGCACTCTATTCTGATTGGCCCAGTGGTGAGCCGCCCGGGTCACCACTTAGCATGTTTGAGTGACAGCTAGGCTGTTGAATGGGGGTTTTTCTGCATAAAAGCAGGGCTTTTGGGACTGGAACTTCAGAAGTCGCCACAGGACCTAAGAATCTGAAGAGGGAAGAAGCTGAGCCATCTGCAACGACGACACCACCGGTGGAGCCCTGCTGCAACAACCTCACCACTTTCCCGACGACAAGAGGAGATCTTCTGCTGGAAGAGTCTTCTCCCTCTGAGCTGGTGGGACAACCAGTTCGCCATTTCGCCTTCCAAAGACGTCTCTTGGTTGAATCGCCCGTGCCAAGCACCCCGGCGGCCAGATAACCAAGCTTCACCACTTTGACCGCAAATAAAAGGAACGCACCTTTTTACCGACGAACTCCGCGGCTGGTCTCTTCCCTGGGCAGTGAAACGACTACAAGTTTCCTCCTCGACGAGATCTTCTCTTCCCCTGGTCGAAACCACGAACTGCACCCGCTGCCAGGAACAACTGCCACTGCAGGAGCTTCCTCAACTTTAAGGTACTGTGTTCCACCTGGCCTCCCTTTCTACGGATTGCTTAAGGTGACCCTTAAATCCTTGGCTTTCCTAATGGGTTTGGCCCCAGACCTCCTTACTTTACTTCTTGAACCACCCCAACCTCTTTTGAACCTTCTGCAAAGACTTTTAGTGCATTTTAAACCGTGTGATCCTGGGCACATTTTGCTTTGCTCCATTTAAAGTGGGCCTGGCCTATGAACTTTGACTCTACAGTCTATACTGCCTTCACTGACTTGCTTTGAACTTAGAAAAGTGTTGGGAACTGTTTAATTTTTATGACCTGCCTTTTTCTCTCCCTTTAACCTAATTATTGGAATGCCATCTAAGTTACGCGCTCACCTCTGTTTTGACAAAAAGTGGTGTTTTAGCTTAGACTTGTCTAGTAATTGCTAAGGGAGGTGTAAATACTTTTCTGATTGTGTTTTGAACTTGCTTTGACTTATAGTGCTAGTGTATTTTCTAAAGTGTGTGTTAAATAATTATATACTTTTGATACACAGCTCTACTGTGTTTTGATACAGTGTTTGTTTGCTCTACTGTGTTTTTGGCCCTATTGTGTATACTCTACATTCGAGGGGATTGGGTCCTCCGACGTAGTCCATATCTGTGACAGTAATCACCACAGCTGTGCTGCTTTGGAAAATCTTTAGGCGTCTGCGTCCTGCGTCAATGACGTCGATACGCCGCCCTCGAGGACCTCCTCCGACGGCCGACATCACTGGATGTTATAAGTAGGACGCACGACGCCCGTAGCCTCAGTTCCGTTTTTTCCGCGAACGTGTTCGCTTCGGGACTGTCGGCGCGCCTCGTCTCTTTGGACTTTCTGTTGTATCTTGGTTCTTCGAACCTGTTCGTTTTGTGAAGTTTCTTCTTCGTGAAGGATGTCTACCTTGTCTTCCACCCCGCGTCCGGGATTCAAGAAGTGTGGGACTGTGGGTCCAAGATGTCGGTTACGGACTCGCACAACGCCTGCCTCTGGTGCCTCGGGGAGGCCCATGACACGGATGACTGTGTCGACAGCCAGTCGCTCACGTCTAAAGCCTTGCGGGAGCGCAAGAAGAAGTTATCGGTAGGTAAGCTGTCTAAGCCACGGAAGTCGAGGTCTGCAGGGCTTTCGACGGACAATTCGAGAGCCGAATCTCTGCGTCGTCGTCGGAAGTCCAGTGGGTCTCGGTCCCAGAGTCGGTCCCGCCGCTCCTCTGCCTCTTCGAGGCACTCCCGGAAGCGCCGTCATCGGTCGCCTTCCCCGTCCTCTTCCGAGGACTCTGCCCGTCGGCGGGTCGCTTACCATACCAAGCAGGCGACGCCGGAGGAATGGGCTTCCTTCGGGAAGAAAATGTTAGCGATTCTCGAATCGCAGGACACCGGTCCGTCTGCGCCTCCGAGTGGGGTCGGTCGTGATCAGTCGAGAGACACCGCTCGCATGCCTTTGGGCTCGGGTGGTCAGCACGATTCGCGGGAGAGGTCCCGCTCGGACAAGGGGAATCGTTGTCGTCATGCCCAGTCCAGGTCCCGGTCCTCGACGCGCTTGAGACCGTATGAACCTGTGATGTTTTCGAGGAAGACATCGATGCCGGTGGCGCCGAGGTCGTCGACGGACTATTTCGAGGCCCCGCCTCCGAAAAAGTCATCAGCGCCATCGCCGCCCAGGCTGTCGAAGGACACGCTCGGGCCTCCGGCCTCGAGGCCTGTGTCGACGCCATCGATGCTGTCGGCGCCGCGTTCAGAGTCGACGCTGATTCACTCGATGCCTTTCGAGGCTGTGTCGACCGGGGTACCCCGAGGCTCGGTGGAACCCCCTAGAAAGGCTCTGGCCAAGGTCAAGCATGGCTTTGGTTCACATTCTGTGCCTTCTTACCGCCATCTTGAGTTTATTTCAGAGGTGGATGAGGGCTCTGATGATGGCATGGTTCCTAATACGGTGCCAGACGAGATTCTCTCGGGCCATAGCCAATTTGAGGACCTGAGGCAGTCCCTGCACGATGCTAGTGGGCTGGACACATCTACGAAGATGGAGTTTTGTAGGCCTGAGCCTGGCACTCATACCGACTCCTCGTACCGGCGCCTTATGTCGAGGGTCACTGAGTACTTGGGATGGTCTGCTCCCCTGGGGGAGTTTCTTCAGGATGATCTTACGGATATCCTCGACCTTGGTCCACCAACTGACCCGGTACTGCCGTTTCATATGGCTTTACAGAGGAGGGTGGTGGCGGCTTGGACTGCTCCGGAGAGTCTCCCGGCAGTGGGCAAGTCTTTGCTGCAAAAATACCGTCCAGCCAGTAGCGACCCCTGCTACTTGTCCAAGCACCCCACTCCGGAGAGTTTGGTGGTGCAGGCGGCTACAGTCCCGGCAAAGCAGGCGTCGTATCCTACCATCCCTCCTGATAGGGATGACAAGCGTTTTGACGGCTGGGCGAAGAAAGTGTTTTCTTCAGTGGGTTTGGCACTTCAGGCGGCCAACTCCGTATGTGCCTTGTCACGTTTCACGCACACTCTGTGGAACTGTGTTTCCTTAGCAGCTGAACACATTCCCGAAGGGGACGAACGGGATGGTTTCCTTGCCATGGTTCAGGATGGCAAGGATGCCATGTGTGAGGCCGTTCAGTCGGGTTTGGACATGGCAGATTGCGTCAGCCGGTCCTTGGCGGCGAGCACCGTGATACGCAGGTTTGCGTGGTTGCGGAAGTCAGGGTTTGCTCCTGATGTGCAAGCCCGGCTCCTCAACATGCCCTTTGACGGGGAACATCTTTTTGGCAGCAAGGCTGACGAGAGCCTTGAGAGGTTGCAGACCTCAAAAGCTGCAGCAAAGTCATTAGGCGCTGCAGTTCGACAACCTCCACCTTTTTGTCCTAGGGCACAGCAATGGAGGGGAGGTTCCTTTCGTTATTACTCATCCTTTGGTAAAGCGAGATGAGCTGCCAGTCAAAGGGGCCACCGTAGGAGTGCCAGAGGTGGAAAACAAGGCACTCGAGGTGCCAAGGCCACTCGGGCTGTTGCCTCTTTGCCCTCAGGTAACGTCACAGCCGCTTCAGCTCAGTCATGAGGCCATGTCCCATGGTTCGTCGGTTGGGGGAAGGCTCGCGCAGCATCTTGCAGAGTGGCGCGCCATTACTTCAGATGTGTGGGTTCTGGAGATCATAACCCACGGCTACTGTCTTCCTTTCCGGCAGAGGCCTCAAGACAATCCACCGGGGAATCTCTCTTTGAAGAGTCTGGATCCGCTCCTTGCGCAGGAAATTCAATCCCTGCTGGAGAAAGGCGCCATAGAACTGGTGCCTGTAGTGGAGAGGAACAAGGGATGGTATTCCCCTTATTTTTTGATTTCCAAGAAAGACTGGGGATTGAGACCCATCATGGACTTGCGCGTTTTGAACAAACTCCTCAGGAAGGACAAGTTCAAGATGGTTACTCTCTCTCAAGTCCTCCAGGGCCTTCAACTTCAGGACTGGTTGGTGTCTCTTGACCTCAAGGACGCTTATTTTCATGTGCCGATACATCCAAAGCACAAGAAGTACCTGAGGTTCGCGGTTGGCGACTTGCACTTTCAGTTTCGGGTCCTGCCGTTCGGATTGACCTCCGCCCCGAGGGTCTTCTCCAAGCTCATGATAGTGGTGGCAGCGCACCTTAGGTAGGGGTAGACGTGAATCTCCCCTTTCCTGGACGATTGGTTGATCAGGGCGCGCTCTCCCGAGCAAGTCCTGGATCATCTGTCAGTCACCTGCCACTCCCTCCACAAGCTGGGCTTCTCCCTCAACTTAAAGAAGTCCCATTTGACACCAACTCAGAGTCTCCAGTACATCGGAGCAGTGCTCGACACGTCCCTGGGGTGGTGTCTTCCTCCCCAGGTGAGGGCTCATCACATTCAGCAGATGGTGCACAAGTTTCAGCTTGCCCAGAGTCTCCCTGCGTTTGAGTTTTCGAGATTGCTCGGCCTCATTGCATCCTGCATTCTTCTGGTGCTGGAGGCCAGGGTGCGGATGAGATCTTTGCAATGGGCACTCAAGCTCCAGTGGTCTCAGTCCTCCGGCAGGTTTTCGGACCCTGTTCAGGTGCTGTCCTCGGTCACCCAGGACCTTCTGTGGTGGGCCGTCGAAGGCAATTTGATGAAGGGGGCTCCATTTTGGCTACCCTGGCCGGAGGTGACGATCGTGACAGACGCATCCCTCACGGGATGGAGAGCTCATGCCAACGAGTTGACAGTCAGCGGTCGTTGGTCTCCGTCGGAGTCCAGACTCCATATCAATCTGTTGGAGCTGAGGGCCGTCATCTTGCCCTGAAGGCTTTTCTGCCGACTGTGCGAGGAAAGAATGTCCTGATCCTGACGGACAACACGGTGGCCATGCACTACCTCAACAAAAAGGGGGGGTGGCAGGGTCACATCCTCTGTGCAGGGAGGCGATGCAGCTCTGGTTCTGGGCAATCCAGCAGGAAGTTTCGATCTCAGCAGTTCATCTGGCCGGAGACGAAAACGAGACAGCAGACGCTCTGAGCAGGCAGAGCGCGATCTCTCACGAGTGGGAGTTGGCTCAGGAGATTCTCCTGGAGATCTTCGTCCTTTGGGGGACCCCTCAAGTGGATCTCTTCGCCTCCAGTGTCAACCGGAAGTGCAAGAGGTTCTGCTTGTTGGAATTTCCTCCGAAACGAGCCTTACGAGACGTGTTTGTGGTGGAGTGGTCATTCCCACTGCTGTACGCATTTCCTCCAGTCCCCGTCATTCCGCAAGTGCTGCTGTATCTCTGAGTGTTACTGCTTGGCGGGTAAGGACCCACCGGTTGGCTTACGGACCCATTCTACCAGGGGTATGGCTGCCTCTACTGCCCTACAGAGGGGTGTTCCTATTCGTAACATCTGTGATGCAGCCACCTGGGCTTTGGTACATACTTTTGTACGTCACTACTCCCTCGATTCCATCCGGGGGCAGGATCTGGCCTTTGGCAAGGTGGTCCTTTACTTCTCAATTTGATTGGGCATTCTAAATTTCTGTTTTCCAAATTCTTTTCCCACCTCCTTGCATTGGTACTGCTTTGGGAGTCTGTCATAGATATTGAATACGTCAGAGGATCCAATCCCCTCGAAGAAAAAGTTACTCTCTTACCTGGTAACGTTCTTTCGATGGGATGGTCCGATGACGTATTCCATATCGCTCCCTCCCTGCCTTCCCCGCTACAGAATTTCTTATGCGATTGCAGCTTACGTTTCCACAAGGCTTTGTGTGGTCAGAGTGGCAGAAGACTGGTGCCACACGTTCTGGGAAAAAACTACAACTGAGGCTACGGGCGTCGTGCGTCCTACTTATAACAACCAGTGCCGTCGGAGGAGGTCCTCGAGGGCGGCGTATCAACGTCATCGAAACAGGACGCAGACGCCGAAAGATTTTCTGAAGCAGCACAGCTGTGGTGATTACTGTCATAGATATGGAATACGTCGTCGGACCATCCCATCGAAAGAACGTTACCAGGTACGAGAGTAACTTGTTCTACTGCTCTACGCTTCTTGAGAGAAGTCTGACTACTCAGCCACAGCTACCTGGTAAATCTGGGTGGTGCAGACTGCTAACAATTGGGTTTACTGCTTACTCCTGTAGTCTTAATCTTTTTGCAGTGTTCCCCAAGGGAACTGCACAGGATTCTGCCTAACATAAGCCTCTGCGACTTTAGGTTCCCAGGAACCCAGGGAAACTAAAACTACCTCAGCTTCTATCCCACTGGGAAAGGAGTCTGAGGAGAAGGATGCTCCTGTAATCTCTTCTTCCTCGTAGGAGGAGAAGGCCAGATTAGCAGAGTGGACCCCCAAGGTTTTGACCTTACATCTGGGATCCCCCTTCACGTGGTCAGTTGCTCCACAAGCAAAACAAGATCCATTGGGTCTGTTTACATAGGGAGGCTTATTATAACCAGAGTTATGTTTTGGAGGCTGACCTCCACTACCCTGTGAGTTCTCTTGTGTCTTACCCTTATTTTTCTTTTTGTGGCCCTTTTGGGAAGAAGATTTATCAGTTTCCCCACCCTCCTTATCTTTGGACTTTTTCCCTTCCTCCTGCTTACCAGGATGAGTCTTGTCCTTATGGGACACTCGATGTGACACCCATAAATCTGCTGCAATGGCCAGCTTCTTAGGATCTATCTCCTTTGAATCTGCCAAATGCTGCTTAAACTCAGGGGAAGTAGATGTAAAAATATATTCCAGCATGACAAGACTTATCATGCCTTCAAAGGTAGAAACCTTATAACCTTTGACTCAGCCAGTCAAGTTTTTTTAAGGATTCAGTTACATAAGATACCCAAGTACTACCTTCTTTTTTCTTATACTCTCTGAATCTTTTTAAGTATTGGGCAGGAGTCTTTCCAAACTTTAAAAGGAGAGTCTGCTTCAACATTGCAAAATCTACTCTCTCAGCCTTCGACATTTCCATAATGGCACTGCAGCCAGAATGGGGCAGTCTGCTAAGTAAACAGGCAATTTTATCAGCATTGTCAACTTGTTGAACTTCACATGCATACTCAAATGTATTCAGCCAGTCCATAGTGTCATTCTTTTCCTCATGCACACTGAGAAGATCTTTTGGAAACCTTGGATGAGAGGAGGCCCCAGACCCATGTCCAGGACCCTTGGATCCATTGGCAACTTGAAGCTTGGCCAGTTCCAACTGGTGATCCCTGTCTTTCTGTTTTTCTGCCTGTTCGATTTTTAGTTTGGCCATATCAAGCTCCTTCTGCCTAAACAGCAGCTCTTGCTTCTTGAATTCAAGTATGGCCTCCCCATCAGCACTGGCAGAGGAAACATTGGACATTTCATCCTCCCTGTCCTCATGGTCGCTGTGGACCAGTGCAGCAGCAGAACTGTCAGTTCTACCAGTGAGAGCAGCCCCACCTCCTTCTGCACTGTCCTCTGAAGCTATAGCGCTAAACTGAGCTTCTTGCCACGCCATGATTCTTTGGATCATTTCCATTTTGGTGCCTTGAGAGGAGACACCTCTCTCAGCACACATCTTTTTCAATGTTTCGGATTTAGAAGCATTTAAAGTTAACAAGGTACTTGTTTCCATACTGTTAGATAGGACTATGGTCTTTAAAAAGTTATACTACGACAATTCTCTACGTGTCCTGTTAGAAATAACTTGAAATGCCTTCGCTCGTGCGCAATACTGGATACCTTCAGTCGTATCCGACCGCTGTATACCAATTTGTTAAAATAAATTTCTGAACTCGGACCTGGAGGGGCAGAGGTTCAGAAGGCCAGCCTAGTTTCTTGGAACAGGGTAACCTCTGGACAAGCCAGACCAATCGGGGTAGCTATGGCAGGCGGTCAAGACTAAGTCTCAAGAGGGGTGAGGGTGACTGAAAGACCTCAGTGAGCACACAAAGCAAGGACACTTACAAATTACTCCAGACAGGTGTTATATGAAAAATATAGACACATTTATTACAAGGCCTTTGTAACATCGACCATAGCAAAAACAATAATACTAAAGTAAACCAACACATCACAATCAATACAATATATATACAAGACCGAGGGGTCTAAGGAGTTAGGAGCACGTAATATGTAGACCACCTAGATGGGGAGGAAAACAGGCAGTGCAAGTAATCATTAGGCCCAGTTCGACATCAAGAATACACCTAACTAGGAGGAAGTCCGAGCCCTACGAAGAGAGGAGCCTTATGCTCAAAAGTACCCACACGCGCTGGTGCAACTGGACAAAAGAGGGCCTCTTCAAGGATATCAGGCAGTTTAGGAAGGTAAATGAAGCGATGCAGAACAAGTCCCCACTACTTAAGCAAGGCCTCCACTTGTGGGCAGAGGCAGGGTCAGAGTGCGGGATAGAGTTGCTATTTCGCAACAGTGGTAGAAAAGAAACGGGCTCCTGCGCGAGGGGCCACCGGTTGGGGTATGGACTACTCACCGGTCGCCGATGCAGGCAGACCCAGACTTCTCCAGTTCGGTTCACGTTACTGGCAGGTTCAGCTGCGATGATCAGGACGTCTCGACACCGTGTAGATTCTTCGTAGCAGGATGCAGGGTCGAGGCTGTCCCAAATGCAGCGGGCGTGCACAGGTTGTTACCACAGCAGGGCAACACGGCAACCGTGTTTACTCTGGTCCGGGCGCACTCGTCTCACTTCAGACCTGGGAATGCCAAGTGTACGAAATTCGGTGTGAGGGTGCCGTGGACGCAGAGCAAGGACGAAACGGCGGCGGTGATAGAGCAAAGCGTGCTGCGTAAGCTGGTCAGCCCACTGGTTGGCCCAGGGACACTTCCGAAGAGGCTTACTTGCAGGGTTTGATGAAGGTGCCGGGAATAGTTGATCCCACTATTCCAATGGGTGGAAGCGCCTTCGCAGACCTTCTAGGACGATCAGATGCAGAGGGGCCTCGCAGGACAACAGCGGCTCAGGGTGCCAAACCTTCAGCGGGTCACCAGCGGTTCCTCGACTCAGCTTCTTGTTGCAGGATACTTGGCTCCTTATCCCTTGTTCGGTGTGAACTCAGGAGATCGACATGGTAGTGGTGTTTCCAGCCTCCTCTTATCCAAAGTTCCCTTTGCGCCAAAACGGAGAGGACTCAATGGGAGATATGCTCACAAACACTCACACCATACGTGGACCTATCACGGACCACGGTGGTCCCAGGCATTCAGGACACTCCAGACTCTCTGGCCCCTAAGGATGTGTATTGGGACCAGACATCACAGCGGCACACACAAGGCATGCAAAAGCCCGCGAAAGCGCATGACCAAATAAGGACTGCCCCGGGTCGGCTCGACCTGGGGGAAGGTGAAGGGGCAAGACGGTCAGCGGGCAGGACAAAGAACCTCGTGGCATGGCCATTTTGGAGCCAGGCCACTTACTCGTGCCAAACGCGGCAAGCGTGGATAACATGGCAAAAAAGGGTTCAAAACACAAAAGAAACGATAGCTGCCACCAGTCGTGTCCGTGACACACTTGCACAGTTCATAATAAGTCCAGCGAGAGGTTTCTAGGGCCTGTGGAATGATTAGAGACCCAAGAGTGCGGTAACTTAGGTTACAGTGCCCTCTTGTGTTTTGTTGCACAAAAAGCTGCAACATGAGAAAAGGACTAAGGGAAACAAAGTCGCCCCGTACTGACTGTCTTAAGGCCATGTCAGTTTCCCCATAAGAATTGAGCAAAAGCCCAGAGGAGTGCGGCGGAATACTGCGCTTCTCTGGCAAAGTCTAGATCAGGGTGTAAAACAGCTGCAAAAACGTTTGGGGGTTGCCACATGGAGGGAGAATTACATACAATATGAAATCTTTCCTAACAGATGCCACTCCTGATGACAGAAGCTTCAGAAAACCTGAAAGCAGGTCAGTCTCTGGTCAAAAATTGGCATGACCAGAAGGCCAACATGGTGGAGTTTACTCCAGATCAGCTTGTTTTGGTTATGGTACCTGCAGGGCCTTACAGGACAAATGGATTGGACCCTTCAAGATTGTGGATAAACTTGGAGAGGTCAATTATTTAGTGGACTTGGGCAACCCCAAGGAGGCCCCTAGGGTCTATCACACTAACCGTCTGAAGGCTTGTGTTTCCAGACCAGAACTGGGAGCTTTGCTTCTAGCCTCTGATCACTCTCCTCCTCTTCCTGAGCCTCTCCCTGATCTCCTCAGGGGACAACTCTCAGATGAGACAATTGAAGGAATAAAACCTTCTTTAGATTTGACTCTGCAACAACAGAAGAAGTGCAAGGCTCTGTTGAATCGGTTTGCCTCCCTGTTCTCACTGACACCAGGCTTGACCGGTGGGGCCAGCATGATATTCTCACTGGTGACAGTCTCTCTGTCAAAAGCAGGGGTTACAGAATGTCAGATCATGAAGAGGTCAAGAAGATGCTTGATCTTGGGGTTAGTGAGCCATCTACAAGTCAATGGGCTAGTCCAGTTGTACTATTACCAAAAGCAGGATCCAAGGAGTTGAGATTCTGCGTGGACTATAGAGCTCTTAATGCAGTCACCACGACGGATTCCCATCCTTTACCCAGGACAGATGAGCTGGTGGACAAACTTGGTTCAGCCAAGTTCCTCAGTACATTTGACCTGACCTCACTGTATTGGCAAATTGCTCTGACAGACCATGCCAAGGAGAAAACTGCATTTTCCACCACCAGTTTAAGGTTATTTCTGTTGGTCTCAAAAATGCACCTGCTACATTTCAGAGGATGGTGAATCGAGTTCTGAATGGGTTAGAGGACTTCGGCATGACATACTTGGATGACATTGCAGTGTTCAGCCCCACTTGGGAAGAGCATCTTCGCCACCTAGGATATGTTTTGCAGGCTCTGGAACAGGCCCATCTGACCATAAAGGCTAGTAAATCTCAAATTGGTTAGAGTAAAGTTGTCTACCTTGGACATGAGGAAGGAGGGGGTGAAATAAGGCCATTGCCTAGCAAAGCACAGGTAGTACAAGACTGGCCACCCCTACTACTCAGACCCAAGTGACACCCTTTCTAGGTCTCACTGGGTACTACAGGAACTTCATAGAGAACGATGGGGCCATAGCTTCTCCCTTGAATGTGATCTCCTCACCAACATTCCCCAAGAAGGTCAGGTGGAATGAGGAGTGCACTAAGGCTTTTGAAGGACTAAAGAAAGCCCTTTGTCAAGTTCCAGTCTTAAGCGCTCCTGGCTACAACCAATCCCTAATTGTACAAATAGATGCTCCTAACTCGGGGATAGGTGGTGTTTTGAGCCAACTGGATGAGAAAGGCAGGGAACACCCCATCTGCCTCATCAGTAGGAAGCCGATGGACCATGAGACAAGGTGGGCAACTATTGAACGTGAATATTTTGCCGTTGTGTCGTCTCTGAAGACGTTTAGGCCATACTTGTATGGTTCTACTTTCATTATTCAGCCAGACCACCAACCCTTGAGATGGTTAATGCAGGTAAAGGGGGAAAATCCAAAATTGTTAAGGTGGTAAATCAGCCTCTAAGGGTGTGATTTCACCATAGAACACAGGTCAGGGTGTAATCACCAAAATCCGGATGGGCTCTCTAGAAGGTATGACCCACTGGGTTAGGAGATTCCTGCAGGAGTGGATTAAATCCTCCTGTTCCTTAGTCTGGAGGGAGTACGAGTGTTAGGGAGAATTCTAATGTCTGTGCTAAATCACCTCAACCTTAGAGACCCCCTGCTCTTTTGCTGGACTTAAGGACTTTTAATTTTAACCCTGGAGTGAGTTCGCCCTTTTTCTCACTCTCTTGTGTGTTTTACCCTGATTTGAATTATGTGTTTCATTTGTTTTTGGAGTCTGACAAACTCCATAGGCATCTAAGTTTTGTAAGGTGACACACATCACCTTCAGAGCAGTGTCACAGAGAAATCCTTTAGATTTCTCATAAGGTTTAAATACCTTTTCTTGGGTGAACTACTGTTCCCAGGAATAGTAAAGTGAAATTGATGTTACTTACCTTTGCTCTTTGTAGGTCCAGCACACACCATCTTATGTGGAGTGCTGGGGGGTTACTTAGTAGCCCCTTTTCTAACCTACTCATGTAACATAGTGTATGTTACCCTTGCTACTTTAAATGGCTGGTGGCAGTGATTACATTTTCCTACCGCAGGCTGAATCCTCAGCTGCAGTATAGCACCCATGGGTGACCATTTTGTCAAAATGGCCCCTGTCTTCTTTTTTGCCATTGTCTGTTTGTGAGGTCTTTCTTGGGTTTTACTCTGCACACCAAGCCAGGTTTCAGCCCTTTGTTCATTTTGCCTTTGGCGGGCTTCAGTACTGAAACTCTCCTCTGGCTTCAGTGTGTCTGGAAGGGCAGGAAGTGAGAGGTTCCCGAAACTCCCCTGTCCTTTATCTATAGGAGTGCCTGAATGCACCCAGTCCTGGTTGGCTGGCTGGCTGTCCTTTCCGGACAGCCACCCTGCTGTTTGAGTGACAGGGTAGGCTGTGCATGAATGGGAGAAACCTGATTAAAAGGCAAGGGCTTTGGGACTAGAGGCAGAGTCGACCGAGGAGAACAGGGGGATGGATCCTCTGAGCAGGCAGAGCACAGTCTCCCATGAGTGGGAACTAGCTCCGGAAGTCCTTCAAGAGATCCTCACCCATTATGGAACCCTTCAAGTGGATCTGTTTGCGACTAGTGTGAACCAGAAGTGCATACTGTTTTGCTGAAGGGAATTTCCTCCAAGAGGAGCTCTAGGGGATGCGTTCGTAGTGGACTGGGAGTTTCCACTCCTGTACGGGTTTCCTTCAGCCCTCATTCGCATGTGATCAGGAGGTTGAGAAAGTTCAGGAAAACCATGATCCTAATTGCCCCGGATTGGGCCAGGAGGATATGGTACCCGGACCTTCTGGACATGTCCATCTCCCCGCCAATGCGTCTTCCACAAAGAGAGGATCTTCTCTCGCAAGAGCAAGGCCAGTGTTAAGGAGAATTCGTAGAAATGTGTTAATTCCCTTCTTTCTTAGAGACCCCAGCTCTTTTGCTGGACTTTAGGACTTTACATTTTTATCCTGGAGAGAGTGAGACCTTTTTCCCACTCTCTCATGTATTTTTCTTTGATTTGAACACTGTTTCTCTTTTGGTTTTGGAGTCTGTCAAACTCCATAGGCATCATATTTTTACATTGTGTCACACAGCACCTTCAGTGCCGTGACACAGGGAAGTCTTTCAGATTTCCCAAAGGTTTACATAGCTTCTCTTGGTTAAACTACTGTTTCCAAGAGCAGTAAAGTGAAAATGACTTTACTTACCTTTTGTAACTTTCTAGACCCAGCACACACCATCTTGCCATAGGGTGCTGGAGGGGCTACTTAGTATCCCCTTTGTCTACTTTCTCATATAACATTTTTATGTCCCCCTTTCTACAATTAATGGCTGGTGGCAGTGGTTTTCCTTTTCCTACCATTGTGTGTTTTTACCACAGGCTGCGTTCGCAGCTGCAGTATCGCACCCATGGTTGCCCATTTTGTCAAAATGGCCCGGTCTTCTTTTTTCACCATTTCTTGTTGTAAAGGTCCTTCTTGAGATTTACTCTGTGTGCCAAACCACGTTTGGTCCCCTTGTTCGTTTTGTTTATGGTGGGGTTCACTGGTGAAGCCCGCCTCTGGCTCCAGCTTCTCTGGTAGGTAAGGAAGCAAGGGAGATTCCGAAACTCCCTGTGCTTAGTCTCCTTGGTTACAGGAATGCACCCAAAGGTGATTGGCCGGCTGACTGTCCTTGGAGGACAGCTACTCGGCTGTGTGAGTGACAGCTAGGCTGCGAATGAATGGGAGAGACTTGCATAAAAGGCAAGGTATTTTGCAAGGAAGGCAGAGTCGATCACTGGACGAAGGAATATGAAGAACTTCTTGATAGAGAAGCTTGCTGCAACTCCTGGACCATTGGTTTGCCCGGTGAAGCCCTGCTGCTGTGCTGAAGCTCTGAATACACCTCGATTAGAGAAGCCCTGCAAAGGACGACTTCTCCTCTTGGGTTGGTGGGACCAATCAACCCCAAGACGAACTCATCTGGAAATCCTCGGTTTGCTGGCTGTACTTCCATTGATGCTGCTGGACCCGAGCTCCAAGAATATCCTCTGGACTCCCTCGAAGCAGGGCTGACCGAGCCTGAGCCACCTCAACAGACTGCTGGACCCCAGAAGCAAGGAAATCTCACTAGGTGTTCAAGAACCGCGGTGGTGCTATTTGCGAGAAGCTGAAACCGAGATGTGCTGCTGATCTGAACTATGCCAATTGCTGCCGCCGACCTTTGAATCGTAGTGCAGGAGTCCCCAGACATCCTCCCTCTTGTTCCCACGACTGAATCCCAGGAACAACAGGATCTGCAATACTATAACAGAAACAGAAGCCAGCTGGAACCAATTTCTGCAGACCTAAGGTACTGTGAGCTAATGGGTACTTGCCTCTTGTTGTGTAGCTTGCTTGCTCTCAGTTGAGTCTTACATTTGCTGCTTTTGCCGAGTTGCTTGCAGCTCTGGCTTTCTCAAGCTTCCCAGCTTGTAGCCTAACAGATTTATTTTTCTACAAAACTCTCTATAACATTGTGCAGGATTGTTTACTTACCTTCAAGAAGAACTTCAGCTCCCCTCGACTTTTCTCAATTGACATTGGCTGTCCTGGCTCCCTAAAGGCTCTTCTAATCTCTGACTTTGTGTTAAATATGTCCCTCCAAAAAGTCATGCATTCTTTACCTGTATAGCTGGGAAAGGGTTCATCTATATTGCATTGGGGGGTTCAAAAGTGCTTACCTGTTTGAGAAACTTGTTAACCATTGTATCCTTCCCTAACCTTTTCCTTTTTGACACAAACTCAGTATTGCTCTAAATGTACCAGTGATATATCAATGTCTGCAGTGTCCTAGTTATTTAATTCACCTCAGGGTGCAGCAAGTGTCTGTGTGCCATCCCAAAAGGGTATCTAATGTGTATTCTGAGGTATTTTTAAGTGTTACATATTTGCTCCCTTATAAAGGCTTATTTTAAAACTGACTGTTAAATTAATAAATAATTGTTTAAACAAGAAACCTTGAATGTAGGTGTTATTTGGATACATGTCACTGTGAAACTCTGTCACAACCCTACAGCTCACATTGACCCCTCTTGAGATAAGCTTGGCTGCTCAGTCACTCTACCAACTTGTGTAGAACAGACATATACCAAAGGGTGGGTTAACTATTGCCAAGAGGACAAGGCCGGTGCAGTCTCCCACAGGGTACTACATACAATCTTGCCTAACAGTCAGGTTGTCCATCCAGAGGTCAAGACACTCAGCCTTCAGGCATGGTTTCTGAAAGGCCGATATACAAGGATTAGGACCATGACGTAACAGAGATGTTGCTTTCGGCCAGAAGACCAGCAGCTAAATCTTTGTACCGCTGCTGTTGGAACAAGTTCAGCAGCGGGTGCAGGAATAAGAATGTGGATCCCTTTCTATGTGACACACCTGTGGCGCTTTTCTTTTTGTTACATGTGGCAAATCTGGGGCTCCAGATTGGAACAATTTAGGGTTACCTGGCGCGCTTTCTATTTTCAAGCGCTCTTCAGAGAAGGATTGATATTTTAAAACCCTCCGATTTGTTCAGTTCCTAAAAGGCCTTGCTAATGTATTTCCACTAGTTCCGTTCAATGTCCCTGTATGGGATCTCAATCTGCTGTTAAGGTTTTTAACTTGCATTCCTTTTGAGCCTCTACACTCATGCCCATTAAGACTTTTGACATTAAAAATGTCTTGCTTATTGCAATAACATCAGCCTGGGGGGTAAGCGAGTTGCAGGCCCTCCCCCGTAAGCCTCCACATACAGTTTTCCATAAAGACAATGTCATTCTGAAGGTGAAACCTTCTTTCTTACCAAAGGTAGTCTCCGACTTCAATTTATCATAAAAAATTACTTTACCAACTTTTTCTATCCACCTCCTCATCCAGGAAAGGAAGCCGAGAGACTACATAGACTGGTCCGAAAAAGGGCTCTCAGTTTTTA
The DNA here is from genome assembly GCF_040938575.1 of Ambystoma mexicanum. NCBI lineage: Eukaryota > Metazoa > Chordata > Amphibia > Caudata > Ambystomatidae > Ambystoma > Ambystoma mexicanum. Next base: position 18,795,838 of record NC_090934.1, on the reverse strand, counting down.
CATATCCAGAATGGCTAGAATTTGCCAAAATGACCAATTATTTATTGGCTATACTAGCCCAAAGTTGGGTCTAGCTGTTACTAAACAAACCACATCCAGATGGATCATCCTGGCTATTGGTGAATGCTACAGATCAGCAGGAAAGGGCCCATTCCACAAGGGGCATGGCAACCTCTGCTGCTCTTCAAAGAGGTGTCCCAATTAATGATATTTGTTCAGCGGCCACTTGGTCGTCTGTTCACACCTTTGTAAGACATTACTGTCTGGATGTCTGGACTCCTCTTCCAGTCAGGGAGGACAATTTGCAAAAGCAGTCCTTCATTCAGTCCATGAATAGAACAAAAATGTAATTGTTACTCCCACCTCCAAATTATTACTGCTTTGGGAGTCTATCATAAGATGAGGAATTTGTGGGAGGAACATCCAATCGAAAAACGTTGCCAGGGGTAAGTGTCTGTGCATTGATATCGACTTGGGAAAAGGTGTTCTCGGTCTACAGATATTATTCCAGGCTAAGTTGCTGTCTGTTTGCTGATAAGTGTCCCAGGCTAAGCACGTATCTCTGCGCTGATAGTGTCCTGCAAGGCTAAGATGCTGTCTGTGAGCTGATAGAACCCTGGCCTAAGTTGGTATCTGTTAGCTGATAGTACCCTGGGGGAAGCTGGGGTTTGCGAGCTGTTGTACCTGGGGTAAACTGGTGTCTCTGCGCTGATAGTGCCTCCCCAGGCTAAGCTGCTGTCCGTCAGCTGGTAGAACCCTGGCCTACTTTGGTATCTGTCAGCTGATGGTACCCCGGGGGAAGCTGGTGTCTGCAAGCGGTTATCCCTGAGGTAAGCTGATGTCTCTGCGCTGATGGTGCCCTCCAAGGCTAAGCTACTGTCTGTGCACTGAAAGAACCCCAAGCGATGCAGTTGGGCACTCATACACTACCCTGGGCTACAGCGGTGCCTGTGCTCTGGCTAAGCCATATGCTCTGGTAGTGCCTTGGGCTAAACCAATGTATGTGCTCTGATAGTGCCTTGGGCTAAGCCAGAGTGTCTGCATGAATACTGATTTTGTATAATTAGGGGCAGTTTTCTGATAGTGTTCTTTAGTAATATGATGGTCTCTAGTCTAATAAACTGTGGCATTCTGGTATCTCTGTTTTGATAATACCATTGGGTGCTTTTAATAATGACCAGGGTTATGCAAGTCCCACTGGGCACTGTGAGGTTGTCACTCTTGCACCACTAAAGTGTATGTACGCACACTCTGCTTTGACAGTCTAACACTCTCACCTATGTTGTACAACTAGGTGGGTTAGGCCACTCGCTCACGTGCCCTCGTGATGACCCACTCTCGCCTTTCAGTCGTCTCATCACATCCCCATACAGCACGCTCTGTTCTGCAGTGATGGGGTCAATCCTTTCCCTTAGCCATGCTCCCGCCCTTGCAGCAGTGAAGGCAAGTTCTCTCTTGCTCTGTGTGATATATGATAAGTCATTTATAACGCGCTTGTACACAAGAGGTTCTAGGTTCCCCCCCTTGGGCGATTGGACAGATTCCAGTATTCCTCCATAGCCTGCTCTTGTACAGTGATGGAATAGCCCACGATCTTGCTATGCTATGCTGTGCTATACACAGGAAGCTGGTCCAATCTCTTGCCAGCAGACCCATTCTTCCGCTGTGCTGCATGTACAGTAACTGGTGGGCCACGTTTCAAAATGACGGTGAGCCCACTCATTGTACGATGGAAGGTGACCATGCAGAAAATGTGACACTTATCACAAGGAGCGCTTGTTTCGGCCTGGTGACTGCATGTTTGCTTTCCCCTTACTTGTCCTCCTTTCTACTCCCAGTGACACACTGTAGCTCTGTCTAGTTCTGGAATATTCTGCTCTCCTAATCTGCTTACCCATACTCTCACATTTGTTGCACACCCTGCCTCCCTCTCTTCTCTAGAATTTTCTTTACAGTGACCTGATTTCCCTACCAATCACCCGCACTTGATCCAGATTTCCCGATTTCTCTCTTAATGATAGAAAGCTATCACACACTATGGATCCCATTTTCACCCCTGTGACTCACCATCTATGGCTATGCTTCACAGTGGGGGACGGCAGGGGTGGGGGTGCAGCTCTCATTTGGGGTATCCCACTCCTATTCCACACATTATTCCACGTTTTCCACTCTCATTTACCCCCCGTCCCTTAACCAATCTGGTCTGGGTCGCAAAGTGACAGTTTTGTATGTTTTTCTTTTCAGGCTTTGAATGAAGAGATTCTGTGCAGAAAAAAGTGTGTGGACCAAGCCGTTAAGAACGGGCAGGCTCTCCTGAAACAGACCACAGGTGAGTGCCCGCTGCGCTCTGATAGGCTGTGCGGATCCGCAAAGCTGGGCTTCGTCAGAGGGCTAGTGTGAAATGTTTAGAATACTGAGGGCAAGGGAAATAATGATTGTTTGGATGGGAGGGTTCGGAGGTACAGTCAATTAAAGTAATGTTTGTTTGGAGAGTAGGTTTGGAAGGGGGCAAAGGTTAACCATGAACCAGGTAGGATTTGGGTAGATGGTAGTTTTTGGAAGGTTCAGGGCAGATGATTACCAAGGTAGATTTTGAAGGTGAAGGGCAGAGAATGAACCAGGTACAGTGTAGGCAGATGATAAGTGAGGCAGGGTTTGTTTGGAGGGTTGCTTTGGAAGGTGCAAGGAGGACGATGAACCAGGTAGTGTTTCATTGGAGGGTTGGTTTTGAAGGTAAAAGGAGGAGGATGAACCAGGTAGACTTGGTTTGGAGGGTTGGTTTGGACGGTGCAAGGAGGCAGATGAACCAGGTAACGTTTGATTGGAGTGTTGGTCTGGAAGATGCAATGAGGAGAATGAACCAGGTAACGCTTGTTTGGAGGGTTGATCTGGAAGGTGGATTAGGAACCAGGTAGCATTTGTTTGGAGGGTTGGTCTGGAAGGTGCAAGGAGGCTGATGAACCAGGTTGCGTTTGATTGGATGGTTGGTTTGGAAGGTGCAAGGTGGAGTGTAAACCAGGTAGCGTTTGATTGGAGGGTTGGTCTGGAAGATGCAAGGTGGAGTAAGAACCAGGTTGCATTTGTTTGGAGGGTTGGTCTGGAAGATTCAAGAAGGAGAATGAACCAGATAGCGTTTGATGGGAGGGTTGGTCTGGAAGGTGCAAGGAGGAGAATGAACCAGGTAACGTTTGATGGAGAGTTGGTTTGGAAGGTTCAAGAATTAGAATGAACCAGGTAGCATTTGATTAAAGGTTTAGTGGGTGCAGGGAGGCAGATGAACCAGGTAGCATTTGATTGGAGGGTTGGTTTGGAAGGTGCAAAGAGGCAGACGTACCAGGTAGCGTTTGATTGGAGGGTTGGTTTGAAAGGTGCAAGTTGGAGTAGGAACCAGGTAGCATTTGTTTGGAGGGTTGGTTTGGAAGGTGCAAGGAGGCAGATGAACCAGGTAGCGTTTGATGGAGGGTTGGTTTGGAAGGTGCAAGGTTGAGTAGCAACCTGGTAGCGTTTGTTTGGAGGTTTAGTCTGGAAGATGAAGGCCAGAGGATGAATGAGGTAGGGGTTGTTTGCTGGGTACGTTGAGAGGCCTGTGCAGCACAGAATAAACAGGATGTAGCTTGTTAGGAGGTTAGGGTTTGGTGCCTGTGTGGTGGCTGATAAGCGGCAGCCTTTATAAGTTCGGTTTTGAGACATCTGCGTAGCAGCAAGATTGTCAGGTTGGGCTTGTCTTGAGGGTGGATTTAAGAGCTCGAACGGGATAAGAGATGGGGGCATGTTCGCCACTCTGAGCGTATGTTGTTCCACCCCCAGGTGAAGAGGTACTCCTGATCCAGGAAAAACTTGATGGTATCAAGACCCGTTACTCAGAGATCATGGCAGCCAGTGCCAAGACTCTGCGGACCCTAGAGCAGGCTCGGCAACTGGCTACCAAATTCCAGTCCACGCACGAGGAGCTGAGCAGCTGGCTGCGGAAGGTGGAAGAGGAGTTGGCGTCCTGCGGAGAGCAGCCTCCTGTGGGAGACCAGATCCCTCTGTTCCAAGAGAGACAGAAGGTGAGAAACGTCAGGTCTCCAAGGCCTATGAGCCAGGAAGTAAGGTCCAGAGTGCTCGCCACAGCCTGTCCATGTCCAGACGGGCCTCTGCATCGTAATCGGCCCCCATGGATGCCCATGTACGCAGCGGTGTACACAGCGGTGTACGCAGCATGGATAGGGGGCTTCATTGTTTGAATACCCTGCAGGCGTGGGTGGCGACGCCTTCTGGGTTAGCTGTATCGTGGGGGAGTCTGACTGTGGAACTGTAGGGAGGGATGAATGGGTGGAGGGGGGCGGGCACTTCAGCGTGTTCTGTATTCTGTAGAGGCAGAGGTGTTTGAACCATTGTGGCAGTGCTTTGCCTCAATGAGCCCCTTTCGGTCGTATTGTATTTCTTTAGGCTCACTTGATTTCTTCCAGCATTTCCCCATCCTCTGACATTAAGGTTAAAGTGCTGGACCTCTGAACATAGGATAGCAGAGTTCACGTGTGTCGCTGACCACTCCTAAACATGCCTCAAAAGCTGGCAGTCCAGAGCTCATTCGTTGGGCCCTTTCTTTTTTTTGACTCCTGGTCATCATCATTGCTGGTCGCAAGGATGTAGCAATTCTGAGGAAAAATGTCTTTACGTTTTCTTTATACCCAGTGTGCAGTTAAGAACAACCAACTTGACTACCTGTAACGTTCCTTTGTAGTCCCTCTTGATGTCCCTGGTAACAAAGGACCCGCATGATTTGTGCGGGTTGCTCCGGCTGCCTTGCTGGTCTTGGATCTTGCAAATTGTTACACTGCTCCACAAGATCCAAGAATTATCCGCAGTAAGGCGCCCCTCCAGCTAGTCCCTGAGTGCTGGCCAGAACCTGCCTAACTTCCTCTCAGAAACTGCAAAGAAAGCTCCATAAAACTGTCGATAGCTCATGGGTCAAGCACTTGCCTCTGCCATGGAGCAAGCATGCCCTTCGTGAGCGAGAATTCCAGCACACCGAACCATCTAGGATTGATCATTTGAGTACTGGTAAATTGCATAATATTGAAACCTACAACAAACAGTCACAACACAGAAAAGGACCAGGAACAGCCTTCTGTATGTTTTCACCAAAACACCTCAGCCCCCGTCCCCCCTCCCCACAGCACCTATACTCATGGACAAAATGGAAAATAGTCCGGTTTGCCCCACACTAGGACACACCCTGCGCCACAGTCCCTACTGCGCCTTCATGGTACTCTGCTCCAGCTGATCTTTAGTGTCCCCACCCTACTTGGACGCGTTCCACTGCTTCTTGTGTAGGTGTGCGCTATGGAAATCTCCTGTATTTTCATTCCTTCTTTATCCACGGTACACCCTATGCTGTCATTGGGGCTCGACCGTGTTGGGGAGTTTTACGAAGGGTCACCTGTGATAGGACTGTAGAAGGCTCACTCTTAGGTGTACTTGGCTCCAAATCTTAGATTTGGCCTGAACTACCCAAAAGGTTTAGTAGCTGTGGTCAAGCATTAGTCTAGGAGGGAGGAGGGCTGTATGCAAATATAAAGACCTTGCAGCCCACTTTCAGTCAAGGAAACGCACACTGTAGTTAAATAAAAATATGATTATCTTTTATATACATTAAGACAACACTCAACACAATACCAGGCTTTAGGTTAGTGAAACAATTCACACATATTTACAGTTTTGCTTTGCAGTACTCAATTCAATAGTAGAACTTAGATGGAACACGGGTAAGTTATTGCAAATCATGTCATTAACCAACATTCAATGCGTTAGCAACACTGACACTGGTAATAACATTTAGCAGCAGCCTAGGCTTAGGATGTCCAACCCTATCAGGGGATGAGAGTCTCCAAGTCAGATGAGGCACTGGGGTACCAGGGCCAATGGGCAGAAGAACAAAGGAAGCCAGGCACTGTCAAAGTTAAAATGTTTACAAGTTCTTCTACTTTGCAAGTAACATTGTTGGAAAAAGGTTTCAGGGAGATTAGGTAGACCCCCTGAATGATTGTAGCTCCAAAGACTGATGTCCTAAGACAGGGAGAAAATGATTGTGTTTTCTACAGCAACATGTCTGAGAGAACTCTGGAGGGGCACAGAGCAATGAACCAAGCACCCAGGGTAGGTACTTGGGAGCGGGTCAGTACCTTTTGTGAGGAAGAAAGCAATGTCCCCGGTGGGGTCCCAAGGTGAGGCGATAGCAGGCTCGGGTTCAGTTTTCTTGGCCTGGCGTCTGCAGAAGGAACCCTTGGCGGGAGCAGACAGTTACTCTCTTGTGATGGGACGATCTTCACGATACTGGCTCGTTGGGACTTGACACAGGTTTTGGAACAGTGATGGTTGTCACACGGCAGACTTCCCTCCATTTCTCATTCTCTGACTCGGTTGAAAAGAATTGTAGGCCAACAAGGTTCCGGCCAAATCCGCTCTTCACAAGATGATGCAAAGCAAGATGGCCCAGGTCCCAGGGTATTTAGAGATTCCAGCCCTGGACGGTTGCAGCTCTTCCTGGGATGACTCATATTGCAGCGGGTCTTGGGACTGGTTAGACCGACCAGTTCAAACTAGAAAATCGTCTGGTCTAGATCTTTCATGTTGCACAGAAAAGGAGGTTGGAGCAACAGCGGTTCCTCGGCAGTCCCTGGCGGTCGCTGGAGTTGGCTGCAAGCGTCCTCCTTCCTCTTCTTCTTCAGATTCTTCATTCCAGTGGTCGACTCTTGAGTTCAGCTCCAGGACCCTCACCTCTTATGCAGGAAACCAGCTGGATACACTCATCAGCAGGCATTCATTCATTCATTCAGGCAAGGGGGGTGGCTTGACCACAAAGGACAGCCAACCTCCCAGTTTAAACTGGTTCCAGGCAGACACACTGCAGGACAAAGAGCAGCAGAGTTTCGGTGTCCTCCCCCACTTCCTGTACTTTCAGGCACTCAGAGACCCTTGGTGGACTTTCGCAAGGAAGCCTGCCAAAGACAAAAGACCCAGCATAACCCCCCCCCCCCAGGTAGGCGGAAGAAGGCTCAAGACAGGACAAGTCATCATGAGATGGTGAAAAAAAGTACAGCCACCATTTTAGGTCAATGGTGGCCATGTGTCCCTTACCGCAGCTGTGACAACAGCCTGCGAGGAAAGTACACAAAAGGTTGGTAGAAAACATCCACTGCCACCAGCCATTCAGAGGAACTTGCCACTCTAAGTAGAAAGTTACAGGAGAAGTGGAAAAAGGGATACATTGTGTCCCCTCATCACTCCACATAAGTCGGGGTGTGCTGATCCCACAAAATAAGTCAGGTAGGATAAAAAGACCCCCCCCGTCCTGGCAACGTGTGTTAACAGTGGTAAAACACAAAGGAAAGCTCCAGGAGGTTCCAGCAACACTGCACAGAAAGTGCGGTCTGCTGCAGTAATAACATGTAGATGCCCTACACGTTGGAGGAAACAGGAGAACTGGTCAAATATCCAAGAGTCCAGCAAAAAGCGTTGAGGGAATCACAGGTGGAGAGAATTTCACACAAAAATGAGTCTATTATACCAGGCTGCTACATGAGATTTTAGAACGTCTTTCATTTCATCTTTCCATCCCCTGCACAGGGTTCACGGCATGCAGGCTGGCACCGTATTCAGCCTCGCTAATCTTTAGCCAACTTCCTGTACAGGCTTGATGGGCCTTTTAAAGTATTGTAAAAAAAACAATCAAGTCTGTCAGGCATATTTCCCTTTTGCACATTTTATCCTCTGCGCTCAGCATCCTAGTACTACTGGTTTACTCAATGGGATTTCTTTTTTTTTTATCTCACTCACCTCCTGATGTTTACATTTGTTCTGAGATCACTGGACCCTTCTAAGGGTCCAGTGTGGGAAGACCCCTCCCATTAGTGTTTGGATCTATATTCTTCTATGGCAGCACCTCCCACCTTATGTGGTGTGCTGCCAGGGACCCCTACGGTCCCTTTTGCAATGCCGTTTTGGGATCACTGGTTAGTCCTTGGACCTACCAGCAGAGGAGTTGTCATCGCCCTTGTATGACTGTAATTTACTGTTTGCTGGTTAGGCCACCTTCCAGTGTGCTGTGTGGACACTGTGTCCCCCTTTCTCCCAGTCCCACCCTCCCCTCTTGCAATAGGCTGGAATAGTCAGGTGTTTCCTAGCCTTGCTCCCTGGAGCCATTTTGCCCTTGCCTTCTGGACTGCAATCTCGAAGGATTTGGTCTGGAAACCACTTGGGAAGCAGCTTTAGGGGCTAGTTGATGCTCAGTGAGGAGTTGTGCATTGATTTTATACCGTTCTTGGCCTATTTTATGTACTCTAGTGGAGGGGTTTGCGTGTATTTTCAATTTTCTTTTGTTCAATTTGTGCTATTGTGATGGGTTTCTCTTGTGTTTTGGTAGCTTCTGGCCCTGTTTTTCTGTTGTGGCCTGCATGTATTGTGCGCAGTGCTTGGATGTAGTCCTTTGTTTGTGTCAGACTTTCTCCCAGTAACGCCCTCCCAGCCCGCCCTCCTCCCCTGATTGGTACGTCCACCTGGTCATAACTGACCTTCCCAGGGCAGCCCTCTGCCTGTGCAGCCCCAAGGCAAAGGGCGGCTCCCACAGAGGCGGCTCCAGTTTGTGTCTGCAGGTATCAGCAGCGGGGGCCAGCAGCCAGCCGTCAACCAGCAGCAACCATCAAGGTAAGTGTGGCCTGGTTGGGGAGTTGAGCAATCACTCTACTCCAGAAGCCCTGCCACTCTACCTGCCCTCAGACCATAGCAGACCAGGACATTAACACTAATCTGCTTAACAATTAATGACAATTATGAGCACTAGCCTGCGTCGCATCTAGAAAGGATTGTGAAGGTTAGCAAGTGCCACACTTAGTTTATTTTATTTATTTATAATGCGCACCAGACCCAGGGGCATCAGGGCGCAGACGATAAGAATATGTTCAGCTTAGTTACAGGGTATATGGGTACATGAAATACAGGAAAAAATATACAATAGAACATCAGTATTTACAGTGTAAATTACATGATCAAGTAGCATAGAATTAAAGCGAGCGCAATCCATCAGGAAAGGAGTCAAGTGGACTAGCACATAGTAGGCGAATCAGTAAGCAGAAGGGTAGGCGTGAGTAAGAGCGTCAAGACGGTGTTAGTCAGAGTGATTATTCATCATTTTCTTTTAGCCAGTTGGTCAGATTCTGTCTGAATTTAGAGAAGGGCTGGGGTTCTCTAATACCATGAGGTAGGGAGTTCCAAAATTGCGCAGCCTTAACTGGGAAACTGTGTTCTCCGATAGTAGAGAGTCTGAATCGTGCTACTTGGAGGCAATTAGAGTTGACTGTTCTAGTCGGTCTGGACAAGGTTTATTTATAGATTCTGTCCGTAAGGTATGGCAGTGGATTATTATTAAGGCACTTGTGGGTAATGGAGGCAATGTTAAGTTGGATTTTATCAAAGGTGGATAGCCATTTGTGTTCTCTTCTTGTAGAGGAAATATGCTAATTTCTATTGATCCTGAGTGCTCTCAGGGCATTGTTCTGGAGGACCTGTATTTTGTGGATAGTCTGTTTATTCGCTCCAATGTAGAGCGTGTTACAGTAATCCAATTTGGAAAGTATGAGGGCTCTGGCGAGCGTAAGGCAGCTGTCTGTGGAGAGGAATTGTTTACTGGCTCTGATAAGTTTGCAGGTGTATGCAGTAGCAGAGGCTAGGGATGTGACTTGTTTAGAGAAGTTCAGGGCGGCGTCTAGGTAAAAGCCTAGGGTCTTTACTTCCTTTGCTACTTTTATGTTGTTGCCATCAATAGTGAACTTGGCATAATCTGGGCTAAGTTTGGATATGTGGGTCGGGGTGCCTAAGATAATAAGCTCAGTTTTGTTGTCGTTCAGGCATAGTCCATGGGTGGCCATCCATGCCTGAACGATGCTGTAAATTCTATTCACCAAAGCCAGATCCATAGCGTAATCTCCTGAAAGCGGAAGGAGGATTTGGGTATCATCTGCATAGTTCGTGTAGGCGATACCCAAATGGTCCATTTTGTTGAAGAGGGGCTTAGTGAATACATTGTAGAGTGTAGATGACGCACACTATCCCTGTGGTACTCCGCAGGTTATAGGGATGGGGTCTGCTGAGGCCGATGGAGAGAAGACGCTCATGGTCCGGTTGCTCAGAAAAGACTCGATCCAGGTTATAGCCTCCTTAGAGAAGTGAGCTGCGGAGTCTAGGTGGCTGCATAAGACTTTGTGGTCAACCAAGTCGAATGCAGCTGAGAGGTCTAGAAAGAGGAGTAAGGCTGCTTGGGCTTTATCTCTAAACCCATCTATTTGGGCCTTAAGATCAATTAAGGCCGTCTCCGTGCCATGTTGAGGGCGGAATCCGGATTGACGAGATCCTATTAGGAAGTTAGATTCCAGGAAGTTCTGTATTTGAATTTAGGCCACTTTATCTAAAATGTTTAGTAGAAATGGCACACTCGTGATGTGCCTGAAGTTCGTGGGAATGGCAGGGTTAAGGGTTTGCTTTTTCGTAATGGTAGTACCCAGGATTCTTTCAGGTTGTTCGGGACAGTACTGGTAGTGAATGAGGAGTTGATAAGTTTAGTTATGAAGGGCGAGAGTTCTCCCGCAGCATCCTTAATAAGTTGTGCTGGGCATTGGTCGCCCTTGCAGTTGGACGGTTTAAGTCCCGGTATGACCTTCTCCACCTCAATGGTCGATACTTTAGAGAAGCTAAAGCGTGTTTCTTGTTTATAATGTGGTGGGGGAGCTGTGCTCTGAGGAGTTTGAGGTGCTAGAGAGGCTTTCTTGTGGGCAATTTTGGTTTGTAAGTTGGCGACTTTGTTAGTTAAGGCGTGCTGGATACTGGAGCACCACTTTTTATCTTTGATGCAGTTCTCTTGAGGTACAATGGGTGTTTCCAGCTCTTTCAGAATACTGAACAATTCTTTGACACTAGATTTGGATTGAGTATTCTGTTATTGTAAGTCTCCTGTTTGGCTAAGAGGATGTCTTTCTTATATTGGGTTGAGACCTTAGTAAGGTTTAGTTTGTTTTCTGCTGATGGGGAGAGTCTCCACGCAGTTTCAAGCTTTCTTTTAAGAGTTAAGGTGTTTTTTAGGTTTGCTATTCCTTGATTTGAGCGGTGCAATATTGTCAAGGGCTGAGTTCATAAATTCGTTGTACTGTTCGACTAGAGAGTTTGTGTCCATATTGTCCGATACAGAATTAAGTTTAGGTATTATGTGGGGCAGCAGTTTTTAAACTGTCATGAGTTTTTTTGTTCCTCGTAAGTGAAGTTGGGGCGAGCAAAGACTGGGCCGTGGCTAAGTTGGTTGCCAATGTGAATACTAGGAGATGGTGGTCTGTCCAGATCTGAGGAGCAATAGACGTGATATTTACCTCGCAGTTATATTCTGCTATCCAGTCGAGGATTCGACCTTTATTATGCATGGGTGAGTTAACTTTCTGGGAGAAGCCAAGCTCTTTCAGAGTCATAGCAAAGGCAGTGGAGTGGGTATCCTTGGTATCGTTGTAACCTAGATTAAAATCACCTAACACTAATGTTTGGGAGGCGTTTTTTAGATTATTAGACAAGGCCATAGAAATATCTTCCGAGAAGGTTCCAATGGGACCTGGTGGTCTATAGATAAGAAAGATATTTAGTGTTTGGGAATTGGCGATTTTGACCGTGAGGCATTCACAAGATTTCATAGTGGGTGTTGTAAATATTCTCGTGTCTAAGTTGGTCTTGGCTATAATTGCTATTCCTCCACCTCAAGAGATATGTCTATCTGCTCGCAAGATACTATAGTTATCAGGGACTGCCAGCGATAGGGCAGGGCCTGCCGCATCATGCAACCAAGATTTTCAGATGGCCAAAAAGTCCAGGTTGTCGGTTAGTATGATATCTGATATTTCGGTTGCATGGGCAGCTAGAGACCTAGCATTTATTAGAGCTCCTTTAAGGTTAGGTCGGTGGCTTTCTGATGTGGGGGTGGTGCTAGGACTATCTTTGGTCGTCCGTTTAGTACGGGTCAGTGGATGTCTTTTGTGATTGGTGAGACTAGTATTGGGCTCTGCAGTTACTTTCTGGAGTAGGCACTTTTTTCGGTGGTTTAATTGTTCAATTTTTCTAGCCGGTAACTTATACAGTTTGGACAGGCAAGCGCGCAATCTTACATTTCTGTCAGTAGTGCTACATGGTATCTGTACGGTCGAGTTTTTTTGATACTGGCTCGTTTTGTGTGCCGTTTTATACTTTTGTGTGTCTAGCATTGTAGGGTAGGTGAGAGTATTGGGAGGGGTCGTAGTACAGGAGAGCATCATGGTGCTAGTTTTGGTGAGCAGGCTGTTAGTCTGTAATGCTAGTATGAGGGAGGAGGCGATGTAAAGCGTTAACCAAGCTGTCTTAGAAAGAGTACCTGTTGGGAGTTTGCCTGGACCGTGAATGTACACCCTGGTAAGGGGTAGTAGGCAGTCCTAGGTGAGCCAGATGGGCTGCTAGTCGGCTGATTCCAGGACACGGTGCAATGGGGTGCGGAATAGGTAGACTAGAATAGGTATATTCAAGTTAACTACCTGTTGTAATCACTATGGTACACAGTTAGGCTGATTACTTTAGTCTATACTAGAACAACAAGGTGCATCCACTAACTAATATATCTGGGGAGGCTAGCTAATGCTGGTGCGAAGACATACCAAAGGCAGGGCACTGACAGTAATGCTGCGCAGTGATTGGCGGGCTATAATATACCCATGTCTAACATCAATAATATGGGGCATTGACTAGGATAAGGCAAACTAATGTAGGATCAATAGCAAATCAAGGCAAGGCACTAACCGTAGTACGGCACAAAGACTAGCAGGATATAACATACCTGAGTCAAACAGAAATGATGTTGGGCAGTGACTGGGATAAGGCGACTAGTACAGGTGCAAATCAAAGGCAAGGCGCTGAAAGTGATGCAGCGCAACAGCAAACATAAAGCAAGGTTGGAGCAGTGATGACATCAGTCATACGGCAAGGCTAATTACAGGGCAAGTAAGTTAAAAATACAGTACAACTAAATGCGCCAATCAAATAGTGGGCAGCAAAGGCTGAATGCAACATTCAAGTGGTGGGTAGCATACAGCTAAATGCGACAAATAGTGGGCAATAGGCAGTTACAGAGGACATAGGAGGGACATCGGCGTAGGCAGTTAGAAAAAGGATGCAGGGTATATCAATAAAGGCATGTCGGTGCAGTCTGGTAGAGGCATTTAGTTTGAAACAATTAACAGTTAATATTGAGTTACGTGAGCAGTGGAACATCAAGCACAGGCAGAGAGCATGGTCAAAAGCACTGTTTAGGCGGAATAGGATGAGGCTGACTGCAATATTATGAATACAATAGTAGGTTATGATACAAAGTTATTGTAGTACTTACATCAGGTAGCTACCTGTGAAAGATGCATGTCCATGGAGTAAGGTTTAAGTTAAAGAAACGCCTTGCCTCGCTCAGCGGCAAACAGGGGCCTTTGTATGGTCCTTCGTGTGGCCGGCGCTTCCGCCTGCCGGCGGATGTATGGAGAACAAGTAGCTTCTAGTAACCTAGCAACGAGGCCCCAGCCTCGGTTTCATGCCACGCTGCGCCCGGCATTGTAAGGTCAGGCGGGTGGGTCAGGCAATGCAGGATCAAGAAAGCCTGCCCGTTGGCGCTTAAAATTTCAAACATTTCTGGATTGCTGGTGAAGGCAGGGTGAAGTTGGGTGGGGAGTTATGCCTTACCCCAAGGAAAGCGTCTCTTTAGAGGCTTTCGCTGCAGCACGATGACGACGAACAGTGAATGTTAGCAAGTGCCACACCTAGAACTGTGAATGTTGGCAAGTGCCACACTTAGATAGAATTGTGAACATTAGCCTGCGTCGCATCTAAATAGAATAGTGAATATCAGCCATTGCCACATCTAGACTGCATTGGTAATATTACCAATGCCACATTTAGATAGAATTGTGAATGCTAGCTTGCTTCGCATCTAGACAGGATTTTGAAGGTGGGCCAGTGCCACATTTGGATATAATTGTGAATATTGGCGTGCGTAATATATAGACAGGATTGTGAGTATTAGCCAGTGCCGGATCTAGATAGAAATGCACAGATATTCACGCGCCACATCTAGAAAGAATGTGGAAATTTAGCATATATCACTTCTAGATAGCACGGCCAATAACCAACCCACTAAAAATTTCACCCCTCTGCTTACACCTCTCAAATTCTAACCAAACACAACCGCAACCCTAAAGCAGAACAAACCGCACAAACTTCACTACACCGCAACAACAAAACCAACCACACATAGATTTGCACAACAGCACATGATGGCTATCGACCGGAAAGCACCCCCAAGCTCAGCGAACGGTGTTAACCAAACTGAATCTGCCAACAGCACAACACTGCTCTCTTGTGCTTATCTGCTCGTTCACACTAACTCAACCCCCACCCCCTTTCCTTTTCAGATCCTCCAGAGCACCAGGGAGACCACTCCGGTGGTTATAGTGCGCAGTACAAATATCCTTTAACATTAACATTCTTTGTTCCACGTATCCATTTTGCTACTTTCCAGGCATCCTCTGAACAGGATGGATGCATTTGTTACTTTTTGACCTTTTTTCTGGATGCATTATACCCGGCGCAAAGGTTCGCACGTGTGTTTGTATGGCGCGTGTGTGTGGCTCTGCCCACTATTGAAAAGCCAACTCCAAGTTTGAATGTGCAAAGAGTCCTTATTGGGGTGCCAGGGTCGCCCCAGCACATTTTCTACAAATAAGGAGATGAGCTGGACCCAAAAACCAAGTCGATGACTGGAGCTGAAAAAGATCCAAAGACGACGACCGAGGGATGCCAGGGGAATTCTGCAGAAACTAGCATTGGCTCAGCCACTACCACTGCGTTGTGATCCTCAACCTTCTAATCGACAGGGAACACCTCTGCAAAGTGCCTTTCGAATGGATTGTGTCCTCCAACGCATTCCACATCTTTGACATGTAATGTCCACAGCTGTGCACTTGGAAACCTTTTCGGCCTAGGGCGTCCTGCGTCAATGGCGTCGGGTCCATGTCCCTCGAGGGCCTCCGTCGAGGATGATGTCACAGGATGTTATAAATAGGACGCACGGTGCCCGTAGCCTCAGTTCCGTTTTTTACGCTGTTTCCGCGAACGTGTTAACATTCGTGAGGCTCGGCACGCCTCGTGTGTTTTCTTCATTGAAGCCATCTTTCTCTTCCACCCCTTCGACTCCGCGGTCCGGTTTCAAGACCTGCTGGGACTGCAAGTCTAAAATGTCGCTTACCGACCCCCACCGCATTTGTTTGTGGTGCCTCGGCGAGTCGCACAACACCGACGACTGCGCGAAATGCCAGTCGCTGACGGCCAAGGCCTTACGGGAGCGGAAGGGGAAGCTCCAGGCAGGTAGGGGCTCAAAGCCTGTTAAGTCCCAGACTTCCAAGTCCAAGGGGGTTTCCACCAATGACTCGAGAAGCGACTCTCCACGTCGGAAAGAATCCCGGGGATCTCGATCCCGGAGTGGTTCCCGCCACTCTTCCTCCTTTTCCCGGCACTCGAGAAAGCGCCGTCACCGGTCGCCTTCCTCGTCGTCCTCGGAGGATGGTGCCTCAAGGAAGGTTACGTGCCCCACAAAGTCCTCGACTCTGGGGGAATGGGCGGCGTTTAAGAAATCCATGATGGCGATTTTTCAATCGCAGGACACGGGTCCGGTCGCGCCTTCTGACAAAGCCGGCCTGGATTGGTCTCGTTCGGTGGCTCGCACGCCTTCGGGCTTGGGTTTGCGACACGACACACATCGGGAACCGTCGAGGTCCCATACAAACAGGGATTCGAAGGGTCGCAAGAGACGTGTCTCTAGGTCTCGGTCCTCGTCCCCAGCAAGACCGCAGCTACCTCTGGAGGGCTCGATGCCGGCGTCTACTCGGTCGGCGCCATGTCCGTCCGACTAGGACATCAACGCTTTGCCCTCATACCAGCCCATGGCACCGCCGGCACCTGTGCCGACATCGACGCCGAAGCCCTCTGTGCTCACGACGTCGAGGTTGTCGACGCTCTCGACGTCGATGACTTCGATGCTTTCGGCGCCTTGAGGGAATTTTTATCGGAGTGTGCCTTTGGAGGTCCCGGATATCGTGGATCCTCCGAGGAAGGCTACTAGCAAATCTGTGCAGTCTGTTTTGGCCTCCAGGCCCTCTTCTGTCCCCAGGGCTGGGTTTCATCTCCCCCTGGATGACATTTATGAAGAGGAGGGAAGGTCTGTGGTGGAGGACCCGGGTGACCTTGAAGATGCCCCATTTTATTCTGGTGATAGTCAGTTGGAGGAGTTGCGCCAGACCCTCCATGATGTCATTGGGTTGGACACTTGCCCGGAATTGGAATTTGGTAGACCTGAGCCTGGGGCTCATGCATAGTCCTCGTACAGGTGACTCATGGCGAGGGTCTGGGAATATCTGGGCTGGTCCAGTCCTGAGGATTTTGTGCAGGATGAGCTGACTGACATTCTGGATCAAGGTCCGTCCTCTGACCCTGTTTTGCCATTTCATCTTACCTTGCAGAAAAGGGTGGCAGCTGTTTGGCAGTCCCCGGAATCTCTTTGGGCTGTGAATAAAAATTTGACTAAGAAATACTGCAGCGACCCCGGCTATTTATCTACTCACCCCACTCCTGAGAGTTTGGTGGTTCAGGCAGCTACGGCCACTTCGAGGCAGGCGGCGTACCCTTCCATCCCTCCGGATAGGGATGACAAGCGCTTCGACGGTTGGGAACGGAGGGTGTTTTCTACTCGGAGCTTGGCCTTCAAATCGGCTAACTCCAAGTGAGCCTTGGCATGGTTTACACACACCCTGTGGTCTTGTGTTGCTTTTGCGGTTGAGCGTATTCCCGAGGGGGAAGAAAGGAATGGTTTCCTCGCTATTGTGCAGAATGGCAAGGATGTCATGTGTGAGTCCCTTCAGTCGGGTTTGGATACGGCTGACAGTGTGAGCCGGTCCATGGATGCGAGCACCGTTATTCGCAGATTTGCGTGGTTGCGGAAGTCGGGGTTTGCTCCGGTTATGCAAGCCCGTCTTCTGAACATGCCATTTGATGGCACACATTTATTTGGCAGCAAGGCTGACAGGAGCCTTGAGAGGTTGCAGACCTCAAAAGCTGTGGTGACGTCTTTAAGCGCTGTGGTGTGTCAACCTCTGCCTTTTCGTCCTAGGGGACAGCAGTGGAGGGGAGGTTCTTTTCATTTCTACTCTTCCTTTGATAGAACGGGAGGGGCCGCCATCAAAGGGGCCAGCGAAAAAGTACCCGTGGTGGTCGGGGAAATCGTGGTGCCAAAGCCGCTCAGGCAGCTGCCTCTATGCCTTCAGGCACTGCCGCAGCCACTTCCAAACAGTTGTGAGGCCATGGTTCGCCGGTTGGAGGCAGACTGTCTCAGCATCTCGAAGAGTGGCGTGCCATTACTTCAGATGCGTGGGTTCTGGATACCATAGCCCACGGCTACTGCCTTCCCTTCCTTCAGCGGCCTCACGACAATCCACCTGGGAAACACTCTTTGAAGAGTCCTGATCCGATCCTTGCGCAGGAAATCTTGTCCCTGCTGGACAAAGGCGCCATAGAACTGGTGCCTGTAGCGGAGAGGAACAAGGGATGGTATTCCCTATTTCTTTTTTTTATCCCAAAGAAAGACGGGGGGGATTGAGACCCATCATGGACTTGCGTTGGTTGAACAAACTTCTCAGGAAGGACAAGTTCAAGATGGTCACTCTTTCTCAAGTCCTCCAGGCCCTTCAACTTCAGGATTGGTTGGTGTCTCTGGACCTCAAGGATGCATACTTCCATGTGCCGATCCATCCCGCACACAGGAAGTACCTGAAGTTTGCGGCTGGCGACTCGCACTTTCAGTTTCGGGTCCTGCCGTTCGGTTTGACCTCCGCCCTGAGGGTCTTTACCAAGCTCATGGTGGTGGTGGCAGCGTACCTCAGGTGAGGGGGGATTCACGTCTACCCCTACCTGGACGACTGGCTGATCCGGGTGCGCTCTCCCGAGCTAGCTTTGGATCATCTCGGTGTCACCTGCTGCACCTTCCACAGGATGGGCTTCTCCCTGAATTTCAAAAAGTCGCACCTGACACCTTCCCAACAGCTCCAGTACATCGGGGCTGTGTTGGACACGTCCCTGGGCAAGTGTTCACCTCCCAAGGTAAGGGCTCATCACATTGTGCAGATGGTGGACAAGTTTCAACATGCCCAGAGTCTCCCGGCTTTCAAATTCTTTAGGTTGCTCGGCCTCATGGCTTCCTGCATTTTTCTGGTGCCAGAGGCCAGGCTGCGGATGAGATCCCTGCAATGGGCCCTCAAGATGCAGTGGTCGCAGTTCTCCTGCAATATGACGGATCCAGTTCATATCCCACGCTCGGTCTCCCAGGACCTTATGTGGTGGGTACACAAAGGGAACCTGATGAAGGGGGAACTGTTTTGGCAACCGTGGCCGGAGGTGACTGTAGTGACTGACACTTCCCTCACAGGATGGGGTGCTCAAGCCAAATACTTGACCGCCAGCGGTCGTTGGTCTCAGTCGGAGTCCAGACTCCACATCAATCTGTTAGAGCTGAGAGCCATCAGGCTAGCCCTGAAGGCGTTTCTGCCTTCGGTACGGGGGAAGAGTGTCCTGGTCATGACGGACAACACAGTGGCCATGCATTACCTCAATAAAAAGGGGGGCAGGGTCCTTCCCATTGTGCAGAGAGGCAATGCAGCTCTGGTTCTGGGCCATCCAGCAGGAAGCTTCGATCTCAGCAGTTCATCTGGCCTGCGACGAAAATGCAGCGGCGGACGCTCTGAGCAGGCAGGGCACAGTCTCTCACGAGTAGGAGTTGGCTCAGGAAGTCCTTCAGGAGATCTTCGACCGTTTGTGGAACCCCGCGAGTGGATCTCTTAGCCACTAGTATCAACCGGAAGTGCGAAAAATTCTGCTCAAGTGTTGCGGAGGTTACGGAGGTTCAGTTCCCACATGATCCTCATTGCGCCGGATTGGGCTAGGATAGCGTGGTGCCCGGACCTTCTGGAAATGTCCATCTGCCCTCCACTCCGTCATCCCTACCGAGAGGATTTGCTCTCGCGCAGGGGTGCGGTGGGGGACAGGTTCTCCATCCAGAGGTCAAGACTCTCAACCTTCACGCTTGGTATCTGAAAGGTTGAGGTATAAGGATTGGGACCTCCCAGATGACGTGATGGAGGTGTTGCTTTCGGCCAGGCGGAAGGCAACAAAATCCCTGTGCCGTTGGCGCAAGTTCTGCAAAGGTAGTCTCTGAATATCATTTGAGTCAAAAGGTGGTTCTTCCATCTTTCTACCCTCCTCCTCATCCTGGTAAGGAAGAGGAGCGTCTCCATCGGTTGGATCCTAGGAAAGCTCTTAGCTTTTACATTTCTAGGATGTCCAGGGTCAGAGTGGACGATCAACTCTTTGTAGGATATACTGGACACCGATTGGGCCAGGCTGTTACTAAACAGACCTTGTCCAGGTGGATAATCCTTACCATTACAGAGTGTTACCGGTTGGGGGGTAAAGACCCTCCTGATGGGTTGAGAGCTCATTCCACTAGGGGCGTGGCTACTTCCACCGACCTTCAGCGGGGTGTTCCTATTAGGAATATTTGTGATGCCACTACTTGGGCTTCAATGCATACATTTGTAAAACATTATTCCCTCGATACAATCCATGGTCAGGATATGGCCTTTGGGAAGGCGGTTACTTATTCCGCAATCTAATTGGGTACTCTAAAGTCTTTTCCCTCCTCCATTTACTGGTACTGCTTTGGGAGTCTGTGAAAGATGTGGAATGCGTTGGAGGACACAATCCATTCGAAGAACAAGTTACTTACCAACTGGTAACGTTCTTTCGACTGGATGTTCCTCCAACGCATTCCACATCGCCCTCCCAGCCTGCCCCTCAAGAGAATTTCCTATGCGATTGCAGCTTCCGTTTCTGCAAGGCTAACTGCAGTCCAGCAGGCATCAGACTCGTGTCACACGTTCTGGAGGAAAAAACTTAAACTGTGGCTACGGGCACTGTGCGTCCTATTTATAACATCCTGTGACGTCGTCCTCGACCAAGGCCCTCGAGGGGCATGGACCTGACGCCATCGACTCAGGACGCCCTCTGCCAAAAAAGTTTCCGAAGTGCACAGCTGTGGACATTACATGTCAAAGATGTGGAATGCGTTGGAGGAACATCCAGTCGAAAGACCGTTACCAGTTGGTAAGTAACTTATTCTTCTCCCTTAACAATTGTGTGACCAATCAGTCATCTGCCCTGCTTGTGGTATATGGCCTGGTTTCAGTCGTCAGAGCGTGCACCTTTGCCTCTCCTCTGGAAGACCCGGGACCAGCTGCTCATCGTTGACTTCCAGATGGCCAAACGGCTGAGACTCTTGATTGGCATCCCCGAAGCTCTTTTGGTACTCTGGTAATCAGATGCTTTTCCCATCAATCAAAACAGGATTCCTACCCAAACAGTCAAAACCCTGGGAGTTACCTTGGAAGCCTCCCTAAGTTCAGAAGAACACAGAAAAACAGAAGAAATTGCAACTACCATCTTCGCCTTCTTAGAAATATTCGACCCTTCCTCACTGAAGAAAACGCAGCCGCCATAGCCCGTGCCGCCATCTTACCTAGGCTGGACCACTGCAGTGCATTGCTCAAAATGATGCTGTCCGCATCATTAAAAGTGTCCTCTGGAAAGAGCACATATCTAAACACCGGAAAGATCTGCACTGGCTGTCCATAGCATATGACATCAGTTCCAAAACATGTACCATCGTCAACCACTGCCTCTGCGGCAACGCCCCCTCGTACCTGAAAACAGCGATAACCCACTATGCACCAGGCTGATGGCTATGCTCAACGGACAAGGCCCTGGCCTCCTATCCCATCTTTAAACGCACAAGAGGCATGGGCAGATCATTCCCAGTTCGGGCAGCCCATCTTTGGAACTCCCTTCCGGGGAAACTGAGACAAGAAAAGAATATCCATAGTTTCAGGAAGAACTTAGACTGTAATATTTAGCTAACTACCTTAGACTCTCTGTCCCAGCCTCCCTTTATCCTTTTCTCACTCTGTTGTCCTTCGTGCACCCAGAAGCCTGCTGGCAGTTTGGCGCGATATAAATAAATAAATAAATGTGCTCCACTCCAGGAGGAGCCGAGCCTGCAGGAAGACCAAAGTTCTTCCGCTGATTGCCTCCTGATTGCATCCATGAGGATCCCGGAGAGAATCTCTCCTTCATCGTGGAACCGCACCTGGGTGTCCCTCTGCAGTCTGAGATTTCCAGAGGAGAACCTATGGATAACCAGCAGGGATTGCCATCGAATCTGCGACCCTTCATGGCGGCCGCAACGGTGATGCTAGTTTTTCCCCCATCGATTTACTGACGCCTGAGACTGTTCTTTACTTTCTAGGGGATTGGAGGCCTGAGATCACTTGTATCTCTTGACCCGCACACCTCCCCATTGGGTTTGAGCATGAAGTCATGCTTACCTTTGCGCTATCTGGGGCTGGACCAGAAATGATGCTGTCCCAGTCAGTATTTCTGTGGGGCATCCTTGTGAACCCCAGGGGTGGTCGTTGCTCCTCCTTTCACTCGAGTTTGACTTAATACCCTTAAGTGCCTATTTCTCATTTTGCATTTGTCCTGCAATAACTTACTTCAGTATTTGTCCTGTGCTAGTTGAGTTGGCCCTCCCGGACTACTTGCCTCTTTCCACAGGAACCTTTTTGGACACTTAAAACACTAACAGAAACTTGCCACGGGCTAAGACTGGACTTCTGACGTTATAGTATATGGTGCTAGATGCCTTATGATTTTGATGTATTGATGTTCTCCCTCCTTTGGTGAATGAATTTGTGGTGTGAATAACTGCTTGTGAAAGTAGTGTGTAACCCATAGTAACCAAAAGTTGTATATATGCACTAAAGTACTTACTGTTAGGTCCCTCAGATTGTTTTTTTTCTGCCATCAAAGTCAGTTGCAAATGCAGAGTTCTTTTCTAGGCTGATGCCTTTGAATTAATAAAGTTATATTAGTAGAATGTCTTCCTTTCCTTTATTGTTCGCCTCACCGCACGACTGTTTGATCCTCTCGAGGGCTCCTGATGAACACCCACGGCATAGACACATCGTTCAACGCCCAGACGCTGCCTTATAGGCCTCTTCGGGCTTCGGACCTTGACAGTAGGGAGAGAGGGGGGTGGTTCTCTATACTGACTCCTTTTAGAGAATGTTTATCTCCTTAGCCCGTTTATCCTATTTTCATCCATCTGCCCTGTTTCAACATAATGGACAAGACCCCATTTAAATTGTGTTCCTCATGCCATCGTAAATATCAGTGGAAAGACACGCACCGAGTGTGCGACCACTGTCCCCCAAGGGATCACGCCAAAAAGCCCTGTAAATAGTGTTAGCTTTTCCGGCCTAAGACCCTCAAAGATCGGCAGACGAAACACTTGGTCACTCACGCTATGCAGGCCGAGGCTTCCATAGATGTGGCGAAAGACATCAAGGGCAGTTACGGGGTCACGAGTGACACCAAGTGCGATAGGGTTCCGTCTGGACCCCATATTCGGGCCCCCGACTCCGATAAGTGGCACAACGGTCCTGTGATGGAGAAGACACCCGACGGCCACGGTACACACAAGCACGCTAAGCACATACCCCACAGCCGACCCTCGACGGCATCGTTGAGCGTCAAGGCCCATGCGGTGACCGGGGATAAAGCCTCAGGTTCTTCACTGTCCACTGGGCCATCGCGCACTCTTTCGCCTATCGACAATTCCCAAAAGCCAAAAGCAAAGGTCGGTTTGGACACCGCATATAAGAATGGCCCACCTTTCGCGTGCCGAATAACAGGCGTTGGAAGGGATCTCTGCGTCTCCTAAAAAGCGCCGAAAAAACAAACGTTAATTAAAAAACATGTTAGCGCTTCTTTACTAAAGGCAAGTTCGCTGAAAAAACATAAAACTTCAATGCCCCTCGCCCCGAAGGCCACCCAAAAAGAAGTTTCTATTCCCTTAGACACCCTCTCGGGATATGCGTAACAAGGATACTGTTCCCACTAAAGATGCTACCCCTTTAAAGGGCCCTGTCATCTCAAGCTCTCCACAAGAATGCCATTTTACACCAGAACAATTTAAGACATTTCTAAGTAGAATGTCCTGTTTCGGGAATTTCATAGATGAACAGCCCGATCAACTACGGCACTTAAAGATGCCTCACAGCCAGGGGCTTCAACAGAGCCACCACCTGCAAAAAAGTCTTGCCTTGAGCCACAGCCGAGCACCTCTGCTCTAGGCACTCCAGCCTCTGCTTCTGAAGACACCTCTTATAACCAACACCCATACCATGACTCATTTTATGACGCCCAGGCAGGGTCTCAGGCGGACCGATATAGCCAGGATCAGGACCAGTACTGTGACGAGGACGACATTTATGTAGTACAGTCCACCGACCATCAAGACCAGCCGGTTGCAGATTCACCAGTTGACAACCAATTGCAGCATAACGATCTGTTAATGAAGGCGGCAAAACATTTCAATATTGACCCTGAAGAAGCACAAGCTGACAAGGACTTTGTGGAAAACATCCTGGGGGACAAAAAGGCAGCCATGCAATTTATACCTCTATTGCAGTCAATACAGAGACAGATTCAACCATCCCTATTAACACCCAGTCTTACTAGACCAGTCAATCCTAGAATAGAAAAGGTGTTCAGGCCTGCGCCCACTGACGACCTGTAAATTAGGGGCCAGCTCAAACCAGATTCTCTGGTAGTTACTATCGCCAGAAAGAGAACGGGCACTCCCCTGGCGTCGACAGAAGCCTCGCCAGACAAGGAGAGTAAAAAGATTTATACTTTTGGGAGAAAGGTAGCTTCATCTGCAGCGTACCAAACAAGAATTGCCAACAATACAACCTTGTTAGCTAGTTACGGCTGCCACAAATGGGACAAGCTTGAACAACAACTACAGGACGTCCCAGAACCACTTAAGACCCAGCTACTTAACACGGTTTCAGAAGGCAAGCAAGTCTCAAGCTGCATCCTGAAAAACAATCTTGATGCGGCGAACAACGCGGGAAGCATCATAGCTGAAGGGACCCTTATTAAGCGGCATGCCTGGCTTAGGCAGTCAGGGTTTATGCTGGAGACAAAACCTACCCTCATGAATATTCCTTTAGAACAGAACGTCCTATTCGGTAAGGCCGTAGAGGATGCCCTAAAGAGTGCCAAGGATGAGTACGACACTCTTAAGTCCTTTGGGCAACTGACCAACAGACCTTATTCCCAGCGCGGTTCCCCAAATTCAAAAATATTTTGCGTACAGCGGGGACAACGCTCCTCCAACTACTCAGACCCCTCTCAAGACTTCAAAGTTCACAAAGAAGACTTCCCTCTGCTGGCCTCGAGTCTCCTCTCACAATTTATAAAAAGGATTTTGGGACTTCTAGTCCCAGAATGCACTGTCAGGATTTTGCTCCCAATACTCTTAGCTGCCATCCCCTTTCCTCCATACTGTATGGGCGTGAGACGGAACCTTTTTCACCAGAAAAAACCTTCTTCCCCTTTAGATTTAGAGGTGCATGGGGGCGTGGCCCAGGGAGCATGCGCTGCCCTGACTCTGCCCTCCGGCGCCACATCTCAGTCCCCTTTTCCGCGTTGACGGGAACGGGCCGAATTCACCAGCGCTCCTGGGTTTGGCTTCGGCCATGTAATTCCACGCACGGATACTTCTTCTCTGTCTTTTTCTTGTCCTTTCTATCATTCAGGTACTCGGCCCTCAGGCGTCGCGCTCCTCCCCGGCGCATGTCGACTTCTACGGGGTTCAGCAGGTGTCCATCCTGCAAGGGCTCTTCCCAACTTCAGACCCCACGCCCTCTGTCTACGTTGCCTTGGCCCAGACCGCGGTTGGCAATCATGTTCGGCGTGTGACTCGCGGTCCTCGAAGGCGCTGAAGAACAGACTAGCCAGGTGGAGGGAGCTCTTCCAGAGGACTTTGTGAATCATCGAACCAAGCCCAAGGTAGGGCCGATATTTTCCAGCGCACCCCGCAAGGGAGACTCTTTCCCAGGGACTCTCCCGCGCTGGAGGGACCCGCCAGGTCCTTCTACTGACACGTGCTCCGAGGCTGCTTCAGCTACCGGCCTTCGGGTTGAGGGATCCTTGGACCCTCCTGGGCGCAGTGTCGAGGGACTGGAAGGTTCTTTTACCGGGTCTACACCAGAGGGGCTCCGCCCTTGCACTGGCACCATGGCCGAGGGGCTACGCCCTAACACCGGCAATACGTCTGAGGGGCTACGCCCCAATACCGGCAATGTGTCCAAGGGGGTGCCTAAATGCAGCTCTATCGACCCCCGGGTCGAGGGTGTCACACCTACCGGGCTGAGGCCCGAGGAGCAGGGTAGGCCTTGTGATCCACACGCAAGAGTCTTGGACGAGGCCGGGCCGAGCACCACGTCGCAGGCACGTGGCAGCCAGCTCGACAAAATGGCTGCCGCGCTAGAAAGAGGTACCCGTCTGAGAACGAGTGTCAAGGTGGGACTGGCCTCAACCAGGTACATGGCCTACAGTCTACCCTTCATTTGCGCAGGGCAGCTTTCCTTTGCGTCCATATGGACAAGGGTACGCAGCGGCTCCAGCAGCCCCCCTGTAGAGGAGGCGTCAAATATGGCCTGCCCTCCAAACAACCATTTTGAAGTTCCAGGAATGTTCACGTCGAGATATGTGACGTATGATGAGCAAATAAACCACTAGAGAGCCGCAGTGGGGCTCTGTCCGGTACCTATCAGACAGGCAGCACCTATTGAAGTACCTACACTTAAGAAACCTTGGACAGTAAGGTACCCATTGAGAAAACCGTATCGACAAGTGAGACAGAATGACGATTGTCAAAACGTACCACCTGAAGAAGACACGAAAGTCCTAAAAGAAGATGAATGGTGACGTCAAAAGAACTCTGACTGACTCACAGATACAGAAAACGACGACCTGTGAATGACGAAAAGAGACGAAACACCATGGATAAGCGATAGCCTGAGTTGAAGTTAAAAGGACGATGTCAAGTATAAGAAGCTTACGCCATAAGAGCGATGAAGATATGCAACCAGTTTACACGTGTACATATGTTTGGAAACGCAAGAAAGCTGAGGAAATCGTGTGGCTTACTATGCTTAGTAGAAAATTAGATTGCGGCAAGCGCCACATATACATATCTACCTCAAAAGGAGCACTTTATAAAACGTATATGTCCACTTTGCAAAAGGGCAGAACCAACCGCAAGTTACTAGAGTCCCCAGGAGAGAAGCCTCTCAAACACGGGAATCGAAAGCCAAAGACAGAAACGAAACTCAGATGCATGAGATCCGTGCAAAGAAGCCAAGGTAATCTTAGCTGACACAGGCTAATACAATTTATGACGCCAAGAGCGGAGTATCCTGTTCAAAGGAGTCGAGATAAGCAGCAGAAGGCATTTGGTGGACAGAAAGCTAAAATCAA
Organism: Ambystoma mexicanum; assembly: GCF_040938575.1. Classification (NCBI taxonomy): domain Eukaryota; kingdom Metazoa; phylum Chordata; class Amphibia; order Caudata; family Ambystomatidae; genus Ambystoma; species Ambystoma mexicanum. The sequence continues at coordinate 18,769,267 of NC_090934.1, read as the reverse complement.
ATACACAAATTACATGGAGACGATTTCAAGGTGTCTAAAACACGTGACCTGCCAAGCAAGAAGAGTTGGGGCCTTCACACCTACGTGCAGCCTTGAGCCATGCACAGATATCCGGGTTCTCCCAGACAGAGGCAGCATCGAGGCCTACAAACTAGAAACTAATTGACACATGGCCAGTGGGGCGGTGATGGATGGTGGTGATGGATGGTGGTACTGGTTGGTGGGAGGCTAGGGGAGCTGACGGGCACCCTGCACCTGGCCGACCATTCTGCATGCTGCTAAGCAAAGTGGAAAAGTACAAGGTGACGTGGTGCCGACCCAATCACAACGGACAAAGTTATCTAGGATCCTATAGTTTGTAGAACCAATGGGACGTCGTACTTTTAGTGACGTCCACAGTAGTCATTCTGAAGGAAGGACTTAGATACCCCACCTGACACTAGTTATCCAATCCTCTCATTCCATATCATATAAAAATATAGTACCTATTGTAAAGTTACCTTCCTATAACCAATAAAATTGCATGCAACATTTTTAGCGTTTCACGTCACCGATGACGAGTTTTTAGTATAAAGGATGTGGTTTTTGTAAAGTTCATCTGAGTTGAAGCGAGAAGAAAGATCAAGCGACTGCTGATATTCATGAACTCCCCATTTTTTGTACTAGTCATTAAACAGACTCCCTTTGCCAAACCATTGAGTTGTCATTATTGATTTGATGCTTGAGTATTAATCTGCATCCCCATCCATCTCACGGGTGCTGCTATTCCATCTTAAAGTGCTGTTTGGGAAAACCCCAGTCCTATGGGCCGGTTGGGATCCCTCCTGCACACCCCTCTACCCCGTCAGTACGCCCTGCTACCTCTTTGGCCAGTAAGGAGGTGCTCTTCGAGAAGTTTCTCAGCCTCATGAGGTCTCCTCAGATGGGGGTTATCATCAAAGACGCCATCAGGGAAGTCATCCGTGCAATGCTAGCGGCACCACAGGCGCCTCCATCAGATCCCCAGGCCTCGGTGCAGCCGGCTCCACAGCCAACTCTGAAACCTCCGGCTGCGGGCCCTGTACCGCAGCCTCCAGCGCCATCTCCTCCTCCTCCTCCTCCACAAGTTCCTCCAGATCTGCATGATACGGGCGATGAGGAGGATCTGTACACGCCATCCTCAGCCAGGACCTTCCGTGAACGTCTTGCTGGCCTGGCGCAGTACCTGGGCCTCCCCAACCTGAGGTCGAACAGCCGGCAGAGGGGGTTCTGACTAAAGTCCTCACGAGACGCCCCTCTGCCAACACAGGGATTCCACTGCAAACCAATGTAGTTTCCCTGGCCAAGAAGGGTTGGCTCAAGCCCCACTCGGTGCAGCCGGTCAGTCACCACCTGGATGCCAAGTACAGGCAGATGGAGGGGGATACACTCTTGCTCTCGACCCATCCTCGGCCACACTCCTCGGTGACGCTGTGGCATCACTGTGCTCCAAGCCTCAGTCGTCCTCAGCCTCCTCCTCTGCGGCGCTGCTAGGCAAGGAGGAGAAGTTCTTGGAGGCATACATCAAGGAGATCTACTTCAACGCCTCCTTGCACCTGCGTCAGGCCAATGCAGATGCCATGCTGGCTGCCGCCAACCAACGGTTATGGCCGGAAATTGCAGACTTCTTCCCAGAACTCCCCACCCAGTGCCAATCACGCTTTAAGGCGGGGCTAGCGGAAGCCAAGCTCGTGGCCTCAGGCCGTGCCATCTGCATTGCCACGGACATGAGGAGAACAGCCTGGCTCTGGGCAACGAAATTCAACCCGGATGTCCAGGAGTGCATTCTAGATCTACCGTTCGAGGGGAGGGGCGGACCTCTTCCACTCCTCTACGAATTAAGAGCTGGACAAAAAGAAGAACAGCTCACAAACGGCGAAGTCTTTATCCATTCTTACAAAAACCACGCCCAAATCATACACCCTATCTCAGCAGCGCTCGGAAAAGGGTTGTATGTATGGAGGGTTCCGCGGCTTCCAGGAACGCAGATCCAGGCAGCCGAACCGCTCACGGTCTCAGAACCGGCGCAAACAACAAAAAGGGGGGGGGGTAAGGGCTTTTTCTTGTCCCCCTCCTCAGCGTCAGCCTCCGAGGGAAAGAAGGCATGACACACCCCTTCGGGTCCACATCTCCGGTGGGGGGCAGGCTTGCTCTCCATGCACAATTCTGGCGCCAGAATTTTGCGGACTCCTGGATCCTCTCAGTTGTATCCACGGGGTACCACCTTCCTATCCCAGCCTCTCCTCCCCTCCACAGGTTGGGACAGCAACTCTTTTGGTGGAGATCCGGTTGCTCGTAGAGAGCCAGGCAGTGGAGGAAGTCCCAGCCTCCCAACAAGGATTTGGCTTCCACTCCAGGATTTTTGCCATTCAGAAGAACCACCAGGCGGGCCTGAGAGTTGTGCTGGACCTTTCCACTCTCAACCTCTCCCTACCCCTGCAGAAATTGAAGATGGTTACGTCAGCTTTTATAGCAGAGACATTGGACAAGGGAGATTGGATGGGCTCCCTGGACCAGAAGGACGCGTACCTACACGTCCCGATTTGGCAGCCCCATCGTTCTTTCCTATGGTTCAGGATCATGGGCTACCATTTCCAATACAAAGTTCTTCCATTTGACCTCAACTCGGCCCCAGGGTCTTTACCAGACTCATTAACGCTGTGGTGGCCTTCCTCAGAACACAGGGCCTCCACATCTACCCCTACCTCGACAACTGGCTCGTCAGGGCTACATCTCCGGAAGCGGTTCACCACTCTTCCCATGCCCTTATGAACACACTGCACGATCTGAGCTTCGAGGGGATTGGGTCCTCCGACGTATTCCATATCTATGACATGTAATCACCACAGCTGTGCTGCTTCGGAAACTTTTTTCGGCGTCTGCGTCCTGCGTCGATGACGTCGATGTGCCGTCGTCGAGGGCCTCCTCCGACGTCCGACGTCATCCGATGTGATAAGTAGGACGCACGACGCCCGTAGCCTCAGTTCCGTTTTTTCCGCGAACGTGTTGCTTCGTGATTTCTCGGTTCACGCCTCGACTCTTTGGAGTTCTGTTCTTCTCGGTTCTTCGAACCTGTTCGTTTTGTGTAAATTTGAAGATGTCTTCTACTTCGTCTTCGACCCCGCGTCCGGGTTTCAAGAAGTGCGGGGAGTGTGGGTCCAAGATGTCGGTGACGGACTCGCGCGACGCCTGCCTCTGGTGCCTCGGGGAGGCCCACGACACGGATGACTGTATCGACTGCCAGTCGCTCACGTCCAAAGCCTTACGAGAAGGAAGAAGAAATTGTCGGTAGGTCGGGTGTCCAAGCCCAGGAAGTCGAAGTCTGCGGGGCTTTCGACGGATGATTCGAGGGGTGACTCTCCGCGTCATCGTCGGAAGTCTCGTGGGTCTCCTTCTAGGAGTAGGTCTCGCCACTCCTCAGCCTCTTCGAGGCGTTCTTGGAAGCGCCGACACCGGTCGTCTTCCAGGTCCTCCTCGGAGGACTCTGCCCGGCACGTCGCTTACCCCACCAGCCGTGCGACGCCGGAGGAATGGGCTTCCTTCGGGAAGAAAATGCTGGCGATTCTTGAGTCGCAGGGTACTACGCCGTCCGCGCCCCCGAGTGGGGTCGGTCGTGTGAGGTCGAGAGACACCGCTCGCATGAGTGGTCGGCACGAGTCACGGGAGAGGTCCCGTCCGGACAAGGAGACTCGTTCTCGCCGTACCCGTTCCAGGTCCCGGTCCTCGACGCGTTCGAGACCGTGTGCACCTGTGAAGTCTTCGAGGAAGACATCGACGTCTGAGGCGTCGAGGGCGTCGACAGGCTTTCTCGAGGCTCCGGCCTCGAGGAAGTCGTCGAGGCCGTCGACGCTCGGGTCGTCGAGGGACACGCTCGGGGCTCCGGCCTCGAGGGCTGTGTCGACGCCGCCGATGCTGGAGGCGCTGCGTCTGACGTCGACGCCGATTTCCTCGGCGCCGATCCTCTCGGCGCCGATGCCGGTTCTCTCGACGCCGGCGCCAATTCGCTCGACGCCATCGACGCCTTTCGTGTCGGAGGTACCCCGTGGCACGGGAGAACCCCCTAGGAAGGCTCTGGTTAAGAGCAAGCACTCTCGGGTGCCTTCTTTTCGCCACCTGGACTATATTTCAGAGGCGGATGAGGATTCTGATGGCCTGGTTCCTAGTCTGGTTCCAGATGAAATTGTCTCGGGCCATAGTCAGTTTGACGACTTGAGACAGTCCCTGCATGATGCCAGTGGACTGGACACCTCTCCGGAGGTGGAGTTTTGTAGGCCTGAGCCTGGCTCTCATGCCGATTCTTCGTACCGGCGCCTTATGGCTAGGGTTGCTGAGTACTTGGGATGGTCTGCTCCCCCAGGGGAGTTTGTGCAGGATGATCTGACGGACATCCTTGATGTTGGTCCCCCAACTGACCCGGTACTGCCGTTCCATATGGCTTTACAGAGAAGGGTGGCGGCGGCTTGGACTGCTCCAGAGAGTCTCCCGGCGGTGGGCAGATCCTTGTCGCGAAAATACCATCCAGCCAGTAGCGACCCCTGCTACTTGACCAGGCACCCCACTCCGGAGAGTCTGGTGGTGCAGGCGGCCACGGCCCCGGCAAAGCAGGCGTCGTACCCTACCATCCCTCCTGATAGGGACGACAAACGTTTTGATGGCTGGGCGAAGAAAGTGTTTTCTTCTGGTGGTATGGCGCTTCAGGCGGCCAACTCCATTTGTGCCTTGTCTCGTTTCACACACACTCTGTGGAACTGTGTTGCGTTGGCGGCTGAACATATTCCCGAAGGGGACGAACGGGATGGTTTCCTTGCTATGGTCCAGGATGGTAAGGATGCCATGTGTGAGTCCGTTCAGTCGGGTTTGGATTTAGCTGAATGCGTCAGTAGGTCCATGGCGGCGAGCACCGTGATACGCAGGTTTGCGTGGTTGCGGAAGTCGGGGTTTGCTCCTGATGTGCAGTCCCGGCTCCTCAACATGCCCTTTGACGGTGAACACCTTTTTGGCAGCAAGGCTGACGAGAGCCTTGAGAGGTTGCAGACCTCAAAAGCGGCAGCGAAGTCGTTGGGCGCTGCAGTTCGCCAACCTCCGCCTTTTCGTCCTAGGGGACAGCAGTGGAGGGGTGGTTCCTTTCGCTATTACTCATCCTTCAGTAAAGCGAGAGGAGCTGGCAGTCAAAGAGGCCATCGCAGGGGTACCAGAGGTGGACGACAGGGTACCCGTGGTGCCAAGGCCGCTCGGGCAGTTGCCTCTTTGCCCTCAGGTAACGCCGCAGCCGCTCCCACTCAGTCGTGAGGCCATGTCCCATGGTTCGCCGGTTGGGGGAAGGCTGGCGCAGCATCTTGTAGAGTGGCAAGCCATTACTTCAGATGTGTGGGTTCTGGAGATCATAACCCACGGCTACTGTCTTCCCTTTCGGCACAGGCCTCGCGACAATCCACCGGGGAACCTCTCTTTGCAGAGTCCGGATCTGCTCCTTGCGCAGGAAATTCAAGCCCTGCTGGAGAAAGGCGCCATAGAACTGGTGCCTGTAGCGGAGAGGAACAAGGGATGGTATTCCCCTTATTTTTTGATTTCGAAAAAAGACGGGGGATTGAGACCCATCATGGACTTGCGCGGTTTGAACAAACTCCTCAGGAAGGACAAGTTCAAGATGGTTACTCTCTCTCAAGTCCTCCAGGCCCTTCAGCTTCAGGACTGGTTGGTGTCACTCGACCTCAAGGATGCTTACTTCCATGTGCCGATCCATCCCAAGCACAGGAAGTACCTGAGGTTCGCGGTTGGCGACTCGCACTTTCAGTTTTTCGGGTCCTGCCGTTCGGATTGACCTCCGCCCCGAGGGTTTGCACCAAGCTCATGGTGGTGGTGGCAGCGCATCTCGGGCAAGGGGGGGATTCACGTCTACCCCTACCTGGACGATTGGTTGATCAGGGGGGGCTCTCCCGAGCAAGTCCTGGATCATCTGTCCGTCACCTGCCGCTCCCTTCACAGGCTGGGCTTCTCCCTCAATTTAAAGAAGTCCCATTTGACGCCAACACAGCGGCTCCAGTACATCGGAGCGGTGCTCGACACTTCCCTGGGGCAGTGTTTTCCTCCCCAGGTGAGGGCTCTTCACATTCAGCAGATGGTGCACAAGTTTCAGCATGCCCAGACGCTCCCTGCGTTCGAGTTCTTGAGGTTGCTCGGCCTCATGGCATCCTGCATTCTTCTGGTGCCAGAGGCTCGCCTGCGGATGAGATCTTTGCAGTGGGCACTCAAGACGCAATGGTCGCAGTCCTCCGGCAGGATGTCGGACCCGGTTCAGGTGCCGCCCTCGGTCGCCCGGGATCTTCTGTGGTGGGCCGTCGAAGGCAACTTGATGAAGGGGGCTCCATTTTGGCTTCCCTGGCCGGAGGTGACGATCGTGACGGATGCATCCCTCACGGGATGGGGAGCTCATGCCAACGGGCTGACAGTCAGCGGTCGTTGGTCTCCGTCGGAGTCCAGACTCCATATCAATCTTTTGGAGCTGAGGGCCATCAGGCTAGCCCTGAAGGCTTTTCTGCCGACTGTGCGAGGAAAGAGTGTCCTGATCCTGACGGACAATACAGTGGCCATGCACTACCTCAACAAAAAGGGGGGGGCAGGGTCACTTCCTCTGTGCAGGGAGGCGATGCAGCTCGAGTTCTGGGCCATCCAGCAGGAAGTTTCGATCTCGGCAGTTCATCTGGCCGGAGACGAGAACGTGACGGCGGACGCTCTGAGCAGGCAGAGCGCAATCTCTCACGAGTGGGAGGTGGCTCAGGAGATTGTCCTGGAGATCTTCGCCCTTTGGGGGACCCCTCAAGTGGATCTCTTCGCCTCCAGTGTCAACCGGAAGTGCGAAAGGTTTTGCTCGCGGGAATTTCCTCCAAAAGGAGCCTTAGGAGACGCGTTCGTGGTGGAGTGGTCATTCCCGCTGCTGTACGCGTTTCCTCCAGTCCCCGTCATCCCGCAAGTGCTGCGGAGGTTACGGAAGTTCGGTTCCCGGATGATCCTCATTGCCCCGGCGTGGGCTCGGAGGACGTGGTACCCGGACCTTCTCGACTTATCCATCTGCCCTCCACTTCGTCTTCCCTACTGAGACGATCTGCTCTCACGGGAGGGGGGGTCAGGTTCTCCATCCAGAGGTCAGATCCCTCAACCTTCACGCTTGGCTTCTGAAAGGTTGAGGTATAAGGATTGGGACCTCCCTGAGGACGTGATGGAGGTGTTGCTTTCGGCCCGAAGGCCAGGAACAAAGTCTCTGTACCGTTGCCGTTGGCGTAAGTTCTGCGACTGGTGCAGAGTTCAGAATGTGGATCCTTTTGCATGTGACATTCCCATGGTTCTGTCCTTTTTACTTTCTTTGGCCCACAGGGGCTTGCAAGTGGGTACCGTTAAAGGTTACCTGGCGGCGCTGTCCATCTTTAAGCGCTCGTCTGAAGAGTGTTCTTACTTTAAAATCCCTTTGATTTCACAGTTTCTGAAAGGGCTCACTAATGTGTTCCCTCCGTCACCTTTCCTGGTGCCCGGTTGGGATTTAAACCTTGTTCTTAAGTTTCTTATGGGTGCTCCGTTTGAGCCTTTACATTCTTGCCCTTTGAGGCTGTTAACTCTGAAAACTGTGTTTTTAGTTGCGGTTACTTCCGCTCGCAGAGTGAGTGAGTTACAGGCACTTTCAGTTAAGCCTCCCTTCACTGTATTTCACAAGGACAGGGTTGTCCTTAGAGTTCGTCCTTCTTTTCTTCCGAAGGTAGTGACGGAATTTCATTTGGCCCAGAAGGTTGTTCTTCCGGCATTCTATCCTCCTCCGCATCCTGGTAAGGAAGAGGAGAGGCTCCATAGGCTTGATCCTAGGAGAGCTTTAAGCTTTTATGTTTCACGCATGTCCCGGGTCAGAGTGGACGATCAACTCTTTATTGGTTACGCTCGAAAGCGTTTGGGGCAAGCTGTGACGAAACAGACTTTGTCTCGCTGGATTATTTTGGCCATCTCGGAGTGCTACCGCTTGGCGGGTAAGGACCCACCGGCTGGCTTGCGGGCCCATTCTACCAGGGGTATGGCTGCGTCTGCTGCCCTGCAGAGGGGTGTTCCTATTCGCAACATCTGTGATGCAGCCACCTGGGCTTCTGTACATACATTTGTGCGTCACTATTCCCTCGATTCCATCCGAGCACAGGATCTGGCCTTTGGCAAGGCGGTCCTTTGCTCTGCTATTTGATTGGCTATTCTAAATCTTGGTTCTAAATTCTTTCCCTCCTCCTTGCTCTGGTACTGCTTTGGGAGTCTGTCATAGATATGCAATACGTCGGAGGACCCAATCCCCTCGAAGAACAAGTTACTTTCTTTCCTGGTAACGTTCTTTCGATGGGATGGTCCGACGACGTATTCCATATCGCTCCCGCCCTGCCTTCCCCGCTGCAGAATTTCTTTTGCGATTGCAGCTTACGTTCCGCAAGGCTTTGTGTCTGACTGGCAGTTGACTAGTGTCACACGTTCTGGGGGAAAAAACTACAACTGAGGCTACGGGCGTCGTGCGTCCTACTTATCACATCGGATGACGTCGGACGTCGGAGGAGGCCCTCGACGACGGCGCATCGACGCAGGACCCAGACGCCGAAAAAAGTTTCCGAAGCAGCACAGCTGTGGTGATAACATGTCATAGATATGGAATACGTCGTCGGACCATCCCATCGAAAGAACGTTACGAGGTAAGAAAGTAACTTGTTCTTCTCTCTCAACCTCAAGAAGTCACAGCTGCAGCCTACGCAGACTGACATTCCTGGGACTCATTTGGGACACGTGCTCCGAGAGGGTTTTCCCGTCGGAGGACAAAATCTCGGCCATCAAGAGGGCCACCGCCCACTTTCTCAGCAGAGAGGTGACCTTGGCATGGTGGTCCCAACATCTCCTGGGTCTACTGGCGGCGGTCCTGTTAGCCGCGCTGAACACGAGACTAAGCATGAGAAGGTTTCAGCTGCACTTCACGGCCTAATGGAATCAGGAGCGGGGCTCGCAATCCGAGATCATCAACTTTCCTCCAGATCTCCACCCGGACCTAACCTGGTGGTCCATGGACTGCAACCTACGGACAGGCAAGCCCTTTCAGCCACCCTCTCCGCAGGCCACCATCACCACAGACTCCTCTCTCGGGGGTTGGGGAGCCACCCTGGACGATCTTTCGGTCCACGGCACCTGGACTCGACAGGAGCAGGAATACCACATCAATTGGTTGTAGCTGAATGCCATCTTGCTAGCGCACAGAGCCATTCCTACCACTTCTCAAGGGCAAGGCTGTCCTCATCCAGACAGACTACTCGACCAGCATGTACTAAGTCAACAAGCAGGGAGGCACCAGATCCTCTCCTCTGTGCAGACTGGTGATCAGCATGTGGGAATGGGGCCTGGAAAACGACATTTACCTCTCAGCAGTCCACCTCTCAGGGGAATCCAACCTGGGGGCGGACAGTCTCAGCAGGCTTGGAGCAGACAATTACGACTGGCAGCTAAAGAACCTCGTTATTCAGGAGATCTTCAGCAGGTGGGGTCACCCCAAGTGAATCTCTTTGCCACCTGGCACAACAAGAAGTGTCCCCAGTTCGCATCCTGGCAGGGACAGGGCCCCGGCTCTCTGGGCGACGCATTTCACCTCCAGTGGACAGGCATGAAGGCCTACGCCTTTCCGCCCACTCCCCTGATCCACAGGGTAATTTGCAAGATCAAGGAGTCTCACCCACTCCTCATCATTCTGATTGCTCCATGGTGGCCGGCCAGACCAAGGTTTTCGGAGCTGCTCAGCCTCTCAGATGTGCCCCCTATACACCTCCCAACGGGCCCAGCACATCTTCTGGCACAGCAGGGGGGCAGAATCATCCACCCCGCGCTAGGGAAACTAGCCCTAACAGCGTGGTACCTGAGCAGTTAACTCTTCGGCAACTTAGTCTCTCACAGGCCAATCTGGAGATCATACAGGGCACCAGAAGCAAAGCCACCAGGGCCCAGTACAAAAGCAAATGTACCAGATTCTGCCACTGGGCAGACTCCAAGGGAATTTACCCCTTGGCCGGCAATTTGGACGACTCGCTCTCCTTTTTGGCACACCTTGCTTATTCGGGCGTACAGGTGGACACCTGACGTACATACTTTGCAGCCATTGGGGCTTACATGAACTCAGAGGAAGGCATTTTTTCCTCCTCCAACCCTGTCGTCAAGAAACATCTAACTGGTCTCGCTAGGCTCTACCCGCCGTCAAGAGACCGCATCCTGTGTGGGACCTTAACATAGTCTTGGGCGCCCTGGTGCACAAACCATTCTAGCCAATGGGGTCCGCGGACATTAGGCTGATCACCATCAAGACGGCCTTACTAGTCGGTTTTACCTTGGCTCGCAGAGTCAGCGAGATCCAGGCGCTGGTCGCCTCTGAACCATATACCACCTTTCACAAGGACAAGGTAGTTATGCGGACGCACCCAGCATTTCTGCCCAAGGTTCCGTCTGCGTTCCACCTTAACGAGGAAATAGTCCTTCCTACGTTCTTTCCCGATCCTAAGGATGAAGCACAAAGGTTGCTGCACTGCCTGGATGTCAGGCGTGCCCTTAAATTCTACTTGGACAGGACCACAGGCTTCCGCAAGTCGGACACCCTGTTTTTCACTTTCGGAGGCTCGAGGCCAGGCTATCAGGCCTCTAAGGCCTCCATATCCAGGGGGATGGTCTCTGCCATTAAAGAAGCGTATGAGGGCCAGCACGAGCCGCTTCCGGCCAACATGCATGCCCACGCAATCAGGGCCAAGGCAACAGCCATCGCATTCCAGCACCATGTCCCTTGGCAAGTCATAAGCGGGGTGGCCACTTGGCCCTCTCCCTCGGCTTTCTGCCAGCATTACTGTTTGGATGCCAGCTCTAGATCTGTTGCAGCGTTCGGACAGGCGGTTCTCAGGAACCAATTTGTTTAAGGGGGCTCTCCTCTACACCCTGGGACTACAATCATTTGTAATCGCCCATACAGTATGGAGGAAAGGGGAAGGGACGTAAGAGTAATTATAAGTTACTCACCGTAGTGACTAACGTACTCTTAGTCCATAGTCCCCTTTCCTCCATACGTCCCACCAACCTCCCCCCTAATAATACTGGTGTCATTAGGCAATGTTAAATCTATTGTCGACGCTTAAATGGGGACTGAGGTGTGGCGCCGGAGGGCAGAGTCAGGACAGCGCATGCTCCCTGGGCCGCGCCCCCGCACACCTCTAAATTTAAAGAGGAAGAAGATTTTTTCTGGTGAAAAAGGTTCTGTCTCCCGTCCCTTGGAAGGGACGCCCATACAGTATGGAGGAAAGGGGACTATGGACCAAGAGTACGTTAGTCACTATGGTGAGTAACTTATTATTACTCTTACGTATGCAAATCACCTCCATCAGCTTAAAGTAAGACTCACAAAAGCGGCAGGCTACAGCTTGCCATCCATCGCAGGCTCAGAATGGAATTCTCTCCCTCCCTCCCTGAGAGCGGAGCCCTCCTACTGGGCTTTCTGGAAATCCCTGAAAACCTGGTTGTTTGCCTAACCATCCCATCATACTCTGCGCTGCTTTACGCTGCCTCACTTTACCAACGGTATGTTTTTTATGTTCTTTTATGCATCACATGCAAGTAACTGGTTCACTGCAACAGCGCCTCAATGCCTACGTGTTGCAGCGCGCTCTATAAATTACATAAATAAATAACTACAAAGCCATGCAGCCACCTAACAGGATAGTTGTGGGCAAGGAAAGAGACAGAGAGCAAGACACATTTCCATACCATTTAAGAATCCAGAGGAAAGGGAACGACCCTCTGGAACCAAGGTTCTGTTACCTTGAAGAACTTTTATGTTGTAGCAGATATATTTTCATTCATGAACACTTTGCAATCACCAGGCTAAAGACATTTCCCTTCTCACCCTATCATTAGTTTGTAGTGTGAGGGTCAGGATAGAACGTTTGGACACAAGGACATTTTTGATTTCTGACATCCTGGTACAGACAGATCCTTTAGTTTTTTGTTAAGTAGGGAAATTCCTCTTAGATCAGTGTCAAAGAGGCATTTACCCAACCCGTTTGTTAATAAGTCTTAAACCAAAAACATGACAACTTTGTGTCTGGCTTTCATTTATGGGCCCTTACACAAAGTCCACCAGAAGTATTGCCACCTTTACCTGCCCCACAGCCTTACCTGACACCAGCAGACGCCTCTTCAGATAGGAAGCCATCCTTCGCTTTATTCTTCTAAAAGTTCTGAGCCATCTCCCGATTCAGGCCATTTTTACACTTGGGTCACTGCCAAAAGAGAAATATTCTTGCCATCAAGATCAGCTTGATGGTCTTGTTCATTGTGTTCGTAGAACAGCCTAAAACGACAGCTGTCACCCTGAAGGCTATTCCACCTTTATGGACCAATATCTTAATGTCAAACATTTAAAGGCTAGTGCTGTGGCCATACTCTTCCTCGCCTCCGGTGCTTGATCTACCCACCCACCCACCATATTGTTCTTATGTATGGTGTGATGCATCCCCTGGACGCATCCCACCCACTCACTCTCGTTTATATAACCTTGTTGGCTTAATGACCGTATGGACTACCCTGGACCTCTCACTGCAGGAGCTTTGAATGAGTTTGGCATTCAGCTTGAAAGGGATTTACAGCAAAGGAAACCTGCTGTAGGTCTCAACCCTTAATGATCATCCAGATACTGGTCCTGTCGCAATCTTTTTCATGCACCCCATGCCCCATGTTTTGAACAAGCTTGATATGCCCCCAAATTCCATCTCTTCTTGTGAGAAGATCTTCCTTCCTCCCTTGTTGTTGTCCATCATCTTGGGGTGCGGGGCTGTCCCTGAATCCTGTGTCTGTGTTGCAGGGATTAAAATAAGGATTTGATTATGGGTATCAGCATCTCACAGTGTAAGCAAGGAGCTACCTCTGGAAACCAGAAGCTATTAGTGTGCCACAAATAGAACTCCCACATGAGATGCAAACTATAACATGTTGTCAATTTGTGAATTAAATATCCATTCAGTTTTAAAGGTTTTCTGGATGTGTCCTAGTCCTCATGTATGCACATGATTAATGGCGTGTGGATATATCTGTATGGCATCAGTTGGCCTGTGCAGCCAAATGTAGCTCCTGGGAACTAGTGGTTTCAAGCTAACCAGGCTCACCTGGCTTATAACCAGGAGCTAAATACCTCCCAGCACCCCTCAATTTGATTTTCTAGGTAAAGGTACTGGACGGTTAGGCAAGATGTGGTGGGAAGAAATGCTTTTGCATACTTTGCCTTTGTGTCAAGGAACTACATCTGCCATCTTTGACTCGTTCCACTACGAAGATTTAGGCCACATGATGGAGCTGCCAAATCCCTCCCCACAGGATGCAGAAATGGAACCTATCTGACAGAATGTGGTGCTCCCCACAAAATTCATCAAGAAGACCCTCAATTTCCCAAATAGCACCCCCACTACTTCATTATTGTTGGGAACCGGCTCTAGAGCCCTTTGGTTTGTGACGCTATCGATGCCCCTCTTTTTTGGCTACATATAACATCTTTGGCTGAACGGACTCTGCACTGTGAAGCATTTAGAGAAGTAGCCAAACCAACAAATGACGAACTTTGGAAATTGTGCAACCGTTTGCGCAACATACTACTAGACATCGGGATGCTAACTCTCCTGACTGAAAAGGCTCTTATCACGCAAGAGCACAAGAGAGTTGACATATCTAATCTTGAAACACACTTTTTGGAGACCTTGAACTTGGAACCAACTAACATGACAAGCTTTGTGGGATACATTATTTTCATGTTTGATCTTAGCCCAGAACCTTATCCTAAATCCATGTTTCCAAGCACACATCGAGCTCTATTTATTAAATTTAGACTTTCCCTTTTCCCAGTTAGCATTCACCTACAAATGGACAAGCGATTCCAACAATCTTTGCCCTTACTGCCTCTTGGAGATGGAAACATACTTGCTCTTCCTCATGTCTTGCCCAGCATACACTATCCTCTGGAGATCCTGCTATATCCCATTTTTCCAAAACATCTCTTGCACGCTAGATGCGTGTAGCCTATGCAAATCCACAGTACACGAGGATGTAAACATTTTGCACGTTAGATGCCTGAGATGCGTGTAGCCTATGCAAATCCACAGTACACGAGGATGTAAACATTTTGCACGTTAGATGCCTGAGATGCGTATACCCTATGCAAAACCACAGTACACGAGCTATTAACATCTTGCCCGTTAGATGCGAGTACCCACAGTTGCTTTTGCTGTTTTTAGTTTCCTACATAGAGTCTGGCGCATTAGATCAAATATAACTTTACTCTCTATCACTTAGTTAAGCAAGCCTCTAAAGTATTGTTGCTTTGAGTCTCAATGCCCTGCAAGTATTTTTCTATTTTTAAAGTCTTGTCTGCATAATGTATTTTTATTCTTTTTACTCCGATATCCCAAGGGTATCGTTTTTTATAACTTTCCTTTTTAAATTACAATGTATTGCACAACATGCACTATGGCTCACAATTCCATGATTGAAATGCATCATACTTTTATGGGCATTGGCAAAATAAAGTTAATATTGATTGATTGATAGAAACTATGTGCATTTTACACAGTAGATTTGCATTTTCAGTTTCATCCTTGGAGAGCACCTGACGCAGCAGATGGCTTCAGAAGCCAGTCACCGTGTCTGGCTACTCAGAAGGTGTTGGTGCCCCGTCCAGTGATTTTTAAAAAATATATATTATTTCTATTCGGAAATATCACTGGATACCTCCAGATGTTTTTACTTGCAACTTCTGTTGAGATGGTTTTTCAGAACCAGCCACCCTATTTTAGAGAACAGGGAAAAGACACCTGGGCCTTGCCAAAATCACCAATTCCTAGACTGAGAGGGCTATAGGGGTGGTGTAGTGGTGGTGTATTGAAACACATACAGGGCGCTTAAATCAAACTGGATAGTAAGTATAACAATGTGCTATTTATTAGGCCTTATTACAAACACGATCAGAGGTAAGTAGTATTGCTAAAATAAAAACTATACAGCTATAGATTCACAGGTGATCTCACTAGAGATCCCCTGCACTTTACCTTAAAAGACGGTTCAAAATAGTTAATTAGTAAAACACAGGTTGTAGGCAGTAAAGCGAAATTAGGAAACAAGCAGTTTGAAGCAGTGGAAACCAGTTACCATGCCTTTTATAAAATAAGGACCCTGACCCTTAAGAAGCCCTTCTCTGCTGCTAAAATGGGTAAGCCTATTGCCACTGACATTCACATGTCCCTTGAAGGTACCTTGAGCAGGGAGTTAGAATGTTTGTAGAGTCAGAAGAAGTATTTGCAAAGTCAACAGGTAGGTTCAACGTTCTGGTGATGAAGAAAGAAAGGTATTTCCAAATGATTAGGTGGTCCTCTCCCAATCCCATCACTCTTGGTGAACCCGGGAGGAGGGAAGAACGGGCGATTGGGGGTTGGGGGGCAATATTTGGCCATAATTCCACCAACCACAACCAGGAGGGTGTGAGGTAGGGTGAGGACCTAACATCTGTACATCCCTAAAGTGGGATGGGGTGGAACCCGGCATACGAGCTTGCCCCCACCCCCTTACTCCAAATCACCCTAGATTTGCTGGGTCCACTTACTTAAATTGTTCGTTTTGGGTCAGGATTGGGTCCAGCCAGGATGGGGTTTTGCGCGCCCACGTGACACTATCTGATGCTTCATATCTGGGTGACCCATGCAGACCACACAGGTCCCACTATAACAGGGGAGACTCCTGGGGCATGATGGAAGCATGCATCCGTGAAGAACACCACGATCAGGCTGCGACAGGTGACTCACCTAGAAAGAACAAAGACACTTCTGCTGCAAGGCCCCTCTTCGTGCTAGAGGGCAGCAGGGGCCACAAGCGGGTGACCTGCAAAGTCCAAGGCGAAACTCAGATTAGAGACCAATGCCCCAAAGAGGCCCTGGATGAAGATGGTTGGGACAGTTCCAAAGTTATCTTGGGGCGGGATCTTCGAGCAGAAGTACAGGCTGGCTGGTCCCACTAGCCCCAGGGTTGAAGCACTGAGGAGGGCTTCACTGGGACTTGTCTGGACGCAATGCTGGATGTTGCTCTGAAGACCGGCTACAGGACTCCTCCTTTTATGTTATATTCGATCCAGGGTCACCCACGGCCAATGGTTAGGATCTGTGCCATTCAAACTGGCAAAGGCTGACCAGTCAAGGACCTCCCCATGCTTCACATATGCCCAGCAACAGACATGGCCCTGGCTGGAGTGTGGATTGGAAGCAGACATTCCCAGCTCCCACATCCGGCCAGATGCTCACACTGAAGCTTTGACCGAGAAAGCAGAGATGGTCCACGTGAAGGGGCTTTCATATGACATATCCTGACCCAAGAGAGAGAAAGAAGGCTAAAGGAATGGCACAGTCATTTTGAGTACATGTTACTAAAGTACACGTGAAAAACATGGTACCAAAAAATCCACTGCCATCATCAGCCTGTCTTGGACACATCCTGAAAATAACAAAAATGTTAATAAAAGAAAGAGGGATGCATAGTAGCCCTGGCACACTTCAGTGGAATGTGATGGATCCAGCCTGAAAACAACAAGAGACTGACCGGTGCCCCCAAAACAGAAGAGCTAAGCAAGGAAAGTGAAGCAAAAATGCTTTACTTACCTTCAAAAGTCAGGACAGGACACATTTGTGAAAAAAAACACACGTTATTATAAGATAAAGGGATAGAAAGTAGTGTCAGAGACGGCTCAAGGAACATTCCAACTCGCAGAGAAGGTTCCAGAGTTTGTTTGAACTTTTAATCAGGGCCCTAGAGTCGTCCTCTTTTTCTCGCATCTACATGCACCACACCCTCCCTAACCCATGCATCCCTACTCCTTAGGCTAGTATACACTGCTGGTTTCCCCATACTGCCCATCTTTGCTTGGAGGGTGAAACTGAAGACCAATGTCTTATCTTTCGAAGCTCCATCAGGGATTTCCTAGACTGTCCCTACTCTATCAATGTTGCTAGTTGACTAAAAAGGATTATGGGGTGTCCCTTTCTGGTACTCTGCCCGCCTTAACCTTCTTCCTATTACGCCCATGTGTTCTTTTCCCTTTCTCAGTCTGATGTTCTCTTCTCCCAAACTCCACCCCACTTCTTCCCATCTGCACCCTATATCTTACCCCTCTGTCCCTCCGATGTCTGTCTCCCTCTCCGACCTCCACCCTCTAATGTTATAAGTTCCTTCTCCACACTACTACTGGTTCCTCTACACTGCTTCTCTGTCCTCCACACTGCAACTCTCTCCTCCACACTACTACTGGCTCCTCTACTCTAGACCACTCTTCACACTGCTACTCTGTCCTCCACTCTACAACTCTCTCCTCCACACTACTACTGGCTCCTCTACTCTAGACCACTCTTCACACTGCTACTCTGTCCTCCACACTACAACTCACTCCTCCACACTACTACTGGCTCCTCTACTCTAGACCACTCTTCACACTGCTACTCTGTCCTCCACTCTACAACTCTCTCCTCCACACTACTACTGGCTCCTCTACTCTAGACCACTCTTCACACTGCTACTCTGTCCTCCACACTACAACTCTCTCCTCTACACTACTACTGGCTCCTCTACTCTAGACCACTCTTCACACTGCTACTCTGTCCTCCACAGTACAACTCTCTCCACACTACTACTCTATCCCCCACTCTGTGCAACACTCTGCACTCCCTCCAACACTCACTCACCCACCTTGCATGCACACTTACAACACAGTACCACTCGATCTAACTAACCAATACTTCACATGGCTCATAAGTCTCCTCCACACTGAAATCCACCATCCTTTCTCTTGTTGCTCTGCCACCTCTCCCTCCTCTGACCTCAGCTGAACAAGACACAACTTCTTGTTGCTCTTTTTATCCACCCCCCCCCCTTCTCCAATTGAGTTTCTAGCCTCAGCCAATATGGGCCTGTCTTCCCCACCCGGGAGCTGTTACAATCAAGGGAAGTATATACGTTGCAGGTTAAGCCCCGCTTCTTTTGGCTGTGCAGAATCGCTGTGTTGCAAGAAGGGTGGCTCACGGTGTAGAGCATCCCAGTTCACTGTACGGTGGCAGTGTCCAAGGTAACTGATCATTTGTTTTGTGAGCACGACGAGTCCCTCAGAGGTTGCCCGTCTCTGCTGGGGGGCAATATGCCAGGCGTCCACTGCCACTTTCCTCTTCTTCTGCTGCCACTTTCTCTGTGTGTGCCTGTTTAGGAGATTCATGTGCTGAAGTGTAGATAGTGTGGGGCACTCCTAGGTTGTGCTCTCACCTCTGCTCTGTCCTTATTGCTGTGGCGTTGGCTCTGGATCTAGAAGAGATAGGACATTGGCCAGCATTTGTGCCATGAGGCATGGGATGATGCAACTGGGCACAGCCCATGTACAAACTGGCACTTGCAGAGGGGACAGGAATTGGGGCCCTCGACCGTCTTCCTTCTGGGGTAGGACTGGCTCTGGCTTTCAACCTGCTAGGCCTTCCACCCGATGGTTGAGAGGGGTTCTCATCCCCTCACGACAAGGCCAGATTACTGACCTCGTCACAGTACCCATGCCCAGCTTCACTGTAAGGTGATGTGTGCAACCTAAAAACAAGGAATCTTGCAAAGGGAAACTGGTCCTCCTGCACTGCTAGCCTTGGGGTGTGACCAGAAAAAGCCAAGTAAGGAAAATAACACAAAGCGCTTCACGGACCTTTTTAAAAATCAGAACAGGAATCGAACAATAGCAAAAAGTTGGGGTGTTCCATTGATGCCAGTGGAGGGAAAGCTGCAAAAGGAACGTCTTTCTTAACCAGTAGTTTTTGCTGTACAATACACGTCTCACACTAAATGAGCCTCCAAAGAATCTCAAATGACCGATCAAGGCCATCCCTTTTTTGCTTCTGTGACGGAGCTGCATTTTGCAATGATGGTAATTAATGGTCGATGTTTCTAAACAATGTTATTTAATCATAGGATCTGGAATCCTTCATTGAAGTTGGGGATTTGTTCAGAAGCATGAAGCCCCTGATGTTATGATATATGATATGATATGATAGTTGATTTATATAGCGCCTATACACAATGTGTTTCAAAGCACTTCAAGGCAAGGGAGGGAACAAGGGAAAAAACAATGACATTCTTACAGGCCATGAACAGTAAGGATATGAAATTAACTATAGTACTCGGCCTGACGACATTTCAGATAGTGCAAGAGCTAAAACATAGATAAGGAAGGGAGGGGGAGAGTGGGGAGGAAATGGAAACACAGGCGACTACCGTACTAGGCCTGACGACATTTCTGGTAGAGCCGGAAAAAAAACAAGAGGTGAGGGAGAGGGGTGCAGAAAGGTAGGGGAGGAACAAAACAAGCGACTATCGTATTAGGCCTGACGACATTTCAGAGGCAGGGCTAAGAAGGTGGGCGGGGCTTGCTAAGTGGTGAAAAAGAGCGGCAAACAGGAAGGCACCAGGTGGGTGGGGCTTAGGCCAGGTGACCTAGATCCACTTGCACCTGCTCCCCATCTGCAAAGGAAAAGAGGCTGAAGGGCTCCTTAAGTAGGGAAAAAGAGCTGCAAACAGAAAGGCACCAGGTGGGGGAGGCTTTCTAAGTGGTGAAACAGAGCGGCAAACAGGAAGGCACAAGGTGTGCGGGGTTTAGGCCAGGTGACCTAGATCCACTTGCACCTGCTCCCCATTTGCAAAGGAAAAGAGGCTGGGGGAGCTCCTTAAGTAGGGAAAAGGAGCGGCAAACACGAAGGCACCAGGTGGGCAGGGCTTGCTAAGTGGTGAAAAAGAGCGGCAAACAGGAAGGCACCAGGTGGGCGGGGCTTGCTAAGTGGTGAAAAAGAGTGGCAAACAGGAAGGCACCAGGTGGGCGGGGCTTGCTAAGTGGTGAAAGAGCGGCAGGCAGGAAGGCACCAGGTGGACGGGGCTTAGGCCAGGTGACCTAGATCCACTTGCACCTGCTCCCCATCTGCAAGGGAAAAGAGGCTGGAGGGCTCCTTAAGTAGGGAAAAGGAGCGGCAAACAGGAAGGCACCAGGTGGGCGGGGCTTGCTAAGTGGTGAAAAAGAGCGGCAAACAGGAAGGCACCAGGTGGGCGGGGTTTAGGCCAGGTGACCTAGATCCACTTGCACCTGCTCCCCATCTGCAAAGGAAAAGAGGCTGGAGGGCTCCTTAAGTAGGGAAAAAGAGCGGCAAACAGGAATGTTGCCTATTTGCGACACCTTGGCTCTGTGAGAAATGCAAGTGCAGGGTGACTGAGAGGAAATGGCTAGCTTCTTGCGCATCCTCTGACAAACTGGCCTGCCCCCTGCCCCAAAGGCAATACCGGCTCCCTGTCTGCACTAAGAAGAGAGCCCACATCCAAGCCCATGTCACTGCGACATCTCACAACTCGCCCGAACTCTTTAAAATCTGCAAGGAGCTGGCCAATCCTGCTGCAGTCTCTATCTCTCATGTCCTTTCCCAGGCCCTCTGCACGGCCCTGGCTTCTCATTTCATCTCTAAAACCAGGACATCCTGTCCACCCTCTCGTCCTCTCCTCCTCCCTCTACTCTCTCCTCTACCTCTGCCCCTCGTGGCCACCTCTCCTCCCTCTTTCTCTTCCTTTCCTCTGTTCTCCCCTGACAAGGTTTCCAGACAAGTCCAATCTATGAAAGTCTTGTCAAAACAGGCTCTTCACTGTTCTTCCTAAACCATCAAGGACCACATTGACACCCTCGCTCCTGCCTTAGCTAACTTCTGCAACGACTCATTCAACACTGGAGCCTTCACTTCCCCTCTGAAGCACTCTAATGCGCACCCTCTTCTCCATCACTCCTCTCCTGGGAAAACTCCTGGAAAAGCTGCCCATCTCCCAGCTTAATCTTCACACTGAATCTGTTGGTTGTCTCCATGACCATCAGTCTGGCTTGAACATCCGTGAAGACCTGCTCTCTAACCTGGATTATAATCTCCTCTCTGTCCTCATCTTACTTGATCTCTCTTCTGCCTTTGACACAGTCAATCATACCATCCTGCTCAATCGTCTGCGTGATAACCTGGGTATCACAGATCAGGCCCTGGCCTGGCTGAACTCGTTCCTCTCTGATTGACCCTCCCAGGTCCAACTTGGGTCCTTCCTTCCCTCTATCTCACTAACTACCTGTGGTGTTCCACAGGGGTCTAACCTCTCTTCCTGGCTGTTCAACCAATACCTGGCACCTCTCGCCCACTGCATTGCCACTCTCTTCTCCAACTTTCAGTGCTACGCAGATGACATTCAGGTCGTTTTCAGGCTCCCCTCTGCCACATTTTCTCCTTCTCTCATCTCTGTCTGTCTGCTATCCAGGAGGGGTGTGCCGCCAACGATCTCTGCCTTAATACCAATAAAACAGAGATTCTCCTCATCGGCACACCTGCATCCTCCTTTCCTGTCACTCTTTGGCCAGCCTCCCTTGGCCCTCTTCCTGCTCCCACCTGTGAAGCTAAGAACCTCGGGGTCATCTTCAACTCCACACACTCCTTTTCTCCTCACATCTCTGACGTCTCTAAGTCGTCACACTACCAACTGCACCTCCGCAGAGGTATTCTTCCTTTCCTCTCCTTCCCCCAGAATCTCACTATCTCTAGAGCTCTGCTTCTCTCTTGGCTGGACTACTGCAACAGCCTCTTTCTAGCTGCCTGCATCTACTCTCTGCAACTCATCGAGAACAGGACTGGGCGACTTGTCCTTGGCCTCAAGCCCTGGGATCGTTTCTCTCCAGCACTGAAATCTCTCCATTGGCTCCCAGTGGCTGCACAAATTAAGTTCAACACCCTCTGCATTCTCCACAAGGCCTTCTGGGGCATGGGGCCTCAATACCTCCAACTCTCTCTTCGTAAATACCTTCCTACTTGAGCTCTTCGCTCTTCCACCTCCAACTCCTCAGGGTCATTCACTTCTCCAAACTACAAATTGGTGGTAGATCTCTTTCTTCGGCCGGGGCCTCCCTCTGGAACAGCCTCCCTGCCTCTCTGAAACTTGAGGAGAACCATCTCTGGTTTTGGAAGCACCTCAAGACCTCCGTCTTTGCTTCTACCTGCTCTCTTCCTCTTGCCTGCAGATCTCCTGTCTGATACTTCATTGGTCACCTGGCTACCCTCTGATTTCGGGCCCAGGTCCCTACTCTCCCAGTTGCACACATGCACACCTGCACTGCCTCCTGGCAACCCTTGTGCTTGGGTCTGTATCTGTAACCCTACAGTCCCCCTACCTGCACTTCTGGACATCTGCTTACTCCACACCCTTCCACCTGCTGGCCACACTTCTTGTTATTTTGATCCCCTGTACAGCACTGCCCCCTCCCCCTTTCCCCTGGCACTTTTCCCCACCCCTGCACTTGCGCGATCTCAATTTTACTTGGCCTAGTAAGATCGTTTTCTCTGTCCTTCTTCTGTTCCCCCTTCCTTGCGCCTTGACACACTTGTGTATAGGCGCGTTACAAATGCCATATCATATCATATCATGTGATGTGACTTGTGTTTCTGTCTATCCCACAGGAGCTGAAGAAGGAAGTGATGGAGCAGCGGCTGGTGCTGGATACTGTGAATGAAGTCAGCAGTGCACTCCTGGAGTTGGTGCCCTGGAGAGCTCGTGAGGGATTGGATAAGCTTGTTTCTGAAGCCAATGAGCAGTACAGGGCCATCAGCGACACTGTCGGACAGCGGGTGGATCAGATTGATGCTGCAATACAACGCTCTCAGCAGGTAACCCCTTCCAACTGTTCACCAGAATTTCCAGTTGGGTGAGTGCAGTGGGCATTAGACCTGCCTTTCTCCAGCTGTCACCTCCCCATCCCACATGCCCTCCAGAATATGGAGGATGAAGCATTCGTGACACCTTTTGGATCTGTGGTTAGTCACGCACCAGCCTGACCCCTGAAGGGGAGCGGTTGGGCCGATAGAAAGTTCAGTGTGAGCCTACCCTTGTCTGGGATAGTTTAGTGGTAGTGTCATTGTGGGCTGGTGGTGATATCGCTGTGGGTCTGCACCATGGCCACTGGGATGGGCTGGTGGTGGGGTCAGTGTGAGTCTCGTACACCTCCCTGCTGCCCTTTGGGTGAATCGGCATTTTTTGAGCATTTGGGTCTTTGCTGTATCTGTGATGGGCTCATGTTTGGTGGCGATGTGGGACAACCTCCTTTGTCTCATGTTTGCCCGTGATGGACTGGTGGTGGTGTTAGTGTACTGGTGTACTTTCCTTCCCCTATAACCGTGGCAGGCTGTTGGTGTTTGCATGAGTCTGGTCACCTTTTATTTACGAGCTGGGCCAGCTGTAGTATTCTTATGATGTATTCTCTTTGGCCCCGATGGGCTAGTGGTGGTGTCAGTATATGCTCTGCCCGTGGGTACCTCCTGAGGTTTGCTGGATGTGGTTTTAATCTGTGTATCCCCCACTCATTTACCTCTGAGGCAGAACGGATGCGGTCTGACTGACTCCAGTGCCTAATAACCTCAGAGTGTAAATGTGGAGGTGCAAGAAAGCGCAGATTTAGCCAATAAACTGCACTTGTGAATGGATAGCTGAATTGATTACCTTGTGTGAGCGCACAGCCGAGCTGTGACCCGAACGGCTATGGTGATGACCTTGCATGTGGAGGCACAGCCGAGCTGTGAACCTCAGAGTACAAGTGTAGTGTCCGAACAGCTATGGTGATGATCACATGCAGTACAAGGGTAGTGTCCGAACGGCTATGGTGCATGTGCAGTGCACAGCGATACAGGAGCACTCTTGCCCTAGAAACTCTGCATGCAGTATTCTGGACATAAGCTGACAACGCCTTGGTTGAAGGCACCTGTTTCTGCAGCATAAATAACTATCACTATATGGAAGACCTGTGGGGTCTGCAATGGGAGCATGTCGTATGCACTAATAGTACTGCCGGTTATATTGAGAAGTGCTGTGCTGATCAGGGATGGGGGGTCCCCATCACTCCATGGCGAGTGCTGTTCTGATCTGGGATGGGTCTGTACACTCCATGGAGAGTGCTTGGCTGATCTGGGATGGGGCTGTACACCCCATGGAGAGTGCTTGGCTGATCTGGGATGGGGTCCCTGTCACTCCATGGCGAGTGCTGTGCTGATCTGGGATGGGGCTTTACACCCCATGGAGAGTGCTTGGCTGATTAGGGATGGGGTCCCTGTCTCCCCATGGAGAGTGCTGGGCGGGTCAGGGATGGGTCTGCACACCCCCTGCTCAAGAACGGAGGAATGAGCGAGGATAATTGTACGCAGCCCGGGTAGAATTCTCTAGCAGTTAGTGCTGGGTCTGGGCACATCTGTCAGAGTGATGTACTGCTTACTGATTGGCCTGGGCACATTGTTTACTGTGCTGGGTTGGCCAGGGATGGGCCTGTATGCACCACAAAGATGCAGCTATTGAATCTTTCACCTTCTTGAAATCAACCTTGTTAGGGATTATTCTCATAAATGTGCTAACTTCCTTCACCTTAGAGACCCCCAGCAACTTTGCTGGGTTTTGAAGACTTTATTGTTTTTACCTGGAGAATGTGAGCCTTTTTTCCCACTCTCTCGTGTATTTTGATGTGTGTTTTACTCTTGTGTTCTTTGATTTTGGAGTTTTAGACAACTCCATAGGCATCATCTTTTCATGTGTGTCACACAGCACCCTCAGTGCAGTGAAACAGGGAAGCCTTTTAGGCTGTCCCAAGGTTTAAACACCTTCTCTGGGATAAACTACTGTTTCCCAGAGAATCTAAAGTTACATTGGCTTTACTAGTCTTTTTAAATGTCTAGACCCAGCACACACTAGAGTGATGGAGGGGGTTACCTAGTATCCCCTATGTCTATAAACGCATGTAGCAGTCAAATCCTACCTTTCCTATCAAAATGACTGGTGGCAGTGGTTTTACAACGAACTACCATGATTTTTCACGACCGCGAACACCGGTAGCTAAAAATCGCGGGAGACATGTTTTTCAAGATGGCGTCTGAGCCCCCTTTGTTTAAACAGGTCCCAGTTTTTTTTCGCCATTTCTTATTTGAAAGGTCCTTCTAGAGTTTGTCTCTGTGCGCCAAACCATGTTTGGTCCCTTTGTTCCTTTGCCTTTGGCGGGCTTCAGGACTGAAGACCGCCTCTGGTGACCGAGTGTCTGGGGTGGGCAGGAAGTGAGGGAGGTGCCCGAAACTCCCTGTGCTTAGTCTCCTAGGAGACCCAAATGCACTCTGGCATGATTAGCTGGCTGACTGTCCGTCAAGGACAGCCACCGTGCTGGGTGAGTGGCAGCTAGGCTGGAATGAATGGGAGAAAACTATTTAAAAGGTGAGTCTTGGCTTGGAAGGCAGAGTCGACCACTGGAACGAAAGAACCAAAGACGAGCTGGAAGGGGACGGCTGCTGCAACTCCTGGACCGTTGGTTTGCCCGGTGAAGCCCTGCTGCCGGTCTGAATCGTCAAGTTCATCTCCACAGAGAAGCCCTTCAAGGACGACTTCTCCCTTTGAGTTGGTGGGACCAATCAACTCGTAAGCCAACTGGACACCATTCTCGGAGCTGGTTGTATTTTCCTCTGAGTGCTGCAGGAAACGGAATAGCCAGGAAGGAGAACACCAGTTTGTGTGCTTGAAGACAGCTACCGGAATTGAAGATTTGCCAGTTTACCAGCTTTTTTGACCATTCCCAGTGCAGTGCAGGAGTCCCCCGACGTCCTCGCTCTTGTCCCCATGACTGAGGCTCAGGAACAGCGAGATCTGCCGGAACTGCCAGGAACAGAAGTCTTCCGCTGCATCTTTTTCTTCAATATAAGGTACTGTGAAAACCTGACTGAGAGAACTTACCTCTCACTGCGAAAGTGCGTTCAACTTTGGCAACTAGTCAGCTTGTGATCAGACATACAAACCTTTCTTCTTTGAACTACTTCTGAGAACCGTGGCAAAGACTTTTCTGTTTAAACTACCAGAACTGTTTTTCTTATACAAGACTCTAGTCCATTGACTTTGGCCTACCTAATGCATTGAATCAACTCCTCTTGGGAACTCAAACTATTTGCACTGTTTAAGAGTAACTCTATTATTCGTTTTATTAACTTATGCCTTTTTGCTCCTACTTCAAATGTTTTGAATGCCGTTGTGCTCCTCATTCAAAGTAGTTTAAATGCCTCAGAACCTGATTGTGTGAAGTACTGTAGTATATTTTTGTGTGATATTGATTTGCCTCCTTTTAGTGAATGTTTTCTAACTGACTGTGTAATAAACTAATGTGTTTTACCAAGAAATCTTGAGTATAAGTATCTAGCTGAATACTTGTAATTATAGACGTCTGTGTAACACCCTTACAAGCTCACATTCCCTCTTGAGATAAGCCTGGCTGCTCAGCTCGCTACCAAACACTGTGTGGTACAGACTTATACCAAAGGTTGGTTTTGCTTACACCTGTAGTTCTAGTTGTGTGTAGTGGTCCCTGAGGGTACTGCATACAAACATTGCCTAACACTGGTGGCAGGGGTGGGATAAATTGTATAGTTGTTACATTGAGAGTTCTGCTTTACTTTGGTTCAGATAGTAACCTTCACAAGGCTAAGCACCACTAGAAAAGCAATTTTATCATGCCTAATATGGGTAACTACAGACAGGAGGCCCTGATCATTTTAACAGTAGATCAACGGAAAGAAATGTGGAAGGTCGGGAACGTCAATGTTAAAGGAAAGAAAAATGAATTGATTCAACGATTGTTGGAATTTCAAAGTCTGAGAAGTGGGTCTGTTACACCTACTCCTTCAGCAAATGTGGGAAATGTTGATGAGGATGATAATGATTCAGAGTCTCTCTGTTATTCATGAGCAAGAAGAGTTAGAGGAGTCTCAGGATGTGAGCCCCTCTGCTCCTGAACACGCTATTAGTCTTCAATCTTTAGCCACAGACACCCTACCAGGTCCAGTACTGAGTCCAGCATTTGTGTCTCTTGAAAAAATGAGACTTGAATTAGAGTTCAAAAGGCTCCAAATGCAAACTGAAAGTAAACGTCAAGAAATCAAACTCAGAGAAATGGAAATGCATCATGCTCTTGAAATGAAGAAATTGTCTCTTGAAAATTGTTCTATCCCAGAGCCTTCTAGGTCTTCCAGTCCTAAGAGACCTTGCAATCATAAGGAAGCTGTGAGTATGTATGAGACGAAGCTTGATATTTTGGATTGGTTGGCTGTTTTTGAGTATAACTATAGGATTCAGGGTTTCACAGGGAATCAGTTGATTCCTTGTCTTTTGTCTAGGCTCCCCCAGGTTGCAACTGATGCTGTAATTGAGGTGGGGGAACTTTAAAGATTGGAGTATGAAAATGTGAAGCTAGCTTTGATAGGTAGATTTGGGAAAACTCCTTCCCAGTACCTTAAGAGGTTTAGGACCCTTGGGCTACCTGGGTGTGTGAGTGTTTGAAGAACTTAGATGGTTGGGTAAAGGGTTACAGAGTTAACACTTTTGAAGGAATGAGAAATCTATTTTTGTTCGAATCTATTTTTGATGCCTGCTCCTGAGCTGAAACAGCACTTGGCTGACTCTAAGGAAATTGATCCAAAGAATTTAGCATCGGCTGCTGACTTGTGGGTTGCCAGCAGGGCTACTCACAAGGATTCTGGGGCAACTCAGAAAAAGGATGATGGGAAGCAGCAAAAGAAAGATGGCAAAGAGAATTCTAATACCTCTAATCCAAAAGAGGGCCCCAAACAGAAAAAGGGTAACCGAATCAGGCTAGTGAAACCTCTGGTGCCAAACCATAGGGGGGTCAGCAGAAACCCCCTTTGTCAAAACATTTGAAAAATGTTATGCTTGTGGGTCTACTGACCATGTGGAAGGGGATCCCAGATGCAAGGGTAAACCTTCAGGGGTCCACACTGCCTCCTTAGCCTTTTCCGCAGAGGGAGAAGTACAAATGGCAAGTGGAAACTTTCAATTACTGGCTGAAGACCCCATTGGAGTCTCTGCCAGTGTTTCTTTCGTGTCCTTGGGTCTGTGGGAACAGCAGAATTTAGATGTCTACAATTCAATTCCAGATCACACAAAATAATACAGTACAGTGTACTTGTAAATGGTCAGGAGTCCCCTGCCATTAGAGACACTGGGGCCAGCATTACAGTAGAGGATGCATCTTTATTCAAACCTGAGGATGGTGCTAAGGCACCCAAAGGCCCCGCTAAACTTGCTGGAGGCCCAGTGCAAATGCTTCCTAGACTACCAGCTCTCATCCAGTGCAACACCATGACTGTCAAGATGCCTGTTAGTGTGCAGAGTGAGGTGCCTGGGAGAGTCCTGTTGGGGAATGACTTAAACACTTTTGGAGTTGTATCAAGCACCACCAGGCCTCCCAGCAAAAGGAAATAGGAACAGACAAGGAAGGCCTGAGAGAGTACCTTAACTGACTCTCCAGAGGATGTTACAGAAGAGTCTATAACACCTAGCCCACATGAACTACTAACTGCTATTTTTAAGAAGAAGGAGGCAAAGTGGAAACCCAAGGTCTCGAAGAAAAGCAAGAGAGCACTCCTGTGCTTCCAACAAGGACATCCCCGAGAGGACTGTCCAAAGTCACACCTTTGACTGCTCCACCAGGTGAGGCTGAGTGTGAGGAACAACCAGGAAAGGTTGAATCAGCTGCTAAAGATTCAGAGCTGGAAGAAGACCTTCCCCCTGTTGGAGATCTGGATCCTAAATACCATCCTTAACTGCAGTCTTTACTGGCAGAAGATGGCCCCTGTAGGGCAGACTTCAGCAGAGGTCAAAGAGAGTGTCCCACTCTTGAAGGACTTTGCCAACAGGCAGCTTCCCAGCTGGATGGGCAAGAGCCAGGGGAGCACAGGTTGTACTGGGAAGATGGCCTCTTCTACAGTGAACCAACTGAGTCTATCCCAGGGGACTACAGAAGACTTGTAGTGCCTCTAGAGATGAGACAACACTTCCTACGGGTAGCCCATGAGACTCCTTTAGCTCGTCACTTAAGCTTTAAGAAGACCAAGGAAAGGCTTTCTCTCTATTTCTACTGGCCTAAGTTGGGGGTCTGATGTAGATTAATTCTGTAGGAGCTGTCACACTTGTCAAACATCTGGCAAGAGTGGAGCCAAGAATGTGGTACCCTTGGTGCCTCTCCCAGTAATGGGAGTTCCTTTTGAGAGGGTAGGAATCAACATTGTTGGTCCCTTAGACCCTCCAACCTCTTCAGGCAATCGATTTATATTGGTTGTAGTAGACCATGCTACTAGGTATCCTGAGGCCATACCTATAAGGACTGTTACAGCTCAGGCTGTTGCTAAAGCCCTACTTGGTATTTTTACCAGGGTAGGTTTTCCTAAGGAAATCATCTCTGACAGGGGATCAACCTTTATGTCCCACTACATGCAGGCCATGTGGAAAAACTGCGGGTGATTTACAAGTTTGCAACTGCCTACCATCCCCAGACGAATGGATTAGTAGAGAGGTTTAATGGAACTATGAAGAGCATGATAGGTGCTTTAGAGAAACCCCTTAGAAGAAAGTGGGACCTTCTACTGCCATTCCTTCTATTTGCTAATAGAGAAGTCCCTCAGGAGGGAGTTGGATTTAATCCCTTTGAGCTTCTCTACGGTCATCCAGTTAGAGGTCCATTGGCCCTAATTAAGGAGGGGTTGGAGAGTGTTCCTTCCCCCAAGCCAGTGAGAGTCACTGACTGTGCTTGGTCCCCGGAGGGGAAGACACACATGATGACAGAAGCCTCGGATAACTTGAAAGTAGGTCAGGCTCTGATGAAGCATTGGCTTGACCGGAAGGCCAAAATGTTTGAGTTTACTCAAGACCAGCAAGTTCTAGTTATGGTACCTGCAAGGCAGAAGGCCTTACAGGACAAGTGGATTGGACACTATAAGGTTGTGGGAAAACTTGGAGAGGTCAATTATTTGGTGGACTTAGGCAATCATAAGGAGGCTCCCAGGGTCTTTCACACCATCCGTCTAAAAGCCTATGTCTCAAGACCAGAAGTGGGAGCTTTGCTTCTAGCTTCTGCTCGGGAGGAGGAGGAGAGTGAACCTCTAAATGATCTCCTCAGAAGGCAGCCTTTAGATGAGAAGGTAGGAGTTAATATCTCTTCTAATCTGACACTGGAACAACAGGAGGAGTGCAAGTTTCTGTTAAATCAGTTTGCCTCCCTGTTTTCACTATCACCAGGCTTGACCCTTGGGGCCAACATGATATTCTCACTGGTGACTGTTTACCTGTTAAAAGCAGAGGTTACAGGATGTCAGACCACGTAAGAAACCACATAAAGGAAGAGGTCAACAAGATGCTTGATCTCGGGGTGATAGAGCCATCTACAAGCCCATGGTCTAGTCCAGTTGTACTAGTGCCAAAAGGCAGGATCCAAGGAGTTCAGATTCTGTGTGGACTATAGAGCTCTAAATGCAGTCACAAAGACTGATGCCCATCCTTTACCTAGGACAGATGAACTGGTGGACAAACTTTCTTCAGCCAAGTACTTCAGTACATTTGACCTAACATCAGGCTATTGGCAAATAGCCCTGACAGGCCATGCCAAAGAGAAACTGCATTTCCGACCCCAGCAGGCCTCTACCAGGTTAAGGCAATGCCTTTTGGACTAAAGAATGCACCTGCAACATTCCAACGGGTGGTTAATGAAGTTCTGAACGTTGAGATAGAGGACTTCTGCATGGCATACTTGGATGACATTGCAGTGTCCAGCCCTACTTGGAAAGAACATGTTGACCACTTAGGATGTGTTTTGCAGGCTCTTGAGCAGGCCCATCTGACCATAAAGGCTAGTAAATGTCAAATTGGTCAGAGCAGTGGTCTACCTTGGACATGAGGTAGGAGGAGGTGAAATAAGGCCATTGCATAGTAAAGTACAAGCTGTACAAGAATGGGCCACCCATACTACTCAAACCTAAGTGAGAGCCTTCTTAGATCTTGCTGGTTATTATAGGAACTTCATAGAGAACTATGGCTCCATAGCTTCTCTCTTGAACGTGGTCTCCTCGCCCAAATTCCCCAAGAAGGTCAGGTGGAATGAGGAGTGCACTAAGGCATTTGAAGGACTTAAGAAAGCCCTTTGCCAATCTCCAGTCTTAAGAGCTCCTGACTACAGCCAAACCTTCATTGTGCAAACAGATGCTTCCAATACATTTATAGGTGCAGTTCTGAGTCAGCTGGATGAGAAAGGTAGGGAACACCCTGTCTGCTTCATCAGCAGGAAACTGAAGCAACCTGAGACAAGGTGGGCAACCAAAGAAACGTGAGTGTTTTGCCATTGTGTGGTCTCTGAAGAAGTTTAGGCCATACTTGTATGGATCTACTTTTGTGATTCAAGTCAAGTCAAACAAGTTTATTCGAATTTCCAAAAAAATCCATCAAACACAAGAAATACAAAATCACAACACATAAAAATTACCATCTGTGCTCCATATCCAAATGTGTTAAATCGGAGGTTCTAGGAGGGAGAAAAGGGTCACCCATAGGCCCCCCCTTACATCCCATAATGTCCCTTTACTAGTCCAAAGAGACACAAGACTAATTGCCCACTCTAGGCACTCGCTTACATCCCCCTGCGGGCCTTTTTCCCAGAGGTGTACAGTTTGCTCCGGACAGGACATTACTATGGGTGATAGTTCCAGGTGAAGCAGCTGCTCCCGGATAGGGGCGCGAGCTGATTGCAATCCCACTGTGTGGGGCCCGCACATAGCCCTCAGAGCTTCTCAAAACTTCCCTGGCCATTTGAACATTCCTAAAAACCAGTTTAACAGAGTCGGAAGAGTTTATACCCTCGCCAACCAATCTAACACACCCCACCATAGCTTCCCTGACCACAAAGGGACAATTCCCAGCTGTATGAAGCCAATGCAGGCATTTGTTAGAGAGGGCATCCCTTGGTTCTCTCCTGCCCAAAAGCAGTTTAGGTACCCCATGCAGAAAAACAGTAGCAGTTCTTTTCCCCCCAGATACATGACTCTTGGGGCTGCGCACCCTTGAACAGATTCCATGAGCTCCTGTATCTCCCTCCCCAAAGGGATTTGTTCTCAAGGAGCTAGGGGGATCCTCCACCGGCAAACTTGGCCTGGTACACCCAGGGGGGTGACCTCGAGCAGCGTTAGAGTGCGTCAACTGCACATCCGGAATGAGGCTCGTTAGAGCAAGAACAGACCCTTCGCAGGATACAGTGTTCAGAGGTTGCTGTGGAGGGTTGGGTCCCTTACCAGCAAGAGGCATGCTGGAAGAATCCCCCAGCGAGACCACTCCACCGTTCCTCTCCCCACTCCTCCCCTGGGCATCGATCAGTACCAAAAGTAGATTTTTAATGACAGCTAGTTCGGAGAGCATCTGTGCGCAATGGGAACTTCCGACAGTATGCACCTCCTTGGGTGTTGGGGCAGAGGAGGGATGACTGCCGTGGGTGATGGACTTGAGCGCCCTAAATGGTGGTAAATTAAGAGAGGAACTGAACCCTAGGGTCAATGCAGGTTGGTTCTCACTCCAGGAGCTGCAGATGGAACTGGGAGGGTGATTATCTTCGGTTGCTCTGACAGTTTCTATGTTCATTGGGTCCAGGGTAGCAGCAACAGTGATTCGGGGGGGACAGTCAAGAATAGATCCCAAGATGGACGGGAGATCAAGGGGCAAGCGTGGACTTGCAAGGTGCGGGCTGAGTGGGGTGATAACTGGTACAACAGGTGTCAGGGATGCTGGTGGAAGAACTAACACATCATGAGCCCCCTCTATGCAAGTCCCAGGAGCATTAGCCAGCAGCAAAGCATCTGGATTCCCAGTTTCGGCGAGCAAAGTATCCTTGCAGGCAATGGTTTTTTATTCCAGACTTGGGGGGCTGACATTGCAGCTCAGTGCTGGGAGACTAGCAAGATTGCTGCAGGCCCCCCCCCCCCCACATTGTGATCCTGGGGTGGATGCTTTCATACCCTCCGCGGTGTGGATGGGCCCTCGGTGGGCCAGGTCAATGTCAGGGCATGAAGATGTGAGGGTCTTTGCTTTGGCTGTTACTCCCTGTTGGCATCTTCTTTTGACAGCCAGGAGCTTTCGCGCTGGAGTATGTTTGGAAGGGTTGGTGGCAGACTCGCACTCGCACTCGGAACAGTTCAGGGGTGGGGGCGGGGTGGATGGCAAAAAGCTGTCTGGTTTCCTGGCCGGTTTCCTTGGTACGGCACGGCAATTAAAGGACCTCAAGGATTTTAAAAGGGACATAGCGGAGGCCCCCCGCAACTGTCCTGAGGAAGCTGGGCTGATTAGCTCAGTGTGGACCCCAGCAAACTTCTCGAGCTCTACACCATGTAGGAGACAATCACCTACAGTCAAAAGGGTGTGTAACACTTGCCGACACTTACTTTTCTTGGTGCCCCGACCGACAGCCTACTCAGCCCTCACAGAGAGTGCCTCTCTCCGCGGCCGCCAAACACCTGCGGCGCCAAACACCGCGCCCTTGCCCCGCCACGGGCTTCACCGCTGCGGGGCTGGCGGCAGCGGGATATGTCCAGGGGGGCGTGGCCACAACAACAGGAAGTCCCTCCGGGGACCAGAACGGCGCCAAACACCGCGCCCTTGCCCCGCCGCGGGCTTCACCGCTGCGGGGCTGGCGGCAGCGGGATATGTCCAGGGGGGGCGTGGCCACAACAACAGAAAGTCCCTCCGGGGACCAGAACGGCGCCAAACACCGCGCCCTTGCCCCGCCGCGGGCTTCACCGCTGCGGGGCTGGCGGCAGCGGGATATGTCCAGGGGGGCGTGGCCACAACAACAGGAAGTCCCTCCAGGGACCAGAACGGCGCCAAACACCGCGCCCTTGCCCCGCCGCGGGCTTCACCGCTGCGGGGCTGGCGGCAGCGGGATATGTCCAGGGGGGCGTGGCCACAACAACAGGAAGTCCCTCCGGGGACCAGAACGGCGCCAAACACTGCGCCCTTGCCCCGCCGCGGGCTTCACCGCTGCGGGGCTGGCGGCAGCGGGGTATGTCCAGGGGGGCGTGGCCACAACAACAGGAAGTCCCTCCGGGGACCAGAACGGCGCCAAACACCGCGCCCTTGCCCCGCCGCGGGCTTCACCGCTGCGGGGCTGGCGGCAGCGGGATATGTCCAGGGGGGCGTGGCCACAACAACAGGAAGTCCCTCCGGGGACCAGAACGGCGCCAAACACCGCGCCCTTGCCCCGCCGCGGGCTTCACCGCTGCGGGGCTGGCGGCAGCGGGATATGTCCAGGGGGGCGTGGCCACAACAACAGGAAGTCCCTCCGGGGACCAGAACGGCGCCAAACACCGCGCCCTTGCCCCGCCGCGGGCTTCACCGCTGCGGGGCTGGCGGCAGCGGGATATGTCCAGGGGGGCGTGGCCACAACACCAGGAAGTCCCTCCGGGGACCAGAACGGCGCCAAACACCGCACCCTTGCCCCACCGCGGGCTTCACCGCTGCGGGGCTGGCGGCAGCGGGATATGTCCAGGGGGATATGTCTAGGGGGGCGTGGCCACAACAACAGGAAGTCCCTCCGGGGACCAGAACGGCGCCAAACACGAAACACCGCGCCCTTGCCCCGCCGCGGGCTGACCACCAACCCTTGAGATGGTTAATGCAGATGAAAGGGGAGAACCCAAAATTATTGAGATGGTAAATCAGCCTCCAAGGGTTTGATTTTACCATTGAACACAGGTCAGGGTGCAATCACCAAAATGCTAATGGTCTCTCCAGAATGTTTGACCGACTGGAGTAAGCAGATTCATACAGGGGTGGATTAAATCCTCCTGTCCCTTAGTCTGGGGGGGACGAGTGTTGGGGAGAATTATCAGAAATGTGCTTATTCCCTTCACCTTAGAGACCCGTAGCAACTTTGCTGGATTTTGAGGACTTGTCTTTTTTCCCTGGAGAGAGTGTGAGCCTTTTTTCCCACTCTCATGCATTTTGATATGTGTTTTACTCTTGTGTTCTTTGATTATGGAGTTTTAGATAACTCAATAGGCATCATCTTATTATTGTTGTGTCACAAAGCACCTTTAGTGCAGTGGCACAGGGTTGTCCTTTGGACTTCCCAAGGTTCAAATACCTTCTCTGGGATGAACTACTGTTCCCCAGTAATGTAAAGTTAAATTGACTTTACTAGTCTTTTTAGATTCCTACACCCAGCACACACTATCTTCCTATAGAGTGCTGGAGGGGTTACTTAGTATCCCCTATGTCTAAACACTCTTGTAGCTGTCAAAAGCTACCCTTTCCTATTGAAATGGCTGGTGGCAGTGGTTTTATAACGAACTACCTTGATTTTTCCCGACTGCGAACACTGCTAGCAAAAAATCGGGGCCGCCATGTTTTTCAATATGGCGCCCAAGACCCCTCTGTAAAAAACAGACTCTGGACTTTTTTTGCCGTTTCTTTGTGGAAAGGTCCTTCTGGTGTTTAACTCGTCGTGCCAAACCAGGTTTTGTCCCTTTGTTCGTGAGCCTTTGGCGGGCTTCAGGACTGAAGTCCATCCATGGCGTTTGAGTATCTGGGGTGAGCAGGAAGTGAGGGAGGTGCCCGAAACTCCCTGTGCTTAGTCTCCTAAGAGACCCAAATGTACTCTGGTGTGATTGGCTGGCTGACTGTCCAGCAAGGACAGCCACCCTGCTGGGTGAGTGGCAGCTAGGCTGGAATGAATGGGAGAAAACTGTTTAAAAGGCGAGTCTCCAGGACTGAAAGGCAGAGTCGACCACTGGAACAAAAGAACCGAAGACTAGCTGGAAGAGGACGGCTGCTGCAACCACTGGACTGTTGGTTTGCCCGGTAAAGCCCTGCTGCACCTTCGAATCGCCAGATCTCTCTTCGACAGAGAAGCTCCTTCAAGGACAGCTCCTTCCTTTGAGTTGGTGGGATCAATCAGCTCAGAAGACACCTGGATACCATTCTCAATGCTGGGTAAGGTTTAGCCAGGGAGAGGGAAACCAGTTTGTGTCTTGAAGCAACAGCTACTGAACCAAAGTGACTCCATTTTGTTTGCTCTGACAATGATCCTGCGCAGTGCAGTAGTCCCCCGACGTCCTCCCTCTTCTCCCAACGACTGAGGCACAGGAACAGCGAGATCTGCAGGAACTGCCAGGAACCAACGTCTTCAGCTACATCTTTTTGTTTCACTTAAAGGTACTGTGCCATCCAGTTGAGAGATCCTAACTTTTGCGGTGAGAGTTCGTGAAACTTTCCCAGCTTACAGGCCTAATCAGCTTGTGACCCAACATATCATTCGTTTTCGTCTAAACTACTTCTAGAAACTTTTACAAAGACTTCTCCATCTGTACCAGAACTGTGCTGTCCTATCCAAGAACACTAGACTATTGACTTTGGCATGGCCTATTGAATTGAACTTATCCTCCTGGTACATTGAACCTTTGCATTATCTAAACGAAGTGTTTTCTAACCCATTGTACAAACCTCTGCCTTTTTATTCCTATTTTAAAGGGGAGCTCAAACTGTCCCTACAACTAAGAGTTTTGTACTGTAGTATATTGGTGTTTAATATTGAGTTCATTTCTACTAGTGAATGTTTTCTTAATGATTTTGTAAATAAATGTTTAAGTATTTTTTACCAAGAAACCTGGAGTGTAAGTGTCTACTTGAACAATTGTGATTGTGATAATTAAGTGTAACTTCCTTTACTGCTCACATTCCCTCTTGAGATAAGCCTGGCTGCTCAGCTTGCTACCAAAAGTGTGTGGTACAGACTTATACCAAAGGTTGGTTTTTGCTTCACCTGTAGTCCTAATTGTGTGTGGTTTTCCCAGAGGTACTGCATGCAATTCTGCCTAACAA
Source organism: Ambystoma mexicanum (assembly GCF_040938575.1). Lineage (NCBI taxonomy): Eukaryota > Metazoa > Chordata > Amphibia > Caudata > Ambystomatidae > Ambystoma > Ambystoma mexicanum. The sequence goes on along the minus strand of NC_090934.1, from coordinate 18,732,400 downwards.
CCAACTCGCTCGAAAGTTCTGCTCATCATGTATGTTCCCTTGGAAAGACACATACCAAGTGTGCCCCAGCTCTCTTCCAAAAGAACATGAGTCTCAGGATCGTGCATGTCCGCTCTTCAAACCGAAGACGTTAAAGGTGCGCAAAAAAAACAAATGCCTGGCGGTATTTGCCGCAGCTAGAAACCTCTATGGGTGAATCTATCGCTACACTACCACTGCACATCTCTGAAGTTGAAGAACTGAGCATCAGTTTTGAAAGTGATGCCAAGGAGTAAAATGCAGAGGAAACGTCAAGTGCTTCCTCCCTGTTGGCCCGCAGGTCCATAGGGCGGAGAAGTTGGGATATGGAGGCCTTCTCTGGCATCCATGGGGCTGTGCAGGATATATCTAAGTCCCAAGAACATGACGACGCCAGTCCTAGGTCATCGTCCAATCACTAGACTTCAATAGCGCATCCTACACTAGCAGTTGAGCGCATTACACCTGCATTTAACATGAAAAGAGAAACTCAAGAATCCCATGTAAAATCAGGTCAAGGTCACTTGGCGCCAACACATCGATTGCTTAGTACGTGTACAGATACACACCATAAAACAAAAACAGACAGTTGGACGTCAAAATCTCTTATGAAAATCTCTTCATATATGTCACAGTAGCAAGGAAAGGGACCCTCATCGCCACTATACTGAGGAAAAGGGCTCATTACATTTTTGGAGCTGGAGGACAATTTAAAGGAGGGGATAATACTCCTTGAAACAGCCTCCACACCTCCACATTATCTAAGGAGCGTTTCAGCACCATTATGAGTAAATGGAACCCTTTTTGGATTCTTATGGTCAGCTGTCAAAAAGAGTAACATTGACTTTTGTAAAGAAAACTGCACCTTCAACAAAGGGGCTGGAACTCTGGAAAAGTAATTTCTAGGGTTAACGGGCATAAAAGAGCAGGATACCTATACTGAGTAGGAGGTGGCCGTAGATGATAAGGATGACCTCAGTCCAGAAGAATACCCCATACCATCTCCAGATGTTGTAGAAACACCAATACCTCATCACACACAGAAGATCAATACACTGACCTTTTAAAGAGGGCAGCAGGCAGATTCAATATCCAAACGCACGAGTCAGGGAAAATTGATCAAAGACATTTCCAATTCAAAGTGCTCCCTTTTGGAATTGTGTCAGCACCTTGTGTATTCACCCAGGTGCTCACAGTCGTTGCAGCACATCTGCACAATAAGGCACTTTCCAGTTTACCCTTAACTAGACAACTGGCTAATTACCGGGGAGAGTGCAAAGATGTTTTATTAGAATTCACAAAAAAACTGTAAATCTGCTCCACATTCTAGGATTCTCAATGAACGAGAAAAAATCCAGTCTCGTTACTGGACTAGCGAGCCGGTCAGATAGCACAGCGAGTAGAGCGCTTGCTTTGACACCCGTGCAGAGCCTGCTGATGCAGGTTCGAATCCCGGCAGGGCCAAACTCTGCCTTTCATCCTTCCAAGGTCGATAAATGAGCACCACACACTGTGGGTAATAATAAGAAGCGCTCAGATACCTGAGGGTTCGTAGCACTTTATAAATGCCAAATTATTATTATTGTATTATTATTATTATTGTTACAAGTCAAAACTAAAAGTTGTATTCAATCAAAAGGCAATGGCTTCTCCATCTCTGGAAAAAGTGAAAGCATTGCAGGCACAAATACCATGTTACTCATTGGGTCGTCACATAACAGAAAGTTAATGAAGCTACTAGGAATGGATGGCCTTGTGTATTTTTATCGTGCTGCATGCCTGCCACAATATTCAGCCAATAAAACAGTGGCTGGCGGGAACAATGGTCTCAGAAAACATGTGAGTCGGGCAATCTAGTGGCAGTGTCACAAGCGGCAGTGGAAAGCCTGCAATGGTGGTCAAAAAGGAGTATGTTGCAAGGAAGACACTTGGTAACTCCTGTGAGGAACTCATGGTTACAACAAGTAAGACCGACACAAGTGATCACAGTTCAAGGGTGTTTATTGAACAATGAATGATGTATGCAGGTTGGAAAAACACCTAATCTAAACCTATATCTAAGATGGGAACAAGCGTCGACCATCAAATAATAATAAGGCAGTCCTAGTGGTGTTGTGTCAAAATTAAAAAGGGCCTATACTAAGAAACCTATTGCCAAGCCTCGCAACTAATACAAAAAAGGGTGTGGGATAGTTCTAAAAAAAAAAGAAGTTCTCTCAAATAATATGTCGGGATGCAGTAGCCTGTACAGTCTCTGGCTTCACCAGCACAAGACGACAGCTCCAATGGCACTTCTCAGGGGCCTGATGTGTTCAAATTACAAAAACTAAAGTTTCTTTAACTAAATTAAATTTCGTTAGGGTGAAAATGATTCACCCCTGGGTCGCCCTCTTCTGGGTGCCAACCCTTCTCAATTGTAATCCACAGTTCAGATAGGGTGATGGTTTCACCCCTGGGTCGCCCTCTTCTGGGCACCAACCCTTCAGGTATCATATTCCTAGTATTCCTTAATTTATATGTCATTTCTTTACTTATTTGACGTTTGGATGATAGCTTCCCCCTGGATCTCCGACGATTGGGCTCGTGCCCCTCTTGACTGTCAGTACTCGGGTGATGCTTCACCCTTCACCCTTGGATCTCCCTAGGCCGGGCTCGGACTTCTTTCGACTGCAAGTACTTGGATGATAGTTTCATCTCTGCCATCCCTCCTTTGGGTTCACTCTTGCTGTTTCTTAACTTTTGCTTTCTCTCTTCTAAATCCTGGGGTGACAACTTTTCACTCTTCGATCCCCCTCTCTATTCTTAAACTCCTTTCACCAGGTTTAGTGTAACTCTCGATCAGGGTGATAGTGGCTCACCCTTGGGTCCGTCTCTTCTGAGCGCTAAACCCCTTTTACTTTCAATGTTCTCCTTTTTATAGTTCAATGTTTTCGGGATTCACTTCCCTTTCTTTCACAGTGATTGTAGATCAAAATCTTTCGATTGTATAGGGATTTTGCTTGACCCTCTGTATGACCACTTTGACCTATTTCTCTGGCCCTTCTATGGCCTTCTGGTACTTGTAATTTCTCTCATATGGGACTTAACCAGAGTCTCTTGAGGTTGCACCAACCTGGTGCCGCTTTCCCTCTGCAACTGGTCTCCCCTTCACACTTTTCTACAGTTCATTATACAGTTCTTTAAACTTGCTTCAAACTTGCCCCTTTGCGTTCTCCATTCAACACAACCCAGCTCCTATGTATTCTCCCCTCAACTCACCGGCTTTGATAAACCGATTGGCTTTTCTTGTTCATTGAAGTCAAGGCCGGTACCACGGGCGCGGGAGCTTCCCTCCCTCCTGCTTATCGGCGTAAGCTGTCCCTGTGTACCATTGACATCTGCTGCAAGACACTTGTGCTATTGTTTGCTGTCTTAGGCTCCCTTCCATGAAGGTTCTGCCGGTCTGGGACGATAAGGGCAAGGTCACTTCTCTCCTCGCCACCCCTCTCGATTCCTGCTGCCTTTCTCCTTTACTTGAACTGCTGCGCTTGCTTAGCCGTCTCGTTGTGTTGTCTGCCGTACTCGCCTTGCTCCCCATGTGCTCTCTGGCTCCACTTTTTATCCCTCTGGGGAAGGGAAAGGGCCGTCAGGTGTGTGTGATTCTGGTCAATTGCCTGATTTTGACTGACCCTTATATTGGGACATGTCAGGTAAACGGCTCTGATATTAGTCCGTTGTCCTGACAGTGTTAGAGTTAAAAGGGGGATGGGGGGGCAGTTGTATTGAACGTCCTACCTGAGAGGATGGGGAAAAGGTGTAAAAGGAAGGGGGATACCGCGTCTCACTCGTCGGTCTCCCACTCCCTAAGGACCCCCCAGCCAGGTGATCCTCCCTCACTGGTCCACCCCCAGGAACTGGATCCAATAGCAATGGCTGTGTCCTGGCCACCTGGATGACAGATCCTTGAGGTTTAGACAGGGAGACTTTGCGTTGCCAACACCTCACTGAAAGTAGACAAGCAAACAAGTCAAGCATTACTAGCAATCAAAATGGCGATTTGCTCTTTCCAGAACATCCTAACAGAAAAGTGCATTATCGGCAACACACAATATTGCAGCCTTGTTTTACATCAACAAACAGGGCAGAACACACGCAAAAGGCTCTCTGTGCTTGCACATAACATCTGTCATCGGGTCATCCATTTACATTCAAGCATGGCATGCTCCAGGGAAACTCAACACCAGTACAGTCAAACATATCTTTGCAACATGAAGCCATCCCATAAGTGGACCTGTTTGCAACAGCAGAAAACAAAAAATAGCTAAGCTTCGCATCCAGATGCCCAGAACAAGGGTCTGTAGGCCATGCACTATGGATGAATTTCAGGGATACCTGCTTGCTCTATTCCCCTGACACCACTACTCGGGGGGGAAAATAGTGCACCAATTCAAACAGGAGCACCTAATTGTAATTGGTAATTGGTTATTTATATCATGCTTAATACCCAGAGGTTTCTAAGCGCAGATCCGGGGATCGAACCTGTGTTGCTCCGTGTCGTCTTGCTTCCATGGCGAGCACGTTGGGCCTGAGCTTTCCTCCCGAGACGTGTGATACTATCCAGTGATACTCATGGCTCCAATGTGGTTGAGACACCTGTGGTATTCTCACCTACTTGACATGTCTCTCTGTCCACCAATCAAACTCCATACTTCCTGCAATCTGCCTACTCAGCAACAGAAGCAGATAACCCATCCAAACACACAACCCACCAATTTAGCAGCCTCGCTTCTGTGGTCATAGAATTTGGGCATTTACAGTTACGCACATGGTGCATGAACATTTTGCATGAAGCAAGGAAACCAAACACCAGACATTATTTAAATAAATGGAAGGAAAAGATTTGTATTCATATAATGTTTCTTTTCTCATTGCTGTCACCTCATACAGAAGAATAAGTCAATTACAGGCATTGTCTGTTTCAGAACTGATCACCTCAATACATAAACACAAAGTAGTGTTATGTACACATAGACTATTTTTGCCAAAATACATATCAATATTTCATGTCAATGAATTCATTGAATTGCCAGCTTTCTTCCAAAATCCACAGAAAAGATGAGAAGGGGCATCCTACCCACTTGACCTCCGTCGAACGGATATGTAGTACCTAAATAGACTCGAATCATTTATGAATGCATATTCATTCTTTGTGTCAATGGCAACAGGGAGAGGAGGACATCCAGTTACAAAGTAAGCATTGCAAGATGGATAATTAGGTGACACTCTGTCAAACAAGACTGCTGCCTTTTACCCCTTGAGCGTACACCGCACATAACACAGAAGCAGCACTAGCTTTCATCGCTAATGCACCACTGGAAGCCATCTGTAAAGCAGCAACGTGGATCTCTGTTCACACAACATTGTGTCGACCCACAAGGAAGAACAGATTCTCAGGTGGCAGTTTTAAACCATTTATTTGCGGCTGTTTATTCAGCTCACCCTCCATTGATATTGGAGACTGCTTTCTATTTGATGCAAATCATGTGAATCCAAGCAGATTCGCAAGCCTCAGAAGGTAAACATTACTTATCCAGTAATAGTCTTTCTGTGGCTCGTATTTGCTTAGAATCATATGCACGCTGTAAGGAAGGCATGGTATAACAGTAAGACCGAATCAAGTGATCACAGTTCAAGGGTGTTTATTGAACTTCAATTGGGTATGAAAAACACCTATCTAATCTTAACACTAAAGATGGGAGCAAGCTACAACCATCAAATAATATTAGTACCCTGCAAGGGAGAATCAGAATGTAACATGCAACGCTACGAGCCAACACACGGCTGAAGGCTGCGATTCTTCCCCGCCAGGTAAGTATTTTCCTTCCCACTCCCTTCTCCCCCCACATCCCCCAAACCAAACAATCCCTTTCCCGCCCTCCCAATCCTACTTACCTTCTTTTTGGTCCTTTTTGAAGGCAGACACACTGTTAACACTTCTGCCTCAACACGTCCGCCTCAACACGTCCGCTCCCGATCCACGACAGGCGGTCATGGAATGGAAGAAGGGACTACTTCTAGTCCTTTCTCCCTTTCCATGGTGGCCATTTTATTTGTTTACCTTTTTCAATACACGTTAAATGGGCGTCATGGAAAGGGAAAACTGACTCAGTGGTAATTTTTTTAACTTTTTTTTTTTCTGTTCTGAAACGCCAGAGCATTTTGGAACAATAAAGCAGTGCTTTTAGTACCCCGGTCTTGTGGGCCGGGTTACTAATTGCAACAAGCCCCTCGCCGCGGGGGAATTTTAAAGTCCGGTAATGACTCGGTAATGCCCCCGCGGCTCGGGCCTTATTGCTTAAATAAAGCAGTCCTAGTAGAGTATGTAAAAATAAAAGGGCCTATACTAATAAACCTATTGCCAATCCTTCTAAATACAAATAGTGTGGGAAACAATGTTAAGCAAAACAAAAGTGTTCAAGAAATGATATGCTAGGATATACCCCACGTTTTCAGCATGGGACAAGGTGGCACACTCGAGCTTAGCGCACTCTCTAGCTTCTCTTTCATGAGGATGCAGTTTGAAAACCTCAGCATCAGGGACTTTTGTGCCAAAGTCTCTTGACTATTCAAATTCTCTTATTTCAGAGGGCCTGATGCGACACAGATTTAAGTTCCTTTCTTCTTAGAATTTCACATGTACACAGTTTCTCAGGTGATTCAGTATTCACCTCGGGTCACCCTCCGCTGGGCTCAGACCCACTTTAGCACAAAACCTTCAATCAGTCTCCCTCCACCGGGCTTGGACCAATTTATCTACTTTAACACAAACTCTCTTTACTGAATCAATATTGAAGACTTTCAACTGTGCGCAGGATTTTGCTTTACCCGTCGCACGACCACTTTGATTCACAATTATTTACAACTCGTTAACTTTTGCTTCTGCCACTTCTCAGCTGTATACCTTACAGAGACCTTTGATTGGGCACACACGCGGTGCCGGACCGCTCTGTCAAAAGTATCATATCTTGGTTTCAAAGTTCAGTCACTCATCAGCAGTTCAACTTTACTTGTGTCTTTATTACATGTGTTTTAACAATGTTCGTCCCAGCGCACGCCATACAATGTCGCTGCTTGCAACCTTACCTTCAATACAGACCGGTCTTGTATCGGTCTCCCCAACTCACTAGCTGTGTTGATTTCACTGACGCTGCTTTGTTCTTGGAGCCAAGGACAGTACCACAGCAGCTGGTTCTTCTCCCCGCCTTGATTATTGACGCGGGAGGGCGCCAGGTATCTCTGACACACAATGCAGGATTCTTCAGCCTGGTTTCCTTCCCTATCAGTGTATCCTTGAAAGGTAATATTGTTTTGATGGGCTTTCCCTTCTGGGTTGTTAGGTAAGAATTTGTGCAGTGACACTGTGTGAGACTACACAAGACTTATCTGCTTAATATTAGGTAACCCACCTTTTGGTATAGGGCTGTACTACACAAGTTCGTAGAGTGACTGAGCAGCCAGGCCTATCTCAAGAGGGGTAAATGTGAGCTGTAGAGCTGTACAATTGAAATCCGTAAATACAAGTAACCAAGTAACACTTACACTAAAGGTTTCAGTTATAGTTATTTATTTATGTAACGTCAGCATTCTTTAAAAAGGCAAAAGATTGTAACAATAGGAATACACTTTCAAATGACTTTTCAGAAACAATCAAGCCATTGAATACTCTTTGGATATGCTTAATACATTTCTCCTACACCCGGGGGTTACTTCAATCACAAGGATAGTATTTGCATTTATATATTACACTAATATACTTTGCAGATTCCGAGTTTCAGAAAGGTAAGGTTAAGGGAAAAAAAGTTAGAACAGTTTCTCAGAAAAATGTGAGGACAACTAAATCCTCCAATGAAGTCTAGATAATCCTTTCCCAGCAGTAGGTGTTTAACAAACAAGCCACAGCCTATGGGGGGAGAGGCAATACCAAAGTCAATGGATTTCGAAGAGTGCTTTAGGGAGCTAGGACAGTCAGTCATTTGGACACAATCTACAGTACTGATGCACTTCTTGGATAAAAGTCTTGCACAAAGTTAGAGAGTTCCGAAAAATGTCTTATAGGGCCACATGCCTGTGTAAAGGGAGTTGAAATCAACTCAGAAAGTTAGTAGGTGCAAGCCTCAAGTGCGACAGCAGGACTTAAGGCAAGAAGGTAAGTAATGGCAAGCCCAAACAGGACATTTGGTTAGAAGCAAAGGTAGTCCCGTCTTGCTACAGCCAAGCAGACCTTGGTTCCTGAGCCTCAGTTGTGGGGACAAGAGGGAGGATGTCTAGAGGGCTCCTGCAGTAGTACTCGGGGAAAGACGTCAGCAGCTGCAGGCTCTTTTCATTTCAGCGGCACTTCGCGGTTTCAGTGCTTGCTAAACAGCACTGATGCAGAACGCTGGACACCGGTTTGGACCTTCCGTGCTCCGTCGGTCCTGCACCCTGGTGAGGGGACTCTGGATCGGGATATCCTGCTTCTGCAGGTTCCTTTGAAGGCTCCTGGAGATTTTGGCCAAATGCGTTCCGTGGCAGACGTTGCACTAGATTATGGACACTCGACCCCTGGCATTGGGCTTCTGCAGCAACGGTGATGCAAGTCGGGGATGTCGCCAAGTAGAGTTCGTCTCTGGGTTTGTTGGTCCCACTTACTCGAGGGGAGAAGTCGTTCCTGCTGAGCTTCTCTGTCGAGGTGAAAAAGGAGGTCAGCACAGTATGAAGGGCTTGACCGAGCAATTGAAAGTCCTGGAGGTTAAAGCGGGTTTCGTTTACAGTTTCTTCTTCGGATGTTTCTTCCAGTGGTCGACTCTGCCTGTAGTCCCAAAACCCTTGCCTTTTAAGCAGGTTTCTCCCCTGCATGCACAGCCAGCCAGCCAATCAGGACTTGTACTCCTAGAGACAAAGGACAAGGGAGTTTAGAGACCCTCCCTCACATCCTGTCCTTCCAGACACACTGGAGCCAGGGGCGGGCTTCAGGGCTGAAGCCTGCCAAAGGCAAGACAAACAAAGCGCTTAAACCTATCTCAGCGCACAGAGTGAAAGCCAAGAAGGACCTCACGAACAGAAAATGCCAAAAAAGAAGACTGGGGCCATTTTGACAAAATGGTCAACCATGGGTGCTGTACTGCAGCTGAGGGTTCAGCCTGCGGTAGAAAAGCACAATGGTAGGAAAAATTAAACCACTGCCACCAGCCATTTAAAGTAGTGAGGGTAACATAACAATGTTACATGAGAAAGTAGGATAAGGGGCTACTAAATACCCCCCCCCCCCAAGTGCTCTACATAAGATGGCGTGTGCTGGATCTACAGAGAGAAAAGGTAAGTAAAGTCAGTTTCACTTTACTATTCTTGGAACAGTAGTTCTCAAACGAAAAGGTATTTAAACCTTCAGAGGAATCACAGGATTCCTCTTTGACACTGGACTGAAGGTGCTGTGTGTCACCACACAAAAAGTAGCTGCCTACAGAGTTTGTCAGACTACAAAAGCAAACAAAACATATAATCCAAATCAGGTAAAAACACATGAGAGAGGGGGGAAAAAACACATGAGAGAGGGAGAAAAAGGTCCCACTGACTCAGAAATTTAAATTAAAAAGTCCTAAATCCAGTAAAATTAGCACTAAAATGAAAATTGTCCCTAAGACTTGTAATAACAGTTCACCTTATTTTGGTCAAATTGATTTTGGATGTGGCTCAATTGCCTAGCTCCTTTAAGCTCTGGCTCAAATCTTTCTTTGTCTTTCGTATTATATTGGTCTTGTACAGGATGTTGTTACTTTCCCCTTATTCAAGGGTATTTTTATCCTTCACCGGTCTTCTTTCTCTTTATCCAGCTTTTTCAAAATTCTTTCTCTTGACTCAACATTTATATCGGCTTTTATTTTTTAGGTTAACTCGTTTCATAGCTTTTACTAGGTGAGTTAACTGTGCGGTATAATGATTCCCTTGGGTCCTCCCTTGCTTCCTGTTTCCCCGTTACCTTCACTCCTGAAGGAGAATGTCTTTGAGAGCCTTCTTCCCCTTGGACCTTCTCTCTGCTCTTATACCGCCGGTCCCTTCTCTTCTCTGGCGTCCCTCTCATTGCGCTTTCCCGTTTCCTCACAGTGTCCCGGTGCTCAGCTGTGTGACCGGTTACCCTGTGACATTCTTTTGCCAGTGGTATTGGCAATGGTTTGTGAACCAGCTGTCCACTGCGGATTCTCCTTCGTGGTCTCGCCACCACTTCCTCCTGGGATCCTGTCCTGTTGGTTTCTCATGCTTCTGGTCCTCCGTAGCTCTGGCGTGCCGTTCCGCAAGATCGAGCAAGTTTGAAACTCTCAGGCTTTGTGGTTTCCGTATTCTCCAGGTGTTACGCAGCTTTGGGCCTTCCCCGGCTTGCATATGCAATCCTCTCTCACTTCTCATTAGTCTCTCTATGTATGCACGCTCTTCAACATACTCATCCCAATGGAATGGGTATCTAATTTAAAGGAACATGATCTTTTCCCATAAGATAACAGTATTTATTAAGAGTTTCTTCATCCCAGTCTTGATATTTCATAGTTTCTGGTATTTTAAAACATCCCATGTAGGCCATAGTATGCACAGCTTGAGGGAGTTTCTCGTGGAAACTAAAGTCTTTGTCCCCTAAGGGGGGGGAGTCTCTCCCGGTGAGGTCCGACTTGCCTCTACCCCATGCGTGGGTATTGTGGAGCTGGCTGAACTCCATAGCCTTACTGGGGGGCCCTGGGAAAAGGGACTAATTCCCTTGATTCGTGACACTTCATATAGTGTGTGTTTGTGTGTGTGTGTGTGTGTGTGTGTGTGCGTGCGTGTGCGGTCCTGCATGTTTGTGTGTTGCGCTCCTGTTTCCTATGTTTGAAGCCCTATCGGTGGATGTCGAGCTTTGTCTTATTCTCTTGTTTGTAGTGTGATGGTATTTGTGGGCATCTTTGATGTGCCCCTGTATGTTGTGTGTCCAGCCCTGCATGTTCTTCATTCTAGTGTGTTTGTGAATCCCTACATCCTGCATGTGCTCCATTCTGCGTTGACATGTGAAGCCGGGCCTTTGCTCAGAGCTCCTGTAAGCTACGTTTAAAATGTTGTCTGTGCCACATTCATCTGCACATCGTGCTTAGTGCAATCTGTGTCCGGTCATCCTAAACCTGCCTGCAGCCTGGTGTCCAGTACACTGTGGCAAGCACATTCTTTGTTCAAGTTTCCTGTATACTGTGTGTGAAACGCTGCTGCTATCAATTTTCTACGTGCTGTACAAAGTCTCGTCTGTGCTCCTGTACCAGGCAAATGAAGCCCTACTCTGTTTCTTGTACATTGTCTGTGGGGGATCTGCCTGTGCACTGTTCTACTGTTTGTTCCCTGTGCTACATGTGCTTGTCTTGCTAACGCACTGCACTGCTTGTCGTCCTCCTCTCTGCCAGTATGAGCAGGCTGCTGATGCAGAGTTAGCCTGGGTCGCTGAGACCAAGAGGAAACTGCTGGCACTGGGTCCAATCCGACTAGAGCAGGACCAGACCACCGCACAGCTGCAGGTGCAGAAGGTATGTGCAGCATGCCTCACGGGTTCTAGGTCATCGGCAGCATGCATGGTTTTGGCATGCACAGCAGTAGGGGATCCAGGGCCTGGTCTGCATGAGGTGTCAGATGCATGAGAAGCACAGTGTTCCAGGGCATGGGAGCCATAAGGAGACCTGTAACATGGACATTCTAAGGGAGTCAAAGAAACCGCAAACTGGAGGTCAGTGACATTGGCTGGATCAGGGTGTTTGGAGTCAGGATCATGGGCTGGTGGAGGGGTTGGCTGTAGCATGGGCTGGAGATGTGATTATCCTGGGTCTGGATTTTCATGGTGGGATCTTCGGCAGTCACTCATGGAGGGGAGAAGGACTGGGGCATTTGTAGCAGGAGGTAAGTTCTGTTGGAAGGGAGGATATCGGACGGGCAGCGTCAGGTGTCTGTCGGGCTGAGGGAGAGAGGGAACTGGAGCATAGAATAGATGGAAGGCGAGTGGTTTGGCAGGAGCTATGGGAAGGATATGCTGCAGGTGAGTCTTTGGCAGGACCTGCAGGAGGGATCTGCTCCAGGGGTGGCAGTCTTTGTTAGTCACTACAGTAGAGAAGACCTGGGAAACAGGTTGCATGCAGAGCTGGTGCCAGATCTGCAGGAGGGGGCCTGGGACGTGGACTATAGACGTGGGAGTTACTAAAGCTGAGAATGCAGTAGCAGGCCTTGCAGGAGCAGGCCCAGTGCATGGGCTACTGGTGAGTGCATTTGAGCATGCACTACCGTAGAGGATCTGGGGCATGCGTTGCCAGAAGTGTTCCAGAGCGTGGACTGAAAGTTAGGAGTTCGAACATTAGGGGCAGTAGGGCTCCTGGGCATGGGCAGTACACAGGGTCCAGGGCAACTACTGCATGAGGGCACTGCAAAATTGCATGCAGAGGGGGGCTGGCAAATATATATATATGCTGGGGGGAAGGGGCGGTCTGAGGCCTTGGCAGCAGCATTGAGCAGCTGGCATGTATGGGCTTCATGTCGAGATCTGGGATATTGCAAGCAGGATGCTTTCTGTGATATGGCATGTTGGATTCAGTCATGTGCAGCAGCATCCATGTGAAGTATATGATTGGGACAGAGTTGGCAGCATGTGGGGCTGGTGGAATAAGCGAGAAATGAAAGGCATGGGCTGCAGGCGGGGCATGCTTCATGTCAGCATGCGGTGGATGCATGTGTTTTACAGCTATCAGACAAATGTGTAGCAAGGTAAGTGACTCACAGCGGAGAGAGCACAGTGCTTGTTCTGTCAGGTGGTGTCTGTCACCGTAGAGCACTTCCATCACATGGAGGAGTCCTCGTCTTCAGCTGAGAAGAATAGCGCGGCTGCCCAGTTCAGCAGTTTGCCATTCACTAACATGACTCCTCCCCATTCCTTCACTATCATCTTGGTTGTATGGAGTTTTACTAGGGGAGCTTGGGACATTGACGTTTTCTTCCCTGTTACTCCACTACCCCACTTCACCATTGCTTCTTCCTTCCACCCCACAGCCCTTTACTATCCCTCAATATCGACCAGGAACTGTAGAGGGCCATTGAATACTCAATAGACACCCTCTCTCCTGGTCCCTTGTGGGTGGGGGGAGCAGTGCCTCCTTGCACCGCATAGGCTGTACATTATGTAGGTTATTATCAAGGGTTGGGGGCAGGGAAGCATGGATGATTTTCTGTCTGGTTCATGTAGCTGTTCCCTCACTGTTCATCCTTGCACCCCATAGGCCTTCACCATCGACATCATTCGGCACAAGGACTCTATGGACAATCTGCTCTGTCAGCGGGATGAGATCCTGGGAGCTTGCGGGGAGGAGCACAAGGCTGTTCTGCAGGTAAAGTTCAGCATGTAATGAGTACACCAAGTGCAGCAGTGCTTATGTGTCTGTTTTACAAGTAAATAAAAGGCTAGGCACACTTTGGATAGCAGACAGCTCTTTCTGTAGGTGAAAGGGGGTGGGTTTATGTTAGTATCACTTGCCCGTGGTCACAGGATCTCTTTCCTTTGTATCCCTTCTCTAAGGTCATGGAGGCATGCTTGTGTTAGTGTCACTTGACTGTAGTCACAAGAGCTCTCCTGCATTAGTATCACCTCTCCGTGGCCAAGGAGGCACTGTGGTGAATCGCTATCATTTTCCGATAGTCACAGTCCTCTTGTCGGTACCACCGATATGTGGTCATGGGAGCACATTCATGTCATTATTTGGGAGCACTCTTGTGCCAGTGTTCTCTTTCTGTGGGTAGAGTGCCACCCGTATGTCAGTGCTTCCCGTCTGTTGCCAGCAAAGTGCTCTTGTCGGCATCACCCTGTTAGGGAGATTTATTCTTCATACCCTCTCCTGGCGAGACCCTCAGCACATTTGATGGACTTTTGTGCCTTTTTCTTTCAACCCTGAATGAGTGGATCCTTTTTCCACTCATTCTTTTGGGCTCATTCATTCTTTTGGGCTCTGTCATGTGGAACTCTATTCTACCTGTACTATGGAGTCTGTCTTCACCATAGCTCCTAAAGGCATCTGTGTTTTACTACTGCAGCACTCAGCCCCCGCATGGGCAGCGGTGCTGGGGACCCTTGGGGTCCTCCTTTGATTCTTTTTTGTTATCCTCAAGTAACTGCAACCAAACGCCCTTTTCTGTAAAATGCTGAGAGAGATTTCAAAGGAGTGTGTGCTGAAACTGTATAAAACATGAGGTTTCTGGAGTGAAAAGCAAGTCGACCACTGGAAGCTGAAGTAACCGAAGAAGAAGACGACCAGACGCCTGCAGACCCTTTGCAACACTGTGAAGCGACCACTGCTGTCCTGACCCTGTTTTCTGTGCGACAGAGGAGCTCCGAAGAGGACTCCTCCTTCCCTTTGGCTGGTGGCAACAACCAGTCCAAGGACAAACTTTAAATTGAGCCATCTCCCGAAGTCCTAGGAGCTGCCAGAGCTGCGGAACCCCAATAGCAGTAGATCTGCTGCCCATTTCTGGTGCATCATTGTGGAAAGGCTGAATCCGTCCAAATCTTTGCTGAACCCATAAGGACACGCCAGAGATCCGATCCCACTCACCCAGATCCCCCTTATCAGAGTGTGGAACTGCAGGAAGCGAAGATTGACCGGACGATTCATATTGTTTGCTGGTGCTGCAGAACCGCAGAGTGAAGCAGGAAGTTGCTGAAAGTCGTGCCCCGGTCCTCCCTCGACACTGCAGCTGCCGTCCATTGTCCTGCCTTCAGTCATCAGACCAAGGAATCCCGAGGTGAGGTCCAGAGCTGCAACATTGTGCAGCATCCAGCACAAACATTTTCTTCTAACCTAAGGTACTGTGGGGAGAAAGGTATTGCTAACCTGAATCCAAGATGTTGCTCGAGAGCGTTGGAGTGCACCTAGAAGTGTCCAGGGTCACCTCCTCTTCGCTCCGACTAAAGCCGCTGCTTGTGTCCTTCATCAAGTCCTTTGCACGGTCTCCCTTGTTAGTTAACTTGCTGCTTCTGTAACACTAGAGACTGGAAGAAATCCTCAGGAACTCTCTGTATTCTGCTGCTTGTAAAGACTCTGAGCCCTCTCTGACCTGCCTTTAGCTAGGGTTGCATTTTAGGACTTAAAAGACTTACTGGTCGAAGAACCCTCTCTAGAACCTTAAACCAAGCTAATGTTACACCAACTAACCATTTTCCACCCTTTAAGTGACTTTACTATATGTGTTTGCAGAGTAAATGTATTACTGTATGAACTGTTAGACTCTGCAGGTGCGCTTAATAACCAATAATACGACAGCATTGTCTTTTCCCTTTCTAGCGTTGCTACAAATGTACAAACACAAAAGTGAAAGTGCCCTTTAAAGTATATTCTCAAGTATTCCAAAGTGTTCTAGTTAAACCATCTAAAGTTTTTAAAGTAATTCTGGTCTATAGATAATGAATATATAATTGTAAGAGGTCCTTTGGTGTGCATATCTAACTAAGGTTCAGTGTACTTAACTCCGGCTCACATCTTCCACTTAAGATAAGCCTGACTGCTCTGCCGCTCTAAACCAAAAAGAAAGTTCCCATTTAGGAAATTTACGTCGTCTGCACGCTATCCTATGGCCTAATCCAAGGCAAGCAGTTCAGAGGTAGTGATAAGTGGTTCCTATAAGGGGAGCCACTAGCGTCACTATGTGGTTTGTCCAACTTTAGTCTGTTAATGTAACAAATTATTCAAATATTAAAGATAAACCTTAAACAAAACATGTACTTACATCGCATTTGGCTGCAGTTTATAACACAAATATTTTCGAGTTATTCACTCTTCATCAGGGGCTTCTTAACCATGTTTCACTACAAGGAAATTCAAAAAATAAAAAGTAATGTCAAACTTCATGACTGGTGCATTAACCATCAAGATCAATTCATTGCAATATATCCATTCAGGCACCTAATCATTTCCATTAGGAGACACGATTTTTGTAACCCAATTGATCACTTCATAAATGTCTATACATGAGTTAGAGCTGTTCTCCAAGGTTCCACATAATTAGAAAATGTATGCCCTATGTCAAAGTAAGAGAAAACGGAGGGCGTTTTTTTTGGGACTGTACACAGAAGTGACTTACAAAATGGTTATGCTAAACTATGTAAGAATGTGTGTTATTTATCCATTATTAAGTGGAGTAACCTTAATTGAATGTTAGACAATCAGTTACAGCTGAACTAGGCATAGGTAGTTGAGGAATTCATTTTTGCTAGCTCTAAAATACAGCCATATAATTAAAAGAGCCTAAAGCTCAGAAGAATAAGGTGTACAGACGTGTACATGACCTCCTCACCGGAGTTCTAGCAGCAGTATCTGTGCTGCATTGTAAATCAAATTCGAATTCTTTGTAAAATGACTAGAGTTGGAGGGTGTCTAAGACTGTCCTTC
Organism: Ambystoma mexicanum; assembly: GCF_040938575.1. Classification (NCBI taxonomy): domain Eukaryota; kingdom Metazoa; phylum Chordata; class Amphibia; order Caudata; family Ambystomatidae; genus Ambystoma; species Ambystoma mexicanum. The sequence continues at coordinate 18,715,940 of NC_090934.1, read as the reverse complement.
CTAGAATAAGAGGAGCTCATTAAGTTGTTGCCCATATATAAATACACAAGCCGATACCAAGTGTGGGTTAATGGCCACCATACTTAACCTGTGTGAATGAATGCAAAACGGCTATGCTCCCTGTCCAAAAGCTGTCTGTACGGAAAACGAGTAGTCAATAATAAAACACTTTCAGCATCAGATATATTTGCAGTGAAGCATTCTGTAAAATGAGAGGTGACAAGGTCGCCATTTAATTACTGTTGTTGAGTAATAAAGACATGGAAGGATTAGGGGCAGTAAACCTGCTCTGCGGTACTTACAGTGTTCTAGGTTGTACTGTCAGATTTAGATCGAGGGCATGTGATTGTGCTTGTAGATGCAGTAGCAGAGACTTCCCAGTCTGCTGATCAACTCATAGGCGCTCAGTCTGATAGCAACATCAAAAAAAGATTTAGCATCAGTTGTTTTCAATTGCACCTAATCCTAAAGATAATCAAAATAGTGTTGGGAATAGCTCATACTTGCAAAACCAGTACAAACTTCATCCACTTGAAAACAGCACCCAGCTCCACAATGTGGAACACGATCTGGCTGTATATGTGTTAAGCTGGCTATTGAAGTAGTGCATACTGCTAATGCCGTCCTTGTTTAATGAGGTTACCACGCAAGTGCGCGTGTGACGTCATATGTCAACAAGGTATGTTTTTAAAAGAAAATGTATGAACAACAGCTTTGAGTGCCGTGGTTGCTTTAACTTAGTACTTCTTTTAGGAGGTATAGTATCTAAAAAAGCAGTAGTACATGCTGGCTGTAAATACGTAGGGGGTATGTGCACATAGACCAAGTTAATTATAGTAGTGCAAAAACAGATGTACAAGTGTCACTTAATAAATCAACAGGACGTCCTTTTGCTATACTCGTCAAGGACTACAAGAATGTATCTCCTGTTAAAGGGATGGCAAATTAACTATATGTCAAATGTTTTAACCGAGGTAAGTGGGACAGATGGAGGTATAAGTAGGGTGTGCTTCAAGGAATTGCTGCTGGCTTACAACTGAATACACGTGATCCGTGTGTGGGTACTGGAAGAAAGTTGTGTTTCATCAATAAACCATGTATGAGTAATCTAGACACTTTTGTGCTGTCAACGTAGCTGTCTCTAATAATGAGCTCACTATCTCATAATTTTAACGTATATACATTCAGTGTAAGCTTTACAGTAACCATGTGAATACCCAGGTCTGATCCTGGGCTCATTTTCATACATTGTTCTAAGTGCATTTTCTAGTACGCTTGATGATACAGAGCTTGTTCACATTATCTATGTACACCAAGTTATTTGAACACTTTTAATATTCAAAGATTCTGCAAAGTGTTAAAATAAGTGTGTACTAACCTGCATCACCATCAGACTAAATAACTTTGTGTTCTCAGTCAATTTGTGTGGCCTCTATAATGAACAGCAATCTGAGGTGAATCGCTAGAGGTGAAATACCTTATGTCCGGTTTCAACTCCTAAAGCTTACTGTAGCTAGGAACTTACTTACACAACGTCTATTGATATAACTCAGAAACGCAATGTAATTTTAGTTCATATGTTATCCCGACTCAAACCTACTAATCCTTTGAAAGCCTAGTCTGCAGGCTGTCTCACCTACTTTCTCTCTTACTCTCGCTACCATCTGCAGACCCTCCCCCTCTTCCTCTCAGAATGGGCCAATATGTCTGCCTCACTTCGTGCCTCCTTTCCCAAACTTATCTTCCTTGGAGACTTAAACATCCATCTCTTCTCTCTGTACGGGGCCGCTGTTCTCTTCCGCAACCTTTGCAATACTCTTTCCCTCTCTATCCTTCCTTTTGATGCTCTCATCTCAACAGACATCCCTCTCTTTAACCCACTCATCATCCCTCTCTGCTGAGCTGACCACTCCCTCCTCTCTTCCCACCTTGACTTCCCCTGATGATGCCCGCACTGCCAGTCTCCTTCTCCGTCATTCGACCAATGAAGCGTGTGTCAGTCGCTGCATTTGCCTCTTCTTTCATCCCTCCTCCGCTCCTTCATTGGACTCTCCCGCTGACTCTGTTCTTGCTAACCTCCATCCCTCCATCTCCAACACCCTGGACATCCTTGCCCCGTCATGAGGATCTGGTTGAAGTCTGCCTCCAAATACAACTCTTGGTATGACTCTAACTTGGCCGCTTTGAAACTCAAGTGCAAAGCTGCAGAGCAAAGTGGCAGGCATCTGGCTCATCCTCTGACATACTGGCCTGCCGCCTACTCCAAAGTCAATACCATCTCTCCATCTGCTCCAATAAGAGGGCTCATGTCCATGCCCACATCTCTGGAGCCACCAACAACACGGCGGAACTCTTTAGAATCTGCAAGGAACTTGCCAATCCTACAGCAGTCTCCTGTCCCTCTGCTCTGCCCTAGCCGCTCACTTCTCCTCCAAGACCTTGGACATCCTGTCCTCTCTGTCATCTGCCCCCCCCCTCCACTCCCTCTCTTGCCCCCACAATACTGTCCTCTTTCTTGCCCATTACGCCAGATGAGATCTCTAGGGTCGTCTTCTCTATGAAAGTCTCCTGCTCCTCCAAAACCATCAAAGACAAAGTTGTCTCTCTTGCTGCAGCCTTGGCTGACCTCTGCAACCACTCATTTGCCACTGGCTCCTTCCCCCAACTCCTCAAGCACTCTCCTGTGCACCCTCTCCTAAAAAAGCTGTCTGTCCCTTCTTGCCTGGCTAACTATCGCCCTATCTCTGTCGCCCCTTTCTTGGGCAAACTCATGGAGAAAGCTGGTCATCCCCCAACTGACACCTCACATCGAAATGGCTAGCTGCCTCCACGACCACCAGTCTGGATTTAGGGCTGCCAGAGGCACAGAAACTGCTCTCCTGAACACCCATGAAGACGTACTATCCTGCCCAGATTCCAACTCTCCCTCTGTTTTGATCCTCCTCGATCTCTCTTCTGCCTTTGACGCCGTCAACCACTCCGTCCTCATAAACCGTCTTCATGATAACGTATGCATCATGGACAGGGGACTGGCGTGGATTACTTCTTTCTGTTCAAACAGACCCTCCCAAGTGCATATGGGTCCTTTTCTCTCCTCCACCACACTCTCTACCTGTGGCGTCCCTCAGTGCTCCATTCTATCGCCATGGATTTTCAACATCTACCTTGCCCCTCTGGCTCACCTGATTTCCACTTTCTCCCCTCATTTCAAGTGTTATGCAGACGACTCCCTCATACCTGATTGCTATTGATCTCTTCCTTAATGCCAGTAAAACAGAGATCCTACTCATTGGGATACCTGCTCCTTGTTTCCCCCGCCGCCCCGTATCTCTGGCCAGACTCCTGGGTCCCATCCCCTCGCCCACCTGGGAGGCAACAAACCTTTGGGATCATCTTTGACTCCTCTCTCTTTCTCTCCACACATCACAGACCTTGCAAGAAGTCCAAATTTCAGCTCGACCTTCTCGGGGGCATTCTACCTTTCCTCACCTTGCCCCAGAAGCTCAAGGTCTCCCGATCCCTGGTTCTCTCTAGACTAGACTATTGCAACAGCCTCTTCTTCAATGTGCCTCTTTCCTTCCTTTGCCCCTCCAACTAATCTAGAATAGGACTGCAAAGGCCTCAAGCCCAGGGACTGAATCTCTGCAGCCCTAAAATCTCTCCACTGGCTCCCGATGACCGCAAGGATTAAATTCAAGACCCTCTGCATCATCCACAACGCTGTCTGGGGACTGGGATCTCTTTACATCCATCTTTCCCTCCATAAATACCTCCCGGCCAGAGTCCTTTGGTCCTCTGGCTCCAACTCTCTGCAGGTCAAACTTTTCTCCAAACAGAGGGCTGGCTCCTCCCTCTGGAACGGCCTTCCTTCCCCCTTCCTCTTCAGCCGCATCTTCTAAAGTTCCAGAAAACTTCTCAAGACTTTCCTTTTCTCCTCTTCCTTCCTCCTTCCCCTCCCGTGCTAACTCTCCCTCTGCGCTGCGACTGGCGACAGGTCCCTTCAGAGTCATACAGGGGCTCAACCAACCCCCACCAGTCCCCCTGCATCCTTTGCCAGCACGTGCCCTTGGGCTCCCTTTCCCAGACTAGCCCATCTTGGTCCTCCCTGCCCACCACACTCATCCTCCTTTTCCCCCTGGCACTTGCCACCTTGGCCCACACAGCACTTCCCTGCCCTTGGGGCACCCCACTCATGCACTTCTCCCTCTATCCCCTTACCCCTTGCACTTATCACCTTCTCAAGCATTTGCACGGTAGGATAGTCACTAGACCAATATAACCGTTTTTTGTTCTGCTTTCATGGCTCCCTCCCCCACATCTTGTCTTGTGGTGCCTAGAAACACTTGTGTATAGGTGCCCTAGAAATGCCCAATAATAACGAGGACAGAACATCTCCACTGTTTATTCCTGAGAAGATACTGAAAGGTGCAGAAGTATAGGACTGACATGAAGGTTTTAGAGTTACGGTCATAAACGTTTATTGGATAGAAAGAAAAGATTTCTCTAACAGTAAGAGGGGTTTTCCTCCCTCAAATAATAAACTAATGGAATTGTGTCAATGTCCAAAATCATAAAAGTCCACTGTCGTGTCAAACCCTATTCCTGGCCCTTGCATTAATCTAAAACTAAAGAAAAGTCTCTGTTCCCTTAGGAAAAGGGCCTTCTTTTCCGTGGGTTGGGGTATCCGACAGTTTCTTTGCAAAAACACATATATCAGCTGGAATATCTCCCTTCCCCTGGATTTCCCTTGATGATCCACTGTTTCTTCCTTTTAATATTCACAGATTTAGTGGGGTTTAGGATTCTCTTCCTCATGTTTTCTTCTTAACTTTATATTTTTTTAGGGGTTACACTATTTGGTTGGTTGGCCCGTCTATCTTCTGCCCAAAGTCCTGTGAAGTAGAGGAATGGCCCTCCTCGGACTCCTTTAGGTTTGTTCCTATCTTTCTTATTACAAATCCCCTGGTATGTTCTCCCCCCCCCCTCCCCCACACCGGGGTTCTACTTCCGAGGTACATCAAGAATGCTTTGGTTGTTTTTGTGGGTGCGGGTCCCAGGCTCACACCTTAATGCTTCTTTTGTTTAGTCCAGCTGGTGTGCTAGCTTGCCAGGGACTGTGACTATGATGATTATTTTGGAGGCCTTAATTGCCTCATTGGGATCGATGATCGCAAAGATCTCTGCATCGTGTTAGGGATGATTGACTGTTGAGAAGCAGTCCTTTAATGGGAAGGGCCAGGACTTTCAGGAGGGCTGCTGGCACAAGATGGGTTGATGCCGAGAAACACTAAAGAGTAGTTCCAGTAAGGAGCGAATGGAGATGGGAAGGTTGGAGTGGGGGTGATAGCAACGGACAGAGCTCAGAAGCAAAGGAGGTTGGGTCAGAGTAAGCAGGTAGTCCTCTCTTTTCCAGACTTCAACGTTGCCACATTTAATTTTTATGTAGATGTGTTTTTGTAGCGCTTTTTTATTGCAAAATTATAGATGGTAAGTTTTGGGCTTTGTGAATAGAAGTGGGAGTAGAAGGGGCAGCGCTGGTGGGTCTCCCCTCACCTTTTGCTGTAAAGAAGTGGTAAAATAGGGCAAATAAAATTCAGCAAAGTTGTATTCAGTGACGAAATGCAAGGAATACTCATAGATCCACGACAGGGTCGTTGTAATTTTGAGTCCTTTAGTAGACGGCCGTGCATTACACAGGTAATGATGGCGTTCCTGTAGTAAACCTGGGCTGTCCCCGGAGACTTCCCTCTACTGCTTTTCTGTGAATTCTCATTTTGTCCAATCATTAAAATGGAGGTGCAGCACTCTCACAAGTAACCTATGCTGAGATGTAATGAACCCTTCATCTTGACTCCAGGCTGCCAGTAAGCGCTCGTCAGGACTCATCAGGGGAATCATTCCTCTTCGTTCTACAGCCAGGGAACGGTTGAATGATAGTTTGCTGGTCTAGGCTCAGCACCTTCCGTCTCGGCAGTGTTCCTCTGGGTGGATGGGCTTCTTGGTTATGGATGTTCGTAATGTGTGAATCCCAGCTACATAGGTAAGGATTTTGATGCTAGGAACATCTCTTTCAAGTTTAGGTAGTATATGTAGTAAGTTAAATGAACAAGTGGTTACCACTAGTCTAGCAAACATACCTGCAAAGACTTGGCAGTAATAGCATCTCTATTACATTGTGTGAGTTCTTTGTTGGTAATAGACCACTGCACCACATCCTTGCGGAGTTGCACTGGCTACTCATTCAAGCACACATCGTGCTAAAGACTGCCTAACTCACCGATAAAGCACTCGGAGCGGAAGGATCACTCTACCTGGCAGAGAAGCGTCCCATCTCTGTAGGCCAGCGCACCACCAGAAGCCACAGCATAGACAGGGTGGACACAAACAACTGCACCAGAGGAGAACAATTCTGCACTTCGGGTAGGACATGTGAAGACCCTACTTTTCAAAGAACATCTCGGCAATCAAACATATTCTCCCCCCCCTGATCCCCCTAGACACCCAGGTTCCTCTGTAACCCTTCTATCCTACTTGTAAGCCCCTGGGTGTGTCTCCTTTGTGCACAGCTCTATTGCTCCCCAGCTACGTTCACGCTTTATAAATCCCATACATAGATGCATACATGCAGGGTAGCAAAGGGCTAGTTAAGAAAGGCCCAGAGCCCAACCCATGCTTCTTGGTTTAAATCGGATTATTAGGCTGAGGCTGAGCATTGTTGCACAATGTCTTGAACGGTGCTAGAGTTTCTCTGATGGTACTCACAAGCCATATTGGGTTTGACTGTATGAGTGCCAGTGCAGAATCTTAAGTAGAATGCGGCAAGGATAGATATCCCACGTGTTTCAACAGGCGCAGCTTTGGCAGTGGCGTCACAGCGATGGTTGATTAGAAACAGACATGATTATCCATCTGTAGAAGCTCTCCACGTGTTCTCCACTGTCTTACAAACCGTAGCGGAGGAGCTACTGTTCTTCCACGCTTCACACGCAGCACACACTACTCTGTTGGGAACAGGTGTGCGTCTCCCTTCTAGACCTTCATCTCTGAGGTATAACAACATACCCAGGACTTGTACTTTCATGTTCAAGGATTATGGAGCATTCAGGAAGGAATCTCTGTCCGAGCATCCGTAATCTCTGCCTGTGCTCAGCATGATGCTCTTGAAGGGTGGTCAGAGGTGACTGCAGTATCTAAGAGTGAGATGTCAATGCAGCCCCTGCCTGCAGACTCTTCCAGAACGGAACTACAGGCTGCATCCCCTTACCCTGAGTTTGGGGAATTCTAGTACATGGCACAGTGGAAAATTGCTTCATACCAACGTTAAAGCACTGTAGACATCTGAAAAGGGCAGTGCCATAAAATGGGTCCTAGCCAACTTCAGAGGGACATGTGCATTGAGGTCCAACGAGATGATGGCAGCTGAGCCTTTCTGTGGATTTGGAGTGCCTGTGTTTTGTTTGGCCCTTGTGACTTGCCTTCGGTTATAAATACCCCTCTGAATAGTCCTTTTGTATTCTGCTGACTGCTGTTGACTGTGGGGTCTTAGCAGACACTACTGGTAGAGCAAGAGTAAAATGGAGTGTGTTTTATGTCAAATCAACACTTGCGGTAGACATGTTGGTCGCAGGCTCTTGGACACCCCACTCTGCTGATCTGGACAGCAGTCATTATATATCGAATGCAACCCAAATTGTGCCAGAGAGGCGCCTGAGATTTGAGCAGTTGACCAGAGATGGAAGTGGGGACTGCAGAAGTGGACAGGTGCAGTCTCAGAGGTTGCAACAGCATTGCAGTTTAAAGAGCATTGATAGACATCTGATAACAGAACGAGGCCGCAGGGAATCCGTTTTTCTGTAGATGTTTTAAGAGCCACCTCATCCACAGTAATCGTCCCCTTAAGCCTTACTGGAGACGTGACACCGTGGCATCACTTGCCTTTCTTTCATTCTGCAACATTTGGAAATATTCCTTTGACAGTTCATGGCCACAAATAATCTTCCTGGCAATAAAGCATGCTTATAATCTTCTAGAGCTTAGAGGCTCATGACGGCTAAATACCTGTCCCGGAGAGGCCTCTAGACATTTTAAACAAACCTCAAGAGCCTGGGTTTCCAGATACTGTTAGCAACAGTGTTTACATTTCTTAAAACTTGTTTTTAGAGGTGTAAGCGACAAAAAGCAATGGGGAAACGTTCTCAGTGTATATATTGAGGTTGAAGCAGAGCAAGGGACTCGTCTCCGAGGCTGCTAGTGCCACAATGCTCTCTGCCAACTGATAGGATGGCGACTGGCTGGGTGATAAGGAGGTAGACATCCTGGGGTTGGGAGCACTCAGCTGCTACATCTTCTAACCTTTAAAGCGCTAAGGCGCCTGCTGTCCCGTATGGTATTGTCCCAATGGTATGACCAAAGTGGGTGGTATGTATTGTGAAGTGACAGGACTCAAATTATGACTTCAGGCACAAGTTGTTGAGTTGGGAGATTTATTAAGGCAATAAGCCCTTCACCGGCAGGCCATTACTGCGTAAGGTAATGCCGCTGGGCCCATAGATACAGGCCTCAGGGGCATTACCGGAAACAGTAATGGCCCGCTGGCGAGGGGCTTATTGCCTTTAGTACCCCGGCCCGTTAGAACTGGGTACTAAAGGTGGTTTCAGTTGTAAGAGCAAAAAAAAAAAATGCCCACCGCGGACTAGGGCGCATTGTGCATTTTCCCTTTTGTGGCAGCCATAGTAAACAAAGAAAATGGCTACCATGGAAAGCAAGAAGGGACTACATGTAGTTCCTTCTCCATTTTCATGGTGGCCATTAAAGTAAATGGAAATAAAAAAGGTAAACCAAAAAAATGGCCACCATGGAACCGGAAAAAGGGACTACATGTAGTCCCTTCACCCTTTCCATGCTGGTCACTCCGGGAAGGAACCCGGGCCTCAGCGCAGAAGATGAGGATTCATAGCCTTTTCGGCGAGGTAAGACTCAGGCGGGGGCCAATGAGCTTGCTTGTAACAAGCTCATTGACCCTCGATGGGTACTAATCAGGAGTACATGTCTGACTGTGGCTCTCCTTTCCAGGATCACTTCTAACCCACTGGAACTCCTGGAAGCTTGAGCCACAAACATTCCATTTCACTGAGCTCCTGACATCACAGAACACAGTGATGTAACTATGTACATAAGCAGGGAATAACTATTTACAATGGGTTTAGGAACAAATGCAGAACTCCTAAACAGTGAGAATAAAAACGTATGGATGAAATCATAGCATTAAAGATAACATCATAACAGTATGAAAGTGGCCCTGTCATTGTGGGTAGCAAGAGCCCAGCATGAGATGTCGTTCAAGACTTCCACTGTACTCCAGCATGGGTTCTTGCATGGATTCACATGCTCATGAATATTCCCTGTCATCAGCCTGGGAATCCTCTGTAAAATTAACCAGTTTTTCTTTAAGCTTAAACTGCTTGTTGTTTCTATAGCCTATCAATATCACTTTGGGTCATGCTGCCCCAGCCAATGACACTCGTCCTCCTAAGATCCACCCATGGTGGCCATATTCAGATTTTTACCACACGTTTCTCTTGTTCCGAGTCCTTGTGTTTCGCTCCTTGATATCTGACAACTTTTTGCTGTTTTTTTTGCCAATTTTTGCGAGAATTTGTCTCGATTCTTCATCTTCAGTCACATTTTGACTACCGGCAGCAGGAACCCGTTGCCAGAGGAGATCCTTAGTCTATCGTCGGATCTCCGATTCATGCCCGCCACAGGCCCAGGCTTGGGACTTTCTTTCGACACCATGGCGGACGCCTTGGAAAAAAGTATCTTTAGGGACTGTGAGAACTGCAGCCTGAAGAACATCTTTATTGAAGATTGGCACCTCAGGTGCATCTTCTGCCTACATCCCATCCCAACCATGATGTGGACGGATGTCCGATTTGCCAGGCCTTCTTCCTCCAAGATACAGAAGAACCGCCATAGGTTGTTAGTGGCGTGGGTCAAAGAAGGGCAAGGCCTCTGATGCGGCCTTCGGGTGTAGTCCTGCTTCTTCCAGGGCCAGCAGGTTCCAAGAACATCCTCCCTCTGACAAAACGAGGTTGAGGGCCGCTGACAAAAAGAGGTTGAGGTCCTTTGAAGATGCTTCCCTTGAGAAGATCCAAAACCAGGTAAAATCGTCAACAACGGCACCTTTTTCTGCTCAGTCTTTCCCTAAAGGCTCGTATTTGGTGAGAAACATTTTCACCTTGGCCCCTCTGGGATCCCCCAGGTCGTCGCTGGCACTCTACACTAGTTCAAAGGAGGATCTGCCAGAGGGTCTTTACTCTGACCAGGAGGGTGGTCAAGGGGAGCCTGATCTTATTCTGCCAATACCTCAGCAAAGGGGTTCCATCTCACCAACCTTCTCAGACTTTTATTCCTTCCCTTCTGGGCCCGGCTCCAGCACCTGCGCCTGCGCCTGCAACTGCTCCAAGGGATAGGTCTTTGGACATTTTGCCACCTTGCACACACTGTTTGCTGAGATCCAGCAGTGACTACCCACTGCTCCCATTCCTGTTCCAACAAGGAGTTCTCCAAGGCTTTTCGAGCTTGGCCGACGAAGCCTATTTTGACCCCTGCTACCCCTCGGCCATTGCCAGTTTCACCGCCCCCTCTTGAGTAGGAAGCAGCTCAGTCAGACACTGATACTGTCACAACTGGTACTCAAGGCACGGATGAGTTTGATGTTTACCTTCCTGCAGATGGGGAACCCCCGACATCGATGTGCCCTCCCGGGCCTCGCTGCCAGATGAGGTCCTTCCACTCCATGATCTCTGGGGCGGCAAACCTGTTCATCCTAGTACCGGAGGAAAAGAAACGGGAAAGTTTCCTTTTTGAACTACGGGAGTCCTCCAAGAGGACCATTGTTTCAGTTCCTCTGTTGGTCATGAAGACCCCTAATACCACTCCTGCAAAAAGGGACTGCTTGGAAAAGAAGTACTGGGTTCCGGGCTCGTCCCCTAAGTGCCTCAGGTCCCAGCCCTTGCCAGACTCAGTGCTCTCGTCCGCCACTAGGAAGAGGTCCTCTAATACCTCTATGGTTCCTCCAGACCAAGAGGCTAAAAAGCTGGATGAAACAGGGAAGCGCAACATCACTACAGCAGCATCGACGATCAAGGCCGCCAATGCCGTTGCCATTCTCTCAATGTTAGGCATGATTGTAAGTAGTAAACCTGTGGGAAACTACAGCAGCCTTGTCCTCTTGGCAATAGACACCCAACTATTGATATAGGTATGCACTACACAAGTTGGTAGATTGACTGAGCAGCCAGAGGGGTAATTGTGAGCTGTAGAGATGTAACACAGAGATTCACAAATGACAAGTATTCAAATAACACTTATCCTCCTTATTTATTTATTTATATATATTTATTTATTTATTTATTTATTTATTTAAAAGTCCGTTTTTAATAAGCCTTATGCAACAATAAAATACACTTCAAATGCACTCCCTCAGATTTAAGATAAGCAAGTAGATACCCTTTTGGGATATCACTCACACACTTCCTACACCCTGAGGTGACTTCAATAGCTAGGACACTGTGGACATTGCTATATCACTTTTTTAACACTTTATGCAATACTGAGGTTGTGGAAAAGGAAAAGGTTAGGGAAGGAAACAAAGGTTCACAAGTTCTCTGAACAGGTAGGTACAATCCCCCAATGAAGTATAGGTGAACCCTTTCCCAGCAATAAAAGTAACTTATGTACCACCTATGAGGGACAGTAAACACAAAGTCAATGGGTCAGCAGAGTCTGCAGGGAGCCACGAGAGCCAATGTCAATTGAACAACATCTAGGAAAGTTGAAGCATTTCTTGTAAATAGCACAAACGTCTTGCACAATGTTATATAGAGAGTTTGTACAAAAAAATCATTCTTGGGCAACAAGCTGTAAGATTTGTGAAAGCAGAGCTGCAAGCAACTCTGCAGAAAAAGCAGCTACTGTAAATCTCCAGTGAGACAGACAAGCTACAAACCAAAAAGATACGTACCCCTTCAGTTAAAACAGTCCCTTAGGTTGGAAGAAGAGGAACCAGCTTGCTTCGGTTCCTGTTGCAGTCCTGCAGATCCTGTGTTCCTGGGCCTCCGTCGTGGGGACAAGAGGGAGGACGTCTGGGGACTCCTGCCCTGCAGTTTGAAGGTCGGCGGCAGCAATAGGCTCTTTCCAAATCAGCTGCACTTTGTGGTTTCAGCTACCGGTCAATAGCACAACCACGGTTCTTGGACACCTTATGGGCTCCCCTTGCTTCTGGGGCCCCGCACTCTGTTGAGGTGGTTCATGCTTGGGTCGTCCTGCTTTGAGTGGGTCATTAGGATCTTCCTGGAGCTCAGGTCCGTCTTAAAGATGATGCACTCGTTTCTAGTGTTTCCGACCCCTGGCACTCGGTTCCAGCAGCAGCAAGGAGGTACAACAAGCAGGGAGAGGGGTTCCAGTCAAGTTCGTCTTGGGGTCAGTTGGTCCCACCAACCCAAGGGAAGAAGTCGTCTGTTTCGGGCTTCTCTCCTCGATGTGAAATTTGGAGCTTCAGCACTGCAGCAGGGCTTCACCAGGCAAACGAACGATCCAGGAGGTGCTGCAAGCTTCTCTCACAGTTTCTTTCGTCGGATTCTTTGTCCAGTGGTCGACCCTGCCTTCTGTCTGAGAGACCTCACCTTTTATACAGGTTTTTCCCATTCACTTGCAGCCTAGCTGTCACTCACACAGCAGGAGTGGCTGTCCTCCAAGGACAGCCAGCCAGCCACCTACCTTTGGGTGCATTCAGGTAACCAAGGAGACTAAGCACAGGGAGTTTCAGGAACCTCCCTCGCGTCCTGCCCTGCCAGATACGCTGGAGCCAGACAGAGCCTTCAGCAGTGAATCCTGCTAAAGACAAATTTAACAAAGAGACCAAACCTGGCTTGGCATGCAGAGTAAAACCAAAGAAAGACCTCACAAGCAAAAAATGGCAACAAAAGAAGACTGGGGCCATTTTGACAAAATGGGCACCCATGGATGCCATACTGCAGCGGTGGAATCAGCCTGCGGTAAAAACGCACAATGGTAGGAAAATTAAACCACTGCCACCAGCCATTAATTGTAGTGAGAGTAACATAAAAAATGTTACATGAGTAAGTAGACAAAGGGGCTACTAAGTAACCCCCCAGCACTCCACATAGGATGGTGTGTGCTGGGTCTACAAAGAGAAAAAGGTAAGTAAAGTCAATTTCACTTTACTACTCTTGGAAACATAGTTTATCCAAGAGAAGGTATTTAAACCTTATGAGAAATCCAAAGGACTTCCCTGTGTCACTGCACTGTGGGTGTTGTGTGTCACAACACAAAAGGTTATGCCTATGGAGTTCGTCAGACTCCATAACCAAAAGAAACTCTGAGTTCAGATCAGATCAAAAATACATGAGAGAGTGAGAAAAAGGTCTAGCTCACTCCAGGATAGAAAATCAAAAAGTCCCAAAGTCCAGCGAAAGAGCTGGGGGGTCTCTAAGGTTGAAGGGAATTAGCACAGAAATGAGAATTCTCTCTAACACTCATGGTTTGACATGAAGTGATGATACCAGTTCGGTCCCATCCTCAACTTTCTCGAGCCCTGGCTTGGTTCCAGGAACGGGAGGTAGCCTACTATCATGCAATCACAGATGCCCTTGACATCGCTGATGCAGGATTTCGCCAGGTGGGAAATCGTGTGGCCCTCTGCCGCCAGGGTTGGCTTAAAGCCACCAAATTTCCACACGGATGTTCAAACAAAGGTGGTCGATCTGCCATATGATGAGGACAACCTCTTCAGAAAAGCAGTCGACAACACTCTACAGGCCATAAAGACCGAACCTGAGACAGCGCATGATTTAGGCACTCTTCAGCAAAGGAGGCCGACCTTTTGCTTCTCCAAAGGGAGAGTTTCATGGTCATCGAAGGGTTTCACCTCCAGCTATCGTCAGCAGGAATGAATGAAAAGATAGATTCTAAAATGCTGAATGCACGTTTAGTGTGCATTCGGCATTGTAGATTAGATCAAAGCCCATAATAATGAACAGGGTAGCAGGGGTTGCAGGTGTGTCCTCCGCTCCCACAGTTCCGTATTATGGGCTGCGGGGGTGTCCCCTGCATACATTAAAGGCAGTGCGGGGGACAAACGGGCAAAATCCCCAAAAATCGAATTACAAAATGCAGGCAAGTGGGCTCCATTATTTTGTAATTCGATCTTTTGGGATCCATTCTTTTAACGTGCATCCAATGTCAGCACCCCCGTTCAACCACCCAGGAGGCTTATAGGGGAAGCTCCCAGGCCTATGGAAGTGGCAACCAGCGTTGTTGTCATCCCCCATCCAGGATGCCTACGCCAAAGCAGGGCTGAACGAGCCAGGACCTGCCTCCCCACTTCTGCACCCCAGTGAGAGGCCGGTTAACGCAATTTGTCAATCAGTGACGAAACATCTCCACAGACAAATGAGTGCTCGATGTCCTTCAACGGGGGACGCTCTGGATTTCCAGGATAAATGCCCTCACATTCCTCCTGTTCTGTGATGAGAACTGCACATGGCACCGCTGCTAAAGGAGGTTCAAGCCATGCTAAGCAAAGGGGCGATAGAACCAGTCCCTCAGCGTTTCCGGGGCTCCCGAGTGTACGCCTGTTACTTTCTGGTAAGGAAGAAGTCAGGAGGGTGGAGACCCAGTCTAGACTTGCTACACCTCAACAAGTACCTCAAATCCCAAAAGTTCAGTATTGTCACGTCGCAGCACGTTCTCGGCCAACTGGAGGAAGGAGATTTCATGGCGACCGTCGACTTGGAGGATACTTACTTCCACATACCCATTCATTGCAAACACAGGACGTTCCTGCATTTTGTCATTCAGGGGCACCATTACCAGTTCAAGGCCCTACCCTCCAGCCTCAAATGGGCCCCAAGGGTGTCACCAAATGCTTAGCGCTGGTGGCAGCAATTCTGCGGTGTTAAGGAATTTAAGTCTATCTTTACCTAGACGATTGGCTCATCCGATTTCGCTCTCAAGCGCTGGCAACTCAGCACACCGCAGAAGCCATCCAAACCCTGACTTCTTTGGGATTCTAGATAAACTATCAAAAGTCCTGTGTAGCGCCATCACAGAACGCGCTATTCCTGAGTGCCCGCCTCAACACACTTTTGTGTCTGGTGACTCCTTCGGGAAAAGTCCGACGACTATCGACGGCTTCCGTTGCAATAGTCTGGTGCATCAAATCCCTGCTGCGAATGAAGTCCTCCTGCAACCATCTAGTACCCTTTTGCAGACTGTAGATGAGACCCTTCAAAAGTTTCTGGATACAAGATGGCAGCAAGTCACCAGCGCATGGAACGTCAAGATCGCCCTGAATGGGGCATTCCGTCAGGCCCTGCAGTGGTGGTCAGTTCACCCACAACTCTTACAGGGTGCTCCCTTTCGGATCCCTGCTTATCAGGTGACAGTCATGATCGACACCTCCTTAGAGGGTTGGGGAGCTGTATGGAACTCATTGTGGCAATAGTAAAGACACACAAGTGATCACAGTTCAAGGGTGTTTATTGAACTGTGAATGCAAGGTGGAAAAACGCCTAACCTAAATCTAAGATGGCAGCAAGCGTTGACCAACAAATGAAAAATAAGGCAGTCCTAGTGGCGTTGTGTCAAAATACAAGGGCCTATACTAACAAAAACCTATTGCCAATTCCTTACAACTAAACATAGAAAGAATGTGGGATAGGGTTTTAATAAAGAAAGAAGTGTTCTCAAATCGTAAATCAGGATGGGCTTTAGCCAGTGCTCTCCCTTCCCCATGTTTCAAGCACGGGACAAGGTGGGACTTCCAAGCACAGCACACGCTCGAGCCTTCTCAGCACAAGCCGGCAGTTCCGTACCAGCTATCAGGTTCTTCGATGGTTAAGTCTCTTTTAACAAAAGTCTCTTGCCTTCGAGGCCTTGATGTATCCAACAAACAAACACAAAGTTCTGCTTCACGTATACCTTGGGTGATGGCTTCACCCTTGAATCCCCCTCTTCCGGGTGTAGACCTTTCACAAAATCGTATTCAACAATCGATTAAACCGTTCCTTCTCCAGCATGGAGTCTGCCATGGATTCACATGCTCATGAATATTCCCCGTTGTCAGGCTGGCAATCCTCTGTAACAGAAAAAACTCTTTCAGTTTCATTTCGAAACTGTCTTTATCCCATTAACCAGTCACTGAGCTCTGGGTCATACTGCCCCTAGCCAATGCCTGCCCTCTACCTAAGCCCCTCCTCTGGCAGCCATCTTCTCATTTTTACAGCACGTTCAAGTGTTGGGAGTCCTCGCTTTTTTGAGAGTTAAACTCTATTTTTCGGTCAATCGAGCCCGTGTGCTCCATTGATCCTCCATCCGACTAACAGGGACCCGTTTTCGGAATTTTTTTACTGCCCCTCAAGGGCTGTTTTCATTGAGTGTTCTTCTTGGAGGCATCCAGAAGATTCTTCAGGCCTAAACCACGTAGATCATGTCGGACGAGAAGGACTGCTCCGACTGCGGTTTGCGGAATGTGTACATGGACGACAAGCATTCCCAGTGCCTGTATTGCTTGCACCCGACGCACAAGGCGGAAGATTGTGCGTTTTGCTGTGGCTTCTCGAAGCCCACGTTGAGGGATCGACACCAATGCTTGGAAGCGTGGTTGCAGTCCAAGGCCTCTACCACGGTTCCCAACCAGGGTCTTGCCTCTCCCAGATCCGGGAAACCTGAGCGGGCTTCTAAGTCCTTTGATGGCGCTCTACCCATGGGGACCCAACACAAGGCCTAGCACTGCGAGTCCGCTTCCGTCGGGGTCGCCACTGCTGCCGGTCCCGCGATGGTCAGGGCGCGATCATCCTCTCCATCAGCAACAGTCTCCAGCCACCACTCTGGATCATCGTCCAAGACAAAGTCAACCACTCTGGGGAAGTTGAGCGAGAATCTGGAGAAGGCCAGGCAGGGTACGGTGTCCGACCCACCCGCGACAAGAAGGCCAAAGAAGACACAGGGTCTGACAAGGCCCCGAAGGAGAAGGACAAGGCGTCCGACTCGGCCAAGGAGAAGGCCAAACCGGACAAAGGGTCCAGCCTCTCCATGAAAGCCCGGTTCACCATGCAAAGCTGTCGCCCTCCCTCGAGGTGGTGGTGGCGTCGCTTTCGAAGGCCGCCGCGGCGGACCCGCCGGGTACCCAGACGACGGCCAGGGTGTCTCTTCCTCCCAGGAGGGAGCCGTTGAGCATCCCTGTGGAAAAGACGCTGGAAAAGAGGATGCCGGTCCTCAGCCCTGGACCGACCCCTCTGGACCCGAAGAAAGGGGCGGGGGGTGTTGAAGGTCTGCAATGTACAGACATTTCTTCAGAAAATTAGATTATCCACACCATCCAGGAGGGCGATGATGAGGGTAACGCTGGAGATTTTCCTCACGATGGGGGTGACGACAACGGGGATACCGTCCACGGAGATGACGAGGGGCCCCAGGACGACAAGGCCCCAGCACCAAGGCCCCAGATGTCACGGAATTCCCCCTTTCTCACCTGGGAGCGATCCTTGTAGGATTTCTTGGGCGGTGTCTTCTTACGCACGGACCTGGTCTTGTATAAGCCCGCATGAGCCTCTTCTGGCTCCAGCGTGCGTTCAGAACTCCAGGATTCAGACACTCCGGGATCCAGGAACCAAGAGGGTAAGCACACAGCACACGAGTCTGGGAAACGAGGAGGAAGGAAGAGGGTAATGGGAATGGAATTAGGAGGTCCAGGAACAAGGACAACAGTGTAGCGAACTACGGAGCACACGTCTAGTGGCTGCTTGCAGTAGCATTGAGACGCGTGGGCCCGCAGGGGCGCAGCCTATTTGTAAATATGCTACGTCTGACGTAAGGACAAGGAAGATGTTGCACGTTAGACGGCCATGTTGGGAGTATCAAGGAGTGCAAGCCCCGTTGTGACAAGGACCATGAGGTCCAAAAGGGGCGTGTTCTGCGGATCATGACACCAGATACTGCCTAGAGACATCTCAATGGACATTCTCTCCACCCCCCACACTCTGGTGTCGGAGATACAGAGGAGGATCCCGGCATACCCGGCGCCCTCTCCGCCCGTGGCACCAGTTCCGGCTTCCCTGTTGACACCGGGGGAACCACCGGCCAAGAAGAGGAGGAGGCACCCTATGCCTCCATGCCACCCTTCACCATCTTCTCCATCGCCCCTCTCCCTGAGGGACACTGATACGGACACAGCGACAACGGGCACGGATGATGAGCCTAGCCACCTCCCATGGTTGTGCATGTGTGTACTGCTATGTATTCTTTATTTATGAGCATGTGGATCCATGCCAGACCCCATGCTGGAGAAGGAACAGTTACAGGTAAGTAACTTGTTCCTTTTTCAATGTACTTTGGGTGACAACTTTCCACCCCGGATCTCCCTCTTTCGGGCTCGGACCCCTTTCAGACGTGCGCCTCCCTCCTTCAGGTTCACTGTGGCTTTTCTTACTTTCACCAATCTTAATGTCTCTTTAAACAGCTCTTCGTGCTTTACTCTGGCCAACTTTTACATCACCATGTTCATGCGTTCATTTCACCAAGTGGGATTCGTTTCCCTTAGCTTCTCAATCAACTGTCGGTCAAAGACTTTCGACAGGACAGAGGATTTTACAAGACCCCTGTATGACCACTTTGACCTCTTTTCGCCTCTTGCCAAGGGCTTCTGCTTATGGTAGTTTCTACCATCGGGTAATCGCCCAGAGTTTCCTGATTGAGCACCCATGTGGTGCCGTACTGCTCTGTTGCTGGTTCCCCCCTTTTTTTTTTATCAATGTCTCATTAAGCCTTTGAAAGTTCAAATTAGCCATTGGCTACTTTTCGTTCAACACAGTTAGGTTTCTTATCGATTCTCCCCTCAGGTCACCGGCTGTGATGAACTGCTTGCCTTTCTTTGACCCTGAAGTCAAGGTTGGTACCGAGAGCAGCGTCTTTCCCCGGCTTGGTCATCAGTAGAGGAGGGTCTTGCGTTCCGTTGGCATCTGCTGCAACACATGCTGGCTATTTTTTTGCGGTGTTATCATTACTTCTGCAGAGGTTTCACAGCCCTTAGTCAAAAAGGGCAAGGTCGACTCTCTTCTTGTCACCCACTCGGTATTCGCCGCCTTTCGCCTCCTCTTGAACTGCTGTGCTGAGTTAGCTCTTACGTCGTGCGGACTGCCTTTCTCGTCCTGTGCTCTTGTGCTCCAACTTTTATCCCTGTGGGGAAGGGAAAGACCTTTGTATTGGGACATGTGAGGTAAACTGCTCTTGTGTTAGTCCGTTGTTTTCCATGTTGTGCAAAGTGTTCATGTGGGAAAAGGGGGCGGGGCAGTGTTTTGGAATATCCTACGTGGTAGGATGGATAAACAGTGTTGAAAGCCATCTCACCCGTCGGTCTCCCACCCCCCAACCAGGTAATCCTCCCTCACTGGTCCACCTCCAGGAACTCGGTCCAAAGCGATGGCCGTGTCCTGGCCACCTGGATGACAGATCCCCAGAGGGACTAGCTAGGGAGACACCTTCAGGTTTCACACAGAGCCCAAACAGGACTTTCTCTCATCAGAGGCCTCTGGCCTTCGGAAAAGGAGGAGTTGCACATCTACGTCCTAGAACTGCGGGCAGTCTTCTGGGCCTTCAGGTCTTGTCAGCCTCTGGTCCAGGGTATGGTGGTGTGGGTCTTCACATGCAACGCCACCATGTTTTACATCAGGAAGCAGGATGGGACGCGCTCCCCGCTCTCTCTCTGGAGGCACAGAATCTGTGACGCTGGACCATTGCTCAACGCATGTTTCTCATCCCATTTTACCTGCAGGCGTCCAGAACACCATCGCGGACTCTCTCAGCAGGGAGCTGCAGTCCTGCGGTGAATGGGAGCTCCAGAAAGCACATGTCTTGTCTCTTCAACAAGTGGGATCTCCCTCAAATAGACCTCTTTGCGACAGCTACCAATGCCAAGTGAAATGTTTGTCATCAGGTATCCTCAGCCAAGGAGTCTGGGGGAGGCCTTCTCGTTCCCTTGGAATGGCTTCTTCCTGCATGCTTTCCTGGCAATTCTGCTGTTGCTATGAGTGATAAACACACTCAGGTCTTGCCACTGCAAGATGCTCCTCATTGCACCGGTGTGGCCCAGGCAGATCTGGTACTCGGACCTTCTCATCTGGCGGTGGTTCCAGCCATCAAACTACCTCCACGTCCAGATCTCCTCTCCAGAGTAGTAGGGTCAATCCTGCACCACTATCCAGCGTCTGAGCCTCATTGCTTGGCTCCTGCAGCCCTAAAATTTGGGCACTAGTCGCTGCCTTTTGAATGCAAGAAGATTCTGGCCAAGGCCAGGACTCCCTCTACCGTTGCTTGCTACAAGCACAAGTGGAAACCTTTAGCGGTGTGATGCCGGCCACAGAAGATTTCCCTGCTACACGTAACAGCGCTGCAGCTTCTCACATACCTGCTCTCGCTGGCCAAGCCTGGCCTTGCTCATGTATCTATCATGCTCCACCTGCCCGCCATATCCCTACATATCCAGGCTCCAGGCAACCTCTCCCTGTGGTCACACAGGCTTGTTAACTAGTTCAAGGGCCTCTTAAGATAATTTTGGCTGGGTGAAGACTTCTGCCCATGCATGAGAGCTAAATATGGTACTGTCGAAACTTATGGGGCCACTTTTTGAAATTGTGCATCGGGCCTCCGTTTGAACTCGTTCATTGGGCCACCTTGAAGTATCTTTTACTTTAATTTATTATATTTATTTAGCGCTCATTGGACCCGGAGGCATGATGGCACATACAGACGCACAACACCGAAATATAAAATACATAAAACATAGAAGGAAGGAGGGCAGAGCGCATTATATGGGAAACAACATATCTCACCGCTCAAAATGGTTAACACAAATCAGCCCAACACAATATTTGGCCTACAATGCAGCTACAGGTGCCTCAGATTGATGATTCTATTCAAGAAAAAAGGTAGGCTGCTAGAGCCACATCCCACCACAATACAGTCAGTGTTATTAGAACTGCACCGGTTATCAATCTGAGTTCTGCGTAGGACCCTCGGGTCCTGTGTTCTAATACAGTTGGGCCTCACTATTGAATTGAACCAGACTAGGACTTTGTTCCTGAGTGCCGCCCTGGATTCAAACTGTCTCGGTTTCTCCACGTTCGTAATAATAACATTTCTAGGGTCCAGAACGAAGCTCCTTAGGTTAGTGTCGGTGATTTTTTCCATTGTCGATTATTTTCTGTCGAAGGTCCGTGGGAACCCATTGAGAAGGGGACTTGGTAGGAAGTAGGCTGTCCTCCACTGAGACTTGAACCTCTGGGCAAGAGGCAGGGTCAACTATTTTCATCTGCAGAGCCAGATCCAGATGAGAGGATACAATGGGCTTGGTTTGACACCCTTGGGGAAACCCAGGCAGAACAATAGAGGTTTCCATTCTTGTTGCTTCTAGATGTAAGGGCTTTGGTAGATTTGGCAAGGATGGCATTTGAGATTTGGGGCCAACAGACACCACCCAGGATAGAAAGTCCTCAAAATGTAAACAAGCCGCGAGGTTCCGCAGCAGCTGCTCCTTATGGGACGCCCAATTATCGGGTGTCTCGATGGAACCCAACCCTCTATTGAGACATTCTAGGGTCTTGTCTCCCGACTGCTTCCCCTTTGTTATTTGCTGAGCTGACAACATCTGGGCACATGTCAGTTTGTGGCCTGCTAGATTGTGAGGCTTTTACTTCTTAAGGGGCACTCCCTTTGCCACTCCATGCTCGTCGGGAAGCTCAGGTGCAAGAATATCAACATGCGTGAGAGAGGGGAGGGAGGAAAAAATAACTCTGACATCATTCTTAGCGTCGCTGTCAAAGTTTTTGTTGTAGATCAGGAGTTTGATAGGGGTAAGTGAAGGTGGGCCTACAGAGCTGACACCATTCTTGTCGCTGTTGACATTTTTATTATTAACCAGGAAGGAGCTTGGTGATCAAAAACTGTTCCCTCTGCAGCTTTTGCCTCCTTTTTGCCCTTATCGCTAAAACCTCAGAGAGGCAGCTGCCACCCCCATGATGACCTGATAAAGGTGAACGTGTGGGGGGAGGGGTGGGCCTGGCCAAAGCATTCAAAAGATGACTGGCAGGTACTGGGGTGAGACCCAACTCGGCTACTATGGGCAGGTCTGTGACATTATCCATGCTATGCATGGTCTGTAGCCTTATCGTAGGCATACCAATTAAAAGAGGGGTTTCATGTAACAAGTGGTCCGAAACCCAGACTTGGATGATGAGTTTGTAAACAAGAAAACGGGAGCTTACCCAAGAGTGAGGCCACGGATCCGCGAGCCCAGCAAAAACAATGTTTTGTCATGGAAGACCACCTTCTTGCTGGAAATCACCTCGGCCAAGCGGCTGGGGGAGATGCAGACTCTCTCCTGTGTAAGACTCCTTATTAGTCCTTCCACTCAGCCAATGTGGTCCTGCGAACTCATCCTTCCTTCATGCCAAAGGTTCTGTCAGACTTTCATCTAAACAAGCTTTTGGTTCTACCAGTTTTCTTTGCCTGCTGAAAGGTCATTGCTTTCGCTGGACATTGCATGTGCCCTGAAGTTCTGTGCTGCACGCAAAAAGGACTTTCGAAAGACTTTCAACTTTTCATCAATTTTGGACATGGGAAGGCTCTGTCTAATGCTTACATCTCCAGTTCGCTCTCTGACTGTAACATGCATTGCCATTGTCTGGCCAACAGACTGCTTCCAGGACGGCCAAGAGCCCATCCCAACAGAGCCATTTCCCTGCTTGACATCTGCAGGGATGCTATGTGGATGTCCACGCATACCTTCACGAGATTCTACTTTGTCGACAGGGACTCCAGGGAGGAGTCTCGTGCCGGGCAAGCACTGCTGCGCCACCTGTTTGTTTGAGGTGAGTCTGTCCCACGGGTAAGTGAATTGCTTCTGTTGAGCTTTGCTACTGGGGTTGTGTAAGTGTACTGCTGTGTAATCGTATTCATGAGCATGGCAATCTATGCAAGACCCCATGCTGGAGAAGGAACAAGTTACTTACCTGTAAATTTTGTTCTCCAGCTTGGGTCTGGCATGGATTCAGATGCAAACCCTCCCTCCTTTCCCTCTCTGGCTCCTCTTGATTCATGATGCCACTTTACTTGCACGACCAAATCTCAAGATGACCACCAGGGGTGGAGTTTAGTCATTTGCTGGGGCAGTATGACCCAAAGTGACAGTAATAGGCTATAGAAGCGACAAGCAGTTTTAGCTTAAAGCTAAACTGCTTTAATTTCACAGAGGATTCCCAGTCTTACGACGAGGAATATTCATAAGCTTGTGAATCCATGGGGGGCGTGGCTACATGGCCACGTAGGAGGACGTGTCTACGGAGGAGCTCCTGTTGATCCTCCACTGATCCGGTACAAAGTGCATCAAATATTGCCACAAACACCTGAAAATAGCAGTGTCCATGTGCGATGCAGTAAGGCTGGCCCACAGCGGATTTGCACTCTTAGGATCAGCATAATCTGGGAGAACGGCGCCTCGGAAGATGTGGACGGCTCGCCGTGCAGTGATCTAAAATGGCGGCTGGCCACAAACAAAGGAGCTAAGCAGGACGGCTTGCGGCGGGCGGATCTGGCGCGGCTGTGGGTGCCGTGAGGAGACCGTGAGCGATGAGGAGTGTGGGGGTGAAAACAAGGAAGGAAGGATCGTGCCGCAGACTGGGAGCGACGCGACGTGGCGCCTGCGACCTCTCGTGGCGAGGCATCGGACCTGCTGGGGCCGACGCACTGAACAGTGCTAGGGAGCGGAGCCCCGACGCGGCTCTGACCGCTGGTGCGGAGGGCGGACGCCGCATGCTGCGGTACCGAGGCGCCGGGCGTAAGTGTATGAATATAAACTCTACTGTGGGGAAATAACAATTACAATAAAGTGCACAAAATCCCCAAGTCATGGAGGATGTGGGGCGATCAGGCCCATATTGGATCGGAGCTCTGGTGCCACGGGCACATGAGGAGAGCCCCGGCAATGGTTGAGTGCGGCGGCACCGAGGCGGCGTGTATAAGCAAGTGAAAAAAAAGGAAAAAAAAAATAAACAAAAAAAACTTTACAGAGGGGGAGAAACGAAAAACAAACAATAAACAAATAGCAAGCAGCCCAGACCGAGTGTAAGAACGCGCCGTGTAGTGCGTACGAGGCCTGAGCCTTGTGGGACCTCGCCGCGGGTTACAGAAGTAAGACAGTGAAGGAAGAGACCCTTGGGGCACTTGCGGATCCCCGGACACGGCATCGGGCGGCCTCCTTAGCCGAGGGGCGTGAGGAGACCATCTGAGGCAAGACTGTGGGCTAGAGGGCCTCAAGGCTAATGGAGTACCGGAGTGGGAGAGTGCTGGGTCAGTGGTTGTACGGGACCACTGGCCACTGAAAGAAATACAGTGGGGGCCGGTGGAGCGATGCTGCGGGAGCACAGGTACGTGGGCGGACACAGCCCATTCCAGGTGTGGGGAGAGCACCAAGGACACACCCGTACACCGTTGGAACGGCCCCGATACGCCAAGAGTGGCCTGGCGCCACATGGACTTTCGCACGAGGGGAGGCGCCGCTGGCATACACTCGAACAGCATAGCAGGATGTCTAACAGAATTGTCAGACCCAAGAACAAACAGCCCACGTTGGAGGCTTATGCCAAGTCGCCCCCGGGCGCAGAAGGGGGCAAGAGCAAAGAGACTACCGCTGCAGCAGCGGAGACACCGGGAAGGATCCAGGAAGTGCTGGCAGCGATTGCAGACTTGAAAGTCGCCTGGGAGACTAAACTGGGCTTGGCAATGGATGAACTGAAAGTAGGTTTGGACCTCATGATCGGAGCGGTCCAGGAGGAAGTCAATCTGTTGAGACAAGATGTGCGGACACTGGCGGAGCGCACTGTAAACCTGGAAAAGGAGATGGCCCCGAATACGGCGGTATACGCTGCCCACGGATCGGAGCTCCTTGCCCTCGTGCAGCGTGTGGGCAACTTGGAGAACAGGGCGGAGGAGGCGGAAGGGCGCGCTAGACGCAATAATATTTGCATTGTTGGTCTGCCAGAAAGAATGGAGGGGCCTAATCCAACAGAATATGTGGAATCCATGCTCTTGCAGGAAATAACTGGCGGAGCACTGACCCAGGGGTTTGCGGTCGAGAGGGCGCACAGGGCCTTGACAAGGAGAACACGACCAAGACATTGGGACTTGAATATAGTGTTAAATAAAGAGTGTGGGGAATGGTGCAGCAAACATGTGCTAGCAGGATCCGTTGGATGCAACTATCCTAATCAGTTGAATGGGAGCTCCGGGAGACAATCCTTAAACCCCTTAGGAGTACACTTAGTTAGGTCACTGTTAGATCGGTGACGCCCCGCGGGGTCCTAGTCTTGGTTTACGAGATAGGACCAGACGTGGGTGGGCCTGAGATCCAGGGATGGAGCTGGGCATTTGTTGGGGCTGGGTAGGGTAGGGGGAGGGGAACGGTTGTGTGCAGTGGGGTAGAGTTTGGGAAAGGGAAGGGGGAGGTTTTGGGAAAGGGGGTGGGGGGTTGTTGAGGGTGGGAGGGCCAAGAGTCGGACAACGGGTCATCAGGGAAGATATTGGAGGGGAAGGTGGAGGGGGAGTACATCGAGTAGATGGCGTCGGGTAATCTCAGAGTGGTGACCTGGAATGTGCAGGGCCTCAATAGCTATCTGAAACGCAACAAAGTGATGATATATTTAAAGAGGATGCCCATTGACATACCCTTGTTACAGGAGACCCACCTCACCAAGGAGAAGCTGGAGGTGGTTAGAAGGAAATGGAAAGGGAATGTCATAGGTGCCACATACTCGGCATTTGCAAGGGGGGTGATCACCTGGGTAGCACCGCATGTGCCGTTTTGTTTGCTTAGCTCGACAATAGACCCAGAGGGCAGGATGGTGGTGGTGGCGGGGATCCTGGAAAACAGGGAGGTGAACATTGTAAATTTATATGCCCCTAACCATGATACAGCAGCATATTTTAGGTCCCTATATAGTCAAATTAGCCCCCTGGCGGGGGGTACGATGGTGTGGGGAGGGGATTTCAATTGCACCCAGAACCCCAGGATTGATAGGTCAGATGACAAATCAGGGAAGCCAGCGCCAGCAGCTAAAGCATTGAGGACCCTATTGATAGACCTCGGTCTGGAGGATGTGTGGAGAAGGTTACACCCAACGGATAGGCAGTATTCGCATTACGGAGCGCCACATGACGTGCACACAAGGTTGGATTACGTGTTTGCTGCGGCGGAGATAGCAGGAAAAATGGTGGGGGCTGAATACAAGGCCAGGGTACTATCCGACCACTCTCCTTTAGTAGGAGAGTGGCAGCATCAACCCCCCAGGGCACGTATCCCGACATGGAGGCTCAGAACTGAGGCTCTACAGGATGCGGAATTCCGAGAGGATCTGAGGGTGGCTATCGAGGAATACTTTGAAATTAATACGGGCAGCGTACGTTCTGTGGGAACAGTATGGGAGGCATTCAAGGTGATGGTGCGTGGGGTAGCCATATCAAAATCTAAAGGGCTCCAAGGGGATATTGAACGGGAACTCCTTGAAACAGAAAGAGCTGGAGGGCCTTACTCGTAGTGAGGGGACCGCCCGCGAGAACAGCGCTAAGATAAAAGACTTACAATTAGCTTGTATGGAACTCTGGGATAGATTATGCAAATTAAATTATAGGAAATATACGGAGAGGTTACATGCAGGGGGGGATAAGCCAGGTAGACTACTGGCCTGGCTATACAAAAATGAGACTCCCCGTTCAGTGATCAGAGAGGTTAGGGATGCGGAAGGTCGAACTTATAACACCCAAGAGGGGGTAAATGGGGAGTTCCTCAAGTACTACAGACGCTTGTATGAGGATACAGGAGAGGACATGAGCCAGGAAATACTGGAAACAATAGAGGATGTGGGGCTGCCCACCTTAGATGACCTAGAACGTGCAGATCTGGACGCCCCCATCACCGTAGATGAACTGGAGGCGGTGATCCAACAGCTCCCCACATGTAAAGCGCCCGGGTCAGATGGGTTACCCAGTGAATTTTATAAAACATACAAGCAGGAGCTACTCCAGCCGCTGCTGGCTATGTTTAATGAAGTCTATGAGCAGGGGGAACTGCCGGCGTCCCTCTGCGAGGCGGTGATCGTCCCGCTCCTGAAACCAGGTAAGCCGGACACGGAATGCGGGTCCTATAGGCCCTTGTCCATGCTTAACCAGGATAGCAAAATACTCACAGCAGTGCTAGCCAACAGACTAAAGAGGGTTATCGGCAAGCTGATACACCCAGACCAAACGGGTTATGTCCCAGGTAGAAACATCACAGATAACCACAGGAGGCTGCACCATATTATTGATCAAACTAAGGAAGATTCAGGAGAGATGGCCATCATGTCGCTGGACGCGGTGAAAGCCTTTGATTCAGTGAGGTGGCCGTGGTTAAAGGCGACCCTTAAAGGGTACGGAATGGGACCCATATATACTAGATGGGTCCAGTTGCTATACAGTTCCCCGATTGCGAGAGTTAAAACTGGTCCCA
Organism: Ambystoma mexicanum; assembly: GCF_040938575.1. Taxonomy (NCBI): domain Eukaryota; kingdom Metazoa; phylum Chordata; class Amphibia; order Caudata; family Ambystomatidae; genus Ambystoma; species Ambystoma mexicanum. The sequence continues at coordinate 18,688,321 of NC_090934.1, read as the reverse complement.
CAATTTCAGACAAATGGCAACCCAGCAGGGGGACCAGACAGGGTTGCCCCTGGTCACCCATGTTATACATCTTGGCATTAGAACCGCTAGCAATATGCCTGCGGCAACAATACGGGGAGGTTGGGATTCGCACGACGGGGGGCACACACCTGATATTGTATGCAGATGATATGCTTCTCTACCTGCGTTACCCGGAAGAAAACCTGCAATATGTGCTGCAGGTGATGGATCGTTATGCCACTCTCTCGGGCATATCGGTGAACCCCGGGAAGTCTAGCTTGTTCCCCTTGGGAAGGTATAGGAGCACCCCATCGGCGGGGCTACCTGTCCTGCGAATACCCTGGCAGACCGTGACATTTATGTACCTAGGTGTGAATATTTATCATAAGATAGAGATGGAGCACAGACCTAATACAGTGAAAGTGATTGAGGGTATTAAAATAGCATGGTGTTCTGGTCTAGGTTGCCCCTGGCCATGATGGGGAGAGCAGCTCTGCTCAAAATGGTTGTTCTGCCCAGGCTCTTGCACTTTTTTGTGAATGTCCCGTACTTGATCCCCAGACGCTTCTTTGTGAGACTCCATGGCATGTACAGGGGCTTAATATGGGGCAACTCCAGGAATAGGGTCGCCCTGTGGAAGCTGCAGAATACCTGTGATAAGGGGGGCATTAACCTGCCAAACTTTGAATTGTATTATTTGGCGGGACAGCTGTTGTATGTGGCCAGGTGGCTGTTTGCGGAGGACTCGGCGGAAGCCAGGCTTTTGCGGGCGACTCAGTTCCATATTTTCTTAGAGAGACAGTTGGAGTTGGGCTGGGAAGTTTGGTGCAGAGCATGGAAAACGGTGGGCGACCCAGACCCGCTCTCTCTGCAGGTCCCGCTGGTGGCTCTGTGATGATGACCCCCAATTGTTTGAAGCAGTCCGCAGATACTGGGAACCGGTGGGTCTAGCCACCCTCAGCCACTCTCAGAGATATATGGCAGGAAGGGGAGGTATTGGAATTCCAGAGGTTGCATGAGGAGACAGGGGTGCATAGCGGCCAATATATTACATACATCAGGCTCATGAAACGGGTAAGGAGGAGGTGGCCTGAGACGGCGCTAGCGGAAGAACCTGATGCCTCCCTGGAAATGATGTATGATGTCTCAGAGGGAGGACACGAAATATCTAGGATATATGAGCTCTTAAGAGCAAAGGCAGAGAGGGAGCTACTCCAGCTGAGGCATGAGTGGGAGGAGGAGATTGGAGAGTCCCTGACCGATGGACAATGGGACAGAGTACAGAGGTACCACAAAAAGGTGTCTCGGAATGCGAGACTCCAGCAGATCCAGCTATATGTCACCCACAGAGCCTATTTGACCCCTGGAAGAATAGCCAGGTTTGGAGGCTCAGCTATACAGAAATGCCCCAGGTGTGGAGAGGAGGAGGCAGGGTTGCTGCACATGTTATGGGCTTGCCCAGAGGTGCATATATTCTGTCAAGAAATAAAGACGAAAATGGCCAGTGGGGGTGTGGTGCTGGACGTGGGGTCTGCTGGGGCATACATGCTTGGGAATTTCCCCAGGCCACGTAATTTAAAGCATATCAACAAAATGAAGGACCTGGCATATGTCCTGGCCAAGCGCAGGATTGCAATGTGTTGGAAGGCAGCCCATAGGCCTAGAGTGGAGACATGGTGGGCGGACCTCTTGAGATGGGCAGAAGCTGAAACTGCAGTTTGGTTTGAAGCTGCCACCAGGGGGGGAGAAGAGGAAGTGGGCCCCCTGATGGCCTGGAGGCAATTGGTGACCTCAATGGCTACACCTCACCAGGTCAGTCATGAAACAGAAGACTCAGATGAGTCAATAAGCTCTGAGATTCCCGAAAATGCTTATGAAGATGACACTGATGTTACGGCTCGAGTTTGTGGGGAGAGAGGGGGGCTGGACGGGAAATGTATAATTTGTTGGTTTTCATTGATTATGAACGTCCTCAAAGTTGTAATGTTTGGCATGTTGTTTAAAATAATAAAAACAAATGAAAAAAAAAAAAGCATGTGAATCCATGCAAGACCCATGCTGGCGAATAAGAGTTACAGGTAAGTAACTTGTGCCCTATCACTTGTCTATCCTACTATTCCTATCCTTTCCTGAAAACATTTTGTAACTTATTTTTTCAACTTCCACCTTTTCAATATTTGAACCATGTAAGGCGCTCTGAGACTCTCTAGTTACGGCCAGTGGTAAACAAAAATGCAAGTAAAAAATAAATAAGACCATCTTGATAAGGTTTGTGGGGGCTTGTGGCAGGTAGTGGATGATATGCATGGTCCTGGTTTAAGGACCATCAAAGCAGAGGCAAAAACAGTGATGACTGATAGGGAGGGTATTTAAGTCATCTTGTGCCACAGAAATGTCACCTGGGGCATCCATTACCTTCACCTGTGGGAAGGAAATAGGCCTATTACAATGGCAAGCTGCAGGCATCGCTCATAGCCTCACCATCTCTCCCTTGCTCGGAGTAAAATCAATGAAAAGGTCATTGGCAAGCCACAGTCATCCATGCCCAAATGGAGAGATTGCACGCCAGTGATCAGCAAAACCTGACTTTGCAGCTGTAGCATATTCCAAGCCTAGCCAATGGGGATGCAGCAGGTTGAGGATTGCCCTCCAAGGGTGAGAAGATGCAGAGCTTCAGGAGACCCTGCACACCACCCACGGAGTGTTGGCACACGCCTTTGCAGCTCATTCCTTAATGGCAGTGCAAAGAGGTCGGGACGGAGTAGCCGTGCATAGGATGAAGATGAATGTAAAAGGATGGCAATCCAGAGAGGTCGGGACGGGATAGCCATGCATAGGATGTAAAAGGATGGCAGTGCAGAGAGGTCGGGACAGGATAGCCATGCATAGGATGTAGATGGATGTAAAATGATGGCAGTGCAGAGAGTTCGGGATGGGGTAGCCATGCATAGGATGAAGAAGGATGTAAAATGATGGCAGTGCAGAGAGGTCGGGACGGGATCGCCGTGCATAGGATGTAGATGGATGTAAAATGATGGCAGTGCAGAGAGGCCGGGACGGGATAGCCGTGCATAGGATGTAAAATGATGGCAGCGCAGAGAAGTCGGGACGGGTAGCAGTGCATAGGATGAAGATGGATGTAAAATGATGGCAGTGCAGAGAGGTCGGGACAGGATAGCCGTGCATAGGATAAAGATGGATCTAAAATGATGGCAGTGCAGAGAGTTCGGGCGGGGTAGCCATGCATAGGATGAAGAAGGATGTAAAATGATGGCAGTGCAGAGAGGTCGGGACGGGATCGCCGTGCATAGGATGTAGATGGATGTAAAATGATGGCAGTGCAGAGAGGTCGGGACGGGATAGTCATGCATAGGATGTAAAATGATGGAAGCGCAGAGAAGTCGGGACAGGTAGCAGTGCATAGGATGAAGATGGATGTAAAATGATGGCAGTGCAGAGAGGTCGGGACGGGATAGCCGTGCATAGGCTGTAGATGGATGTAAAATGATGGCAGTGCAGAGAGATTGGGACGGGGTACCCGTGCATAGGCTGTAGATGGATGTAAAATGATGGCAGTGCAGAGAGGTCGGGACGGGGTACCTGTGCATAGGCCGTAGATGGATGTAAAATGATGGCAGTGCAGAGAGGTCGGGACGGGGTACCCGTGCATAGGTTGTAGATGGATGTAAAATGAAGGGCAGTGCAGAGAGGTCGGGATGGGGTAGCCATACATAAGATTTAAACTGATGGTAGTGCAGAAAGGTTGGGATGGGATAGCAGTGCATAGGATGTAGATGGATGTAAAATGATGGCAGTGCAGAGAGGTCGGGACAGGATAGCCGTGCATAGGCTGTAGATGGATGTAAAATGATGGCAGTGCAGAGAGGTCGGGACAGGATAGCCGTGCATAGGCTGTAGATGGATGTAAAATGATGGCAGTGCAGAGAGGTCGGGACGGGGTAGCCGTGCATAGGATGAAGATGGATGTAAAATGAAGGGCAGTGCAGAGAGGTTGGGACGGGGTAGCCATGCATAGGATGTAAACTGATGGTAGTACAGAAAGGTCGGGATGGGATAGCAGTGCATAGGATGTAGATGAATGTAAAATGATGGCAGTGCAGAGAGGTCTGGACAGGGTAGCCGTGCATAGGATGTAAAATGATGGCAGTGCAGAGAGGTCGGGACTGGGTAGCTCTGCATAGGATATAAAATGATGGCAGTGCAGAGAGGTCGGGACGGGGTAGCTGTGCATAGGATGTAAAATGATGGCAGTGCAGAGAGGTCGGGATGGGATAGCCGTGGATAGGATGAATATGGATGTAAAATGATGGCAGTGCAGAGAGGTCGGGACGGGGTAGCCGTGCATAGGATGTAAAATGATGGCAGTGCAGAGAGGTCGGGATGGGATAGCCGTGGATAGGATGAATATGGATGTAAAATGATGGCACTGCAGAGAGGTTGGGACGGGATAGCCGTGCATGGGATGTAGATGGATGTAAAATGATGGCAGTGCAGAGAGGTCGGGACGGGATAGCCGTGCATAGGATGTAGATGGATGCTGTATTGATTGTGTGCTTTTGGTAATGTTGTGGGCAATGGCGATTTCACTACAAGCCTTCTGCTCCCCTCCAGGAGAAGACACAGGCACTGCTGCAGCAGTACGAAGACGTCAGCCATCTGAACTCTGAGCGCTATGCGGGCCTGGAGCGGGCACAGGCACTGGTCGCTCAGTTCTGGGAGACACATGGTGAGCTAAGCCCATGGCTGGAGGAGACGCAGGGCTTGATCGAGCTGCTGCCACCACCTGCTGTGGATTCAGATCTGCTCCGGCAACAGCAGGAAGACATGCGGGTAAGTGGACCTGGCACAAAAGGCATCATCACACATTACTGCCACATAGTAGAAAGGAGCAGAAGCAGCACTGCCCATTAAGCCAAGCATTTAGCTGCAAGGCAAACAATGGTTTCCTCATCAGCAGATAGTATCTGTGTTTCTCATGCTAGTGCCTTCCGGCATTGCGGTTGCGGGAGGACATGATACCAGCCATAAGGAGTATGCATAGATGACTTCAGCTGTGCAGTGTGCATATGTGATCCCAGCCATGCAGAATTTACATACATGATCAGACATACAAATTGTGAATATTTTATCCCAGGTATTCAGTGTGTGCAAATATGATCCCAGGCATTCACTGTGCGTATTGGACCCCTGTCACAGATGGCCTCAAGAGCAACATCAACTCCCATAGGCTGTTCAAGGGTTTTCATTGTTTGTTTTGTTAAGGGGCTCACAAAGAGCTGCCCCTCTCTGTCTCGTCTAGTGCAGGCCCTTCCCTCCCTAGCCCAGAGGCCCCTCAACCCAAGGCTTGTCACTAGAGATTGGTAGAACTGGCTGGCACAGCATGATGGCCTAAGGACTCCCTCTGGGAACTATCTAGGAGCCCCGGATCTACGTCTGCCAGGATAGCTGCCTTTTAGACACTCAGGCCCTGCTTCTCTCTTCCTACCACTCCCTTGTCTTATCTATTCCTCTGCCGTTTCGCCTCCTATCGCCCCCCTCCATTCTATCCCTTCAATATTACTCTTTCTACATCTGATATCTAACTCCACTCTCAGACCTATACTCTCTTACGCTACTCCCCTCTCTATGCTACTACTTTCTCCTTCCCACACTACTACTCCCCTCTCTTCACCACTAATCTCCACTACTTCTACTTCCCCTCCACACTACTGCTCCTCTCACTACTACTACTCCCCTCCACTACTATTATACTACTCCCCTCTTTTCACTACTACCACTCCCCTTGCCACATTACTCCTCTCTCCTTCCCACACTACTTCCTTCTCTTCACCACTACTCTCCGCACTACGACTACCACTCCCTCCTCCACACTACTACTACTCCCCTCTCTTCACCACTACTCTCTACAACTTCTACTTCCCTCTCCACACTATTCCTCCCGTCTCTGCACTACTACGCACTACTACCACTCCCCTTTCCACATTACTACTCTCTCCTTCCCACACTACTTCCCTCTCTTCACCAATACTCTCCACTACTCCCTGCTCCACACTACTACTCCCTTCACTACTAATACTCCCCTCCACTACTATTACCCTCTCTGCACTACTACCACTCCTCTTGCCACATTACTACTCTCTCCTTCCCACACTACTTCCCTCTCTTCACCAATACTCTTCCCTACGCCCTGCTCCACACTACTACTCCCCTCACTGCACTAATACTCCCCTCCACTACTATTACCCTCTCTGCACTACTACTACCCTCCACTACTATTACCCTCACTGCACTACTAACCCCCTCTTTTCACTACTACCACTCCCCTTGCCACATGACTACTCTCTCCTTCCCACACTACTCCCCTCTCTTCACCACTACTCTCCACTACCTCCCTCTCCACACTACTACCACTCCCTGCTCCACACTGATACTACTCTCCTCACTACTGCTCCCCTCTACTCTCCACCCCATCTTCTCCCAGAGACACCATTCTCTCACCTTTCCAGTCAACTCCCATTTTCTCTCTCCTCTATATGAGGAGCCAGGAATGAAAGTCAGACACATGGTTGCCATGTTTTTGGTGAAAGACTTTTATTCAACAAAAATGGAGTTGGGAAAAGGCCTCTCTTACCCGTCTAAGAGGAATTTCCCTACATAAAACCAAAACCTAAGGATCTATCTGTGTCAGGATGTCAAAATCAAAAGTGTGCTTTATATATTTATTGTTTTCTTGTTAGGCGCTTATACAATAAGAACATACTGCGCAGAAGGGAGCGAGGGTGGGAAATACATACATACATAATATTTAACAGCAGAGGGGGAAGGGACAAATGTACTATGCCTTGTGAGTATTCAAAACGTGCAAGTGTTGAAAGGAAGAGGGAAGAGGGGGTAAGTGCTAGGCTGTCCGAGCTCGTGGATGAGCCCTAGACGAAGTGCTAGAAATGTTGAGTGCTACACGGTCAAACCCGCTGGGAGGTGTAAGTGCGAACCTCCAGAGCGGAGGGTGTGAAATAGAGTTCTGTGGATTGACAGGGAGAATTCTCATTTCGAAGGGATTGTGTCCTCCGACGTATTCCTTATCTTGATAGATCATCTCCAACTTGCTGGCCTCGTAATTTTTTTATCAGTAGAGGGCGCTGCGCGTCGATGTCCCTCGAACCGTTGTCCCTCGACAGCCTCCATATCGGCACCGACGTCATCATGCGTATAAATAGACTTGCGCAGCGTCCGTTGCTCAGTTCCATTTTGACGTTAACAGTTGTTTTACATGAATTGGTTAGTTACCCAGAAGGAGCGTAAGTTGTAACCACAAGGGAAGTTTTACTGAGGGGATGTATGGGAGGGGCGATAAGGAATACATCGGAGGAACATCCCATCGAAAGAATGTTACCAGGTAAGAAGTAACTTGTTCTTCGAAGGGATTGTGTCCTCCGACGTATTCCTTATCTTGATAGACTCCCATAGCAGTGGTGTGTAACTGGAGGTGGGAGTAAAATTGCCATGTTTCCCTTATTAGGAATGATATAACTGTTAAGCAGATGCCGGTTCCTAGACAAACTACCCTATGGGGCCTTCCTTCAGTGAAAGGGCATTACCCCTGTGGCAAGTGTTTGATGTGTAAATATACAGTAGAGACTAAACAAATTCAGTTGAATCCATCACGAGTTTGGGTTCTTAATGAAATGACAAACTGCAATTCTGAAAATGTTGTTTATTTGATCACATGTCCTTGTGAGTTAAAATATATTGGTAAAACAAATAGAAAATGTAAGACACGAATGACAGAACATCGAAGTTGCATTAAGAATAAAGTCATTGCAGCTCCCATGGTGAAACATTTTTTAGAGAAGAATAACACACATGAAGACTTGAGGTGGGTCATCCTTAAAAAAATCTATGGCTCTAACAAACAAGAGATAGCTAGGAGACTCTCCACCTTTGAACAAAAAATGATTTTCAACTGCCAGAGCCACATTAGAGGGCTTAATGAGGTGGTGGAGTGGCATCATATGCACCTATGAGATGTGTACTGTTCTATGTGTCTCCTTTAGGAGTTATACATTTCGTGTTGAAGTATAAATATGCTTATGCTGTATTGATTTTTCAGACTCTGTATATTCTTTATGTACATCTGTGAATAATGAGGAAGAATGAGGTTGATTAATAATTTTGTGTAAGTTACAGCTATGCATGTGTATTAATCTTTTCACCACCATGTGATCGCGCCCCTTTTTTGTTACTGCATTTTTATGTTACTACATGTCTTACTAACTATTGCAATTTGATGCGTTTTGGGACCCATGTTGTATTTTCAAGTTCAGGCTGGCCACTGGTGTGGAGTATGCAGTGGTTTAGAGTCCCTTGTTAGGGCTCTGTATATTATCATATAACGGTAGTCCGTTTTTTGTCTCTAGGACAAGACGCGAGCGTGCATGGGACGGCGCCGCGTCTCAGTGCTACATGACTTTAGTCCGTTTTTGGTGTCTAGGTCGAGACACGAGCGTGTGTGTAAATACGGCGTCGCTTATAGTTAGGTCCGCGGTGATCAGCAATAGATGAGTTGGGTCCTGTTTAACGCTAAAGGTAAGGGGCATTGGCTGTGGAGTACTTTGGGAGAATTGTTGCGACTGGCCGTTATATTGAGTGACTGGCCCTATGTATATTTTCCTTTTTAGCATTGAGGCAATGCCGTGAGCACCCCTCGCTAATATAAGAGTTTTACTGTGAAACTCTGAGGTTGATTCCGTAGTGAAGATTAGAGGTAATATATTTTTATTGTTAGAACCTATGAGAAGGTGATGGCACATAAATTGGGTTACATCACGGTGGTGGTAGCATGTGGTTGACACTGGCATTTGTTTGTCTTTACATAAACATAAGGTGCTAAAGTTGGGGCACATGGTGATCTAAGTTCCTGTTGTTAGGATATAATTATTGTACCTGTGAGGTGCTGTGTTAGTCATTAGATGTGGTGTTTGTGTTTAATTTGATGTGCAGGTTTTGGAACCAGGAGGGTGATTTGGAGTACCCAGCTACTGAAACAAACTTGACTTGAGAAGTTTTATGCTATTCGATTGGACAGTGTCCTTAGCGCTACTTACTATCATTCGTAGAGGTATAGTAGTGTTGTTCTTTGTGGGGCAGGTCTAGTTGAGACCTGTTCCTGTGTCCTTTGGACATCAATATGATGGTGTCTAGAGGCGTTTGGGTTATGATAATCATATGGCTCACTGTCTGATATGTTGGTGTTGGTTGTTATCCTTTTTAGGTGACCCCATTTTTGGATTACCTTACCCTGGATTTAGGATTGCAGGGTGGTGAAAACTGATGTAAAAAGGTTCTCTCCCCTGAAGAAAGTTCTAGCATTTGGAAGCACAAGGAACTGAAACATGTCGGGATATGTTGTTAATCGACACTTTGTTTAATGTTTAGTGGACGTTAATCGTCATGTGTCTGTGAATTTTTATGTTGTAAACTTTGTGGTATATTTCATCCCATTAGATTGGTGTTATACCCACCATGTGGGTCATAATCTTGGGTTATACAGTGTGTTTCAGAACAAGCTGTTTTAACAATGTTTTATTGAATTTGAATATGAAAATTAAAATGACTTAATCTATAAATTTGTGTTACACACCAAGTCCATTTTGTCAGGACTAATAGGTATGGGTCATTACTAACCATCTTCGCTTAGACAGATGAGCAATCTAATAGACTAAAGGTTGTGTACCTTTTCTTCTTTTGTGTACAAACATTTATGGTTAGCCTCGGACCGTGGAGTTAGGTTTCCAGCGGGGTATCAGTGATCTTATGTATAATGAGCTGTAGGGAAGTTACACAGAGATTCACAGTGACAGGTATTCAAATAAACTCTTACACTCAAGGTTTCTTGAATAAACAATTATTAATTTATTTATCAGTCAGTTAGAATAAGCCTTCTTCAGAAGGGAGCAATATAATAGTAACACACAAATACACTTCAATACTGTACACTCTTGGCTTCTAAATCAGTAAAGAGCCTTTTGGAATGGCCCACAGACACAACCTACACCCTCAGGTGACTTCAATAGCTAGGGTGCTGGAGACATTAATATCTTACTGTTGGCATTTAGAATACTGTTATAAGTTGGTAAAAGGAAAAGATTATTAGAACAAGAGACCACAAATATTCGTAAGCAGGCAAATACTTTTGGATCCCTGCAGCAGAGTCATTCAGTATAACAGGCTAGACCAAGGCCAATGGGCAGAAGTCTTATATAATATGATGCACTTCTGATGGGTAAGTAGAAAAGTCTTTGCACAATGTTTTAGAAGTCTTTGAAGAAAAGAAGAATCAAATGTAGGGCCACAAACCGTTAGACTTGTGAGTAGTAGAAGATGCAAGCAGTTCTACAGCAAAAGGTAAGTTCTCTCAGACTTTGTTACAGTACCTTTGAATTGAAGAAAAAGTGCAGCAGTTGACTTCTGTTCCTGTACAGCTCTGCAGATCTCTCTGTTCCTGGGTCTCATTCGTGGGGGCAAGAGGGAGGATTTCTGGGGATTCCTGCACTGCAGTGGGACGGTCACCGCTCGCAACCAGCAATCTTCAAATCAGTGGCAGTTCAGTGTTTCAGCTCCTCGCGTCTACCGCAAATAGCAACACTGTGGTTCCTGGCTGTCGAGATGGACTTTTCTTGCTTCTGGGGTCCTGCACTGTGTTGAATGGGCTCATGCTCAGTCAGTCCTGCTTCCTGGAAGTCCGGAGGATCTTCCTGGAGCTCTAAGCCAGCTTAAAAGCAACGCACACAATCTGGTGTTCCTTTCCCTGGCTATATAGTGTCCAGCAGCAACTCTGTGGAAATTTGACCAGCTCTGAGATGGATGTCCAGGTGGCTTACTTTGGAGTTGATTGGTCCCAACAACTCACAGGGAGATGTCATCCTTGCAGGGGCTTCTCTTTCGATACGAATTTGGAGTTTCAGCACAGCAGCTGGGCTTCACGGGGCAAACCAACGATCCAGGAGTTGCAGCAGGCGTCCTCCTCAAGTTCTTATTTGATTCCTTCGTCCAGTAGTGGACTCTGCCTCCGAAGCCAAAAGCCTCACCTTTTATTCAGTTCTCTCCCATTCATTCCATCCTAGCTGTCAGTCACCGAGCAGGGTGGCTGTGCTGGCGGGACACTCAGCCGGCCAATAACTACAGAGTGCATTTGGGTCTCCTAGGAGACAAAGCACAGGGATTTTCGAGCACCTCCGTCACTTTCTGCCTACCCCAGACACCCTGGAGCGAGAGGCATGCTTCACTCGTGAATCACGCCAAAGGCAAAGCGAACAATGGGACCAAACCTGGTTTAGCGCGCAGAGTAAATCTCAAGAAGGACCTTTCCACAAAGAAATGGAGATAAAATAAGACCGGGCCATTTTCACAAAAATGGCACCCTTGGGTGGTTTACTGTAGCTGCGAACGCAGCCTGTGGTAAATGCACACTGTGGTAGTTAAAACAAAACCACTGCCACCAGACATTCAGTGAGAAAAAGTTAACATAAACATGTTACCTCAAAAGCTAGACAAAGGGAATACTAGGTAACCCCCTCCCTCCCCCAGCGCTCTATTGTAAAATGGTGTGTGCAGGGTCTAGAAAGTTACAAATGTAAGTAAAGTCATTTTCACTTTACTGCTCTGGGATACGGTAGTTTATCCGAGAGAAGGTATTTAAACCTTTGGGAAATCTGAAAGACTTCCCTGTGCCACTGCACTGAAGGTGCGATGTGCCACAATGTAAAAGATGATTCCTATGGAGTTTGTCAGACTCCACAACCAAAAGAAACACAAAGCTCAGAAATCACATTAAAATGCTTGAGAGAGTGGGAAAAAGGGTCTCACTCTCTCCAGGGTAAAAAAAATCAAGTCTTCAAAATCCAGCAAAGTTGCTGGGGATCTCTAAGGTAGAGGCAATTGGCACATTTCTGAGAATTCTCACTAACATGCAAACATTTTTTACCAATAGGTCTTGCGATGAGAAATTTGAATAATAGTTTGCTCCAGCGTATCAGTAAATGCTTTCGTAGCCAGTTCTTCAGCTGGCCAATGTGCGCATAATTTAAGCAACGTGAATGTATCTGTGGACACTACTACTCGTAACAACTGATTCAGATCAAGAAAAGTGGGATGATGGCAGTCCATGACTTTCAATTCCTAATCAGTAGCACTCCATGGGGCATGTGCCTTCACTTAGGCTGTCTGAGCGGGTATGTCCCAACGATGGTGGTAGGGTTGTGTTTGGAAACCCTTTCAGAGTGCCTGAGGATGGTGAAAACAGGTTAAAGAGCTCAGCAATTATCTTAGGAGTAAACGGCTCGTCCATAAGATGTGTTGGTGTCGACTGGAGATAGGTTGGCAGTTGGGGATAGTCTGGTATAACCACTCTCCAGTCCGGGGTTTCTTTAAGAATAGCCGGATTATATGTGTCCAAAATATCTTCTGGACTTACTTTTAACGGGGGTTCTGTGAAGTACAGGGTGTAATCCTATGTGCCCAGCCTTATGGGCCGGTACCTGTAGGTTTGACTGCTCGTTATTCAAAACGTTTACTTGCTCCTTGAGTTTCTCTTGAGCCTCTTTTAATGGCCAGGTCAGACTCAGCGTGCAGCTTCGTTATACTAGTCGAGATAACTGTCCCATTGATGTTGGTGTAAACGTGCACCTTTCTTCTGTAGTACCTTCCAAAAATTTGTTATCCTGTCTAAATCAAATATGCTTTAATGCGTAAAGTATCTAAGTGACTCAGTCTGTGTATATTCATGCCATTGATACAGGTACTGGCATGCTTTTGGCAAATAGTGAGTAGACCTGAAGTGTGCTTGACTAGGAGGAAGCGACACTTGTCTAGACTGCCCTGGACCCATTCTCTCAGGGGTAAGACAAGGTATGAATTATTATGGATTCAGGTACGTTCCTAACTCATCTGCATTGGGACGCTATTGAGTCCCTGGCTGGTGGCGCGAGTATGACTCATTAGCTTAACCCCTCGTCTGTGTCTCTCCAGGGGCACATGTCTCACACCCAGCCTTCATTCCTCCCTCGTACAGAGATTCAGATAACTGCTGGTTCTCAGCTTATATCTGTGAGAAACCTGAAGGTGTCTCACCCTCTTGTACCTAGGGAATCTGTCATGCAGATGGCCAGGACATGGTCATCTCTATTGGATCCAGTTCCTGTGGGTGGACCAGTGTGGGAGGATCACCTGGATGAGGGGTTTTTGGGGAGTGGAAGTGGAACACTGAAGGGTGAGACGCGGTAGCCCCTTCCCAATAACACATTTCCCCATCCTACCAGGTTGGAGACCTAGGAACCAACCCCCCCCCCCAATCCTGCACCCCTTTTTTCTACACAAATGATTTCTTGCGAACAGTTCACTGTGACCAGAGCAGTATACCTGACATGTCCCAACGCAAGGTTCAGGCAATTACTATTAATTACATACACCTGACTTCCATCACACTTCCCCACACAGATAAAAGGCGGAGCACGAAAGCCCATGCTGACCCAGGTAAAACGTACGAGAAAGGAGCAGTTCCGAGATGGCAGTTTAACACGAGGAGAAAAGGTAGCAAGACCAGAAATGGTTGCAAGGAGCGAATTGCCCTTGCCCTTTTCAGATGAAGAAAACTGCTACTTTCACGAACGCTCAATAAGAAGAGATATAAGACTGGGAATTAAAGCTGCAGAAAGGTGCGCTGTGTGTCGAAAGTACCCAGTGCTCTCCCACAACGATAGCCTGAAGCAGGCAGGAGCAATTGCCGCTGTGGTACGGTCCTTGGCTCCTGCAACAAAGCCGCTCCAGTAAAGTCAGCACAGCGAGTGAGCCGGAGAGACTGATAACACAATGGTCTGTTAGAACCAAGGTTACAAGCTGCAACATTGTATGAAGAAATCTACAAAGAACAGAGTGTAAGGCGTATGTGATGAGCGATGCTAATATAATTGAATATCCAAGGAGTGATTGAACTTTTGAAACCAAGGTAGATGCCGTATTCAGCGTGGTCCGATGCCACGTTGATGCTTATCCGAAAGGACTCTGCTAGCCATCCAACTGAGAGTGAAAAATTGTGAACTGCGAAATCGAAGTTGTCCTGCAACGGAACACGCCAAATCCTGTGTATATTCAAAAGTCTTCGATTGCTAAATGACCTGTAATTGGTCCGAGCCCGGCTGAGGGAGACTAATTGTGAAAAGGGGATGTGAGCCCGACTGAGGGGCATCCGGGGTGAACCCTGAGTCACCCAAGAAAAGCTTGTGGTACAAAAGACATCTGAACACGGCTGGGGTGGATCCAGGGTGAGAGTGAATCACCCTATATGAATACTTGGAAAGGAACTTTTCATTTGTTTGATACATCAGGCTCTCTGAAGCAAGAGCGTTTTGATGACTTAAAAGACTTGGGCATAGAAGGCCCTGATGCTTGTAAAGGAACCGTGTCCTTTTGCCGAATAAGCCCAACAGAGTGCTATGCTCGAGTGTCCCGCCTTGTCCCGTACTGAAAACGTGGGCAAGGGAGGCCAACGGCCTGAACATCCTGATTTATCATTTTGTGAACACTTCTTTCTTTTTCGTGAACATTACCCCCACACTATTTGTAATTTAGCAGTAAGGATTTGGCAATAGGTTATTTTAGCAGAGACTCCTCTAGGACTGCATAAGTATTATTTTGATGGTCATAGCTTGCTCCCATCTTAGATTTAGGTTTAGATAGGCGTTTATCACACCCTTGATAAAGTTCAATTAACACCTTTGAACTGTGGTCACTTGTGTCTGTTTTACTTTGATATCATGCCTTCCTTACATATCCCTGTTGCACTACGTACAATGCAGAGCGATATCCAGCTTTTCAGAGACACAAATGGTTAAGGGTCAAAGGCAAGAGACATCATCTTTAGAAATACAGCCTATTACAGTTCCTGTAATAGAGAAGAGTATGAAATAAAAGTGGCATAACAACTGGAGTTGCACATTTAGGGTTTCCAGTGATGAGTTATGGGTTAAGACAAGACAACCATGCGGTTCTCATGCAAAATAATTTCTTTGCACTCATCCAGAACCCATTCTCCCTAATACCTGATCGGTCCTACACTACTCTGCCCGATACTGTGGTCTTATATTTTTTAATATCAGTAGAAAGCATGGAAGTGCTGCTTTTAAACTGCGGTGGCCAACCGCTTTTATCATTTCCTTATACAGATAACCAGTCCTATAGGCAGGGTACTTTCCCGTCCGTATCTGCGGGTAATCGCACCAGATTACAGGTTTTTCAATTTCTGTTTTCTAGGTTCCAGAGACAAACATCAACCCCCCGTTTCAGGCCCCACCATACCATCCAAGGCATGACATGACAGTACATTGACACAATTACCTCTGTTCATCAATCCACACATTTCTGATCAACACTTTCTTCCCCGCCTGCCCGGTCTGGCTTTGGCGCTCTGGCCTGTACACCCCTCTGATGGAATCGTCTCTCTTGGGCTCAGGAGAATCACCAGGAAGTGCACCCGCCAGCCCCTGGACCTGGAAATGGAGCAGCGGGAATCTGAGCCACACCACCAATCTTATCAAGGAAAAGGATCACTCACGATTCCGGTGATTGGTGAACACTACATTAGTAGAAAGCAGGGACAGCACAAACCCAACAGCAACACGAGACACAAAGTTCTGATCGTCCTCTTCCCTCTAAGGCTGCTGGCCTTTATACCCACCAGGGCTCATGCTTTCCAAGGTAAAGGGTGGTCCAAACAGGTCAAGGTTGAACACTAAATTCCTCCTGCTAGCAAAGAACAAAACCTCATTATATCAGCCTTTGACATCAACAGGGCTCTTTCATTTTAGCCAATGTTATCAGTGAGGTCACTCTGTCGTAACTCATTCAAGGTGCCTGCACTCCTCTGACTCCCATGTGCTTTCAGGCAAGTGTGAGCAATGCAGCGACGATCGCTCCCCAGTGCCGGTTTTCTTAAGAAAGCGAGAGTCTAGATGCTGCTTGTCAAGTTTCAAAAGGCAAACACGTCAGAAGCAGGAGATGAGAAAGTGAGCATTCCAACAAGCTAGTAGAGGGGTCTTTGTTGCATAGACATGGGCAGTACGTTCTACAGTGTCCGCCTCGCAAAAGCCTGAAAAGCTGTTTACACATGGCCGTTTACAGGGCCTAGTCACTATAATGCTGCACTGCCAGGCATGGGAGAACATAACCTTTTAATTTTCCAATTTTCTTTCACATAACTCTTAGCGCCTCTGCAACACATTACGTTCTACTCATACCTCATCCTTGCCCCACTGGGTTGCCAGGGGTAGCTTACATTGGTGGGGCTGTCCCTTTCTGTCTCCGCCTTTCCGGGTACTCGCTTTTTACAACCTTGTTCAGACCAAAGTAGTTTTTCATTACTACCCTCTGTGGTCCGTCTCCCTAAACTTAGGGTTCGAAGGGATTGTGTCCTCCGACGTATTCCTTATCTTTGATAGATCATCTCCCAGCTTGCTGGCCTCGGAACATTTTTTCAGTAGAGGGCGCAGCGCGTCGACTTCCCTCGAGCCGATGTCCCTCGACAGCCTCCGTATCGGCGCCAACGTCATCACGCCTATAAATAGACTCGCGCAGCGTCCGTTGCTCAGTTCCGTTTTTCCGCGTTTCGTGGGGCCTCGGAATATCGTTGCTAAGTTCTTCAGTCAGATATACTTCATTATTCCTCGTGAATACCTACTCGTACTCGATGGCTTCCTCACCCGAACCGACGACTCCACGGTCCGGCTTCAAAAAATGTCGAGACTGTGGAAAGAAAATGTTGTTGACGGATCCTCACAGGATCTGTTTGTGGTGCCTGGGAATCGAGCACCATTGTTCGGAGTGCGAGGACTGCATGTCCATGACAGGGGAAAGCTCGAGAGAGGTAAGGCAGTTAAAACTTCTTCTAAAGTTTCCTCGGCGGAGTCGAGACATTTGTCTCCTCGCCATCACAAAAGACATTCTCGTTCTAGGTCTCGAAGCAGTTCCCATCACTCTTCGAGATCTAAGCATTCAAAAAAGAGACGTCGAAGATCCCCTTCCTCGTCTTCTGTTTCCCCAAAAAGGGTCTCCTGCCCCACAAAACATAGCTTTCAGGCTGAGTGGGAGGAATTCAGTAAAAAGATGCTGAGCGTCTTCGCGAAAGTGGCCTCGACCCCCTTGAAGACTGCTGAGGGTGATACCCTGGGTGAAAGACCCGAAAAATCAAAACACTGCGAGTCGCAGCACCCGGTGAAAGAAGCCACTCGAGAGCATCACAAACCCTCGAGTAAAGGCAAAGTCGCGTCTTCGAGGCCGTCATCAAAGATCCCTTTGACGCCGTCGTCAAAGATCCCTTCGACACATAGATCGGCGTCTTTGACTCCGTTATCGAAGGGTTCTTTGACGCACAGGTCAGTCGAGTCGACGCCGAGAAAGGACAAACCCACGGCCACCTCACAGCCAGTGGCCATACCCAGAGCCTCGATCACGAGAATGTCGTCGACAACCTCGAGTAGAATTCCGATACTCTCGAGTTCATCGAGGCCTCTACCACCTTTCTCAACGCCTTTTTCGATGGCTTCAAATGTTGTTCTTTAACGTCCGCATCGACATTTTCTCAGCCAATCATGACGAATTTGGCCCCTTCTGCTCTGGAAATGGGATTTATACAATTTTCAAGACCTGATCACTCCAGAGTCTTATCTATTTATGAAGAAGGGGAGGATTCGGATCAGGAAAGACCTTTTGAGTTGCAGGGATCTGCAACTCCTGTACCAGAGGAATTTACCTCTGAGGAAGGTAGGTTGAAAGACCTCCAAGAATCCTTACAGGAAGCAAGTGTGTTGGACACTTCCCCAGAAGTGGAATATGCCAGACCAGACCCAGGGGAACATGCTGAAACCCCTTATAGAACCTTGATGACAAGATTAATAGAGTTTATGGGGTGGTCCACACCCTCACCTGCTTTTCAGCAAGACGACCTCACAGGATCCTGTGGTGCCATTTCATGCGGCATTACAAAGGAGAATATTGGCAAACTGGGCACTGAGAACTCAGTGGTCGCAATTCTCAGGGAGAATGACCGACCTCCTTCAGGTTCCAGACAAGGTGGCTCGAGACCTTCAGTGGCGGGCCTGCCAGAAAAACATCTTGAAGGGAGAACTGTTTTGGCAACCATGGCCGGAGATAACAGTAGTCACAGATGCCTCACTCACGGGATGGGGAGCCCATACCAACGACTTGACCATCAGCGGTTGTTGGTCTCCATCGGAGTCCAGACTACATATCAACCTGTTAGAGCTGAGAGCAATCAGACTAGCGCTGAAAGCTTTTCTGCCATCTGTACAGGGGAAAAATGTCCTGATGACGGACAACACAGTGGCCATGCACTACCTCAACAAAAGAGGAGGAGTAGGATCACTGTCACGATACCTGCCCCCGGGAAACCAGGTTTGGCCCAGCTACCCCGGAAGCAGACATCATGCCATTTAATGCAAGCCCATGAACCCCAATTAGGGGCTATTTGGGTGCAGTCCTGGCGCCTATGGCGCCAGGCTCATAAGTTCAGAATCAGTCCTGGCGCCATGGGCGCCAGGCTCATGGTCAAGAACTTACCTGAAGCAGACCATGCTGCCAGTGACCAGAAGTCAAATGAGGCCTAGGAGGGACTATTTTTCCCTAGGAACTATTTTTTACTCGGGTGGGGGCCGCGGAAGGATACTTACCTGGAACTACTTCCAAGGCTATTTAAACCACGCCCTGACAGCAACCCATGCTTCGCGTTATTCTGCACCTGCAGCGTAACGCTGACCGTGCCTGCAGCAGCTTCCAGTCTTCAGCCACGCCCGCCTGGATGCCGGAGCTCCTGAAAACCTGAAAGAAAGCAGAGGGAAGGTTAGAACCAGAGTTTTACCTGCAATCCTTACCTGAATCCTGAATCTTCTTGGCTCTGACCTAGAAGGAAGAAATCATCAGATGCGCGCCGCTTTGCATCCTGCAGCGCTGCGCGGGAACTCACCTGAAGCAATCCTCCGCATTCCATCGCGCTTTTCAGCATCCAGCGGCCGCTCTCCAACACCTGTGGAAATAAAGACAATAAGGTGAGCAAGGGAGTATTCCCAGACAATAAAGGGAATCCCCAGGACTTACCTGATACCACAGGGGGTACTTACCTCATCTCGGGTCGGCGCGGCCTCCACAGCTTCTCCGCCGTACCCCAGCCCCAAAGGGGAAACAAAGGCAACACAAAAGCGCAAGTAGGGGAAACCGAATTCCGCTACAGACTTACCTGGTTACTGCCTGAGGCCGCAATCACCAGAACCTCCACCGATTCAGCGCCTGCAAAAGGAAAGGGTCACAGGTTAGACCAGGTCCTCATTTTCGAACTGAACAGAATCCATAAACACTTACCTGCATCTTACTGGTTGCCACTTGGAACTCTTCTCAAGAACTATTAAGGCAACCTAGGGAATTTGGACAGAGTGAAGGCCAGACGTTTTTGAACTCTTTTTCAAACTATTTCCTTACGGAGTCAGTACCGTTCTGCAACTCTCCAACATCCCACACCAGTGAAGTAACTGGTCATCTACGCGCCCCTGTGCTCGAGGCAGGATGGAGAGCTCATCTTTCCAAACTATCAGGTGAGAACATAGCAAGAGTTCGGAAGTAATTTGTGGGAAGAGATCGCAGGAGTGGGGGAAGGTGGGGTTGGCGCCCAGTCCCCGCAGGTGGCTAATTCCCTTTTCTCCATTACAGAAGAATATTCATACGGGCAAAACAAGCTAAGCTGGGTGGTCCGGTCCAGTCCATCATTTCGGCGCCCCGTGTGTCGCTGGAAGAGGTAACAACAGCCCAGTTCAGATCGACGCCCCCGTGGACACCAGGTGAGCGTAACAATCACTGCCACTGTGCAGAGAGGCAATGCAGCTCTGGTTTTGGGCAATTCAAGAAGGAATCTCTCTATCGGCAGTTCACCTAGCCGGAGAAAAGAACTTGACGGCGGGCGCTCTGAGCAGGCAGGGCACAGTCTCCCACGAGTGGGAACTAGCTCAGGAAGTCCTTCAGGAGATCTTCGCCCTTTGGGGAACCCCTCAAGTGGATCTGTTCACCACCAGTACCAACAGGAAGTGCAATCTGTTTTGTGCAAGGGAATTTCCCCCGAGAGGAGCTCTAGGGGACGCGTTCGTAGTGGACTGGGAGTTTCCACTCCTGTACGCGTTTCCACCAGTCCCTGTCATTCCTCAAATGATCAGGAGGTTGAGAAGATTCCAGAGGACCATGATCCTAATTGCCCCAGACTGGGCCAGGAGAACGTGGTACCCGGACCTTCTGGACATGTCCATCTGCCCTCCAATTCGTCTTCCACTCAAGGAGAGTCTTCTCTCACAGAAGGGAGGTCAGGTTCTCCATCCAGACATCAGAACCCTCAACCTTCACGCCTGGCTTCTGAAAGGTTGAGCTACAAGGATTGGGACCTCCCTGATGACGTCATGGAGGTGTTGCTTTCGGCCAGAAGGCCAGCAACAAAGTCTTTATACCGCTGCCGTTGGAACAAATTTTGCAGCTGGTGTAGAGAAGAGAATACCAACCCCTTTTCATGTGGTACACCAACGGTGTTATCCTTTCTACTCTACTTGGCAAATTCAGGCCTTCAAGTTGGCACTATCAAGGGCTATCTCGCAGCGTTATTGATCTTCAAGCGCACTGCAGAGGAGCCATCGTATTTCAAATTACCCTTAGTAATACAATTTCTAAAGGGATTAACTAATGTCTACCCTCCAAGACCGTTCCAGGTTCCTTTATGGGACTTAAATTTAGTCTTAAATTTCCTGATGGGTACTCCTTTCGATCCACTCCACTCTTGTTCGCTAAGATTTCTCACCCTTAAAACTGTCTTATTAGTGGCTTTAACATCTGCTAGAAGAGTGAGCGAATTACAAGCTCTATCTTGTAAACCCCCTCATACAATTTTTAATAAAGACAAAGTTGTCCTACAGGTGAAGCCTAATTTCCTCCCAAAGGTGGTTTCTGAATTCCACATCATTCAGAAAATTACCTTACCTTCATTCTGTCCGCCTCCCCAACCGGGGAAAGAGGAAGAAAGGCTACATAGGCTGGACCCAAGGCGGGCTTTAAGCTTTTACATCAGCAGACTTGCTAGGATTAGGCAAGCAGACCAACTGTTCGTAGGTTACTCAGGACACAAATTGGGACTACCAATAACAAAACAAACCATTTCCAGATGGATTATTTTGGCCATTCTGGAATGTTACAAACTAGCAGAGAAAGACCCTCCTCAAAATCTTAGGGCTCATTCAGCCAGGGGTATCGCAGCCTCCTCGGCCCTCCAAAGAGGGGTTCCGGTTCGAGACATATGTGCGGCTGCCACATGGTCGTCCGCACATACCTTCACAAGATTTTACAACCTGGATTCCTCTAGTCAAGAGACTAGGTTTAGCAAAGCCGTATTACATTCTGTTCATTCCTAAAAGGAAACATGACGTTTTACTCCCACCTCCAATTACACACCAGTGCAATGGGAGTCTATCAAAGATAAGGAATACGTCGGAGGACACAATCCCTTCGAAGAACAAGTTACTTCTTACCTGGTAACGTTCTTTCGATGGGATGTTCCTCCCACATATTCCTTATCGCCCCTCCCATCCATCCCCGCAGTAATACTTCACTTGTGGTTGCAGCTTACGCTCCTTCAAGGTCAATAACCAATTTATATAAAATAACTGTTAACGTCAAAACGGAACTGAGCAACGGACGCTGCGCGAGTCTATTTATACGTGTGATGACGTCGGCGCCGATATGGAGGCTGTCGAGGGACATCGGCTCGAAGGACGTCGACGCGCAGCGCCCTCTACTGAACATTTTTTCCGAGGCCAGCAAGCTGGGAGATGATCTATCAAAGATGAGGAATACGTCGGAGGAACATCCCATTGAAAGAACGTTATCAGGTAAGAAGTAACTTGTTCTTCTCTCTCCTCCCAATCCTACAGTTGTCTTTCTCCCAAATCCTAGAGTTCTCCCTCTCCTATTCTAGAGTTATCTCTAGCCCCAATTCTCTTCCCCATCTTCACTTGATATTCTTCACCTCCTCCTGCCTGCTCCCACACTGTTCCTTTTGCCCCTCTGCATCTCTTCCCTCCTCCTCTGCTCTCCCAACAATCGCTCCTCCAGCTCGCCACTTCTGTCATTCTCCCAATCGCCTCCTCTCCTCATTTCTCTACTACCTCGTCTCCTGCATTTCTACTCCCAACCACCTACATGTCTTCCTTCCATCTCTTCTCCTAACTTCCCCTAGTCGCCTTTCCTCTTCCCATGCCTATGCCTTCTTCTCTCTGCTCACTTCAAACTCCCACAATATCCCTTTTCTCTGTGCACCTTTTCCACTGCCCTGAACTCCACCCACTGGGTTGGTCTCTGGTCCATGATCTGAACGCATGCAGGGTCTGGCCCCTTGAGCATTGATCGGTTCAGGTTTCTTACTGGGCAGTGATAATTATCAATATATATTGCTGGTTTTGTGGAACAGAGCTTTTTCTCCAGGTCCCCATCTTAGATTCCCAGAATCTGCATATGCCAGGAGGGAGTGTCAATTAAATCAACGGGTCCAGCTCTCACTTCTTTGCTTATTCCTGGAGCCTCAGGTTGGTGTGCGAATGGATGAAGTTGTTAAGTTAGCAGGAGTACAATCCTGTGAAAAAGCTGATTTGGGAGTGGAGTTACTGTCGGGTGATCATGCTCTCTAGTCTCTTTCGTTTGTACGTTGAGGTCTCTCTAAGGATATTTCTCAGGCTTATCTCTAACCTCCTTAAAGGGCGCTTGTTGGCGATGCTGCCCTCCCTGCCAAGCTCTTGGGTGGAGGTTGGGATGCCCAGTGGATCCTCCCACTGGATAACTGGGGTCCTCTGGAGCGTACCTTCTCCTGGACACTACAAGTCTTAATGTAGACCTGCTATGCCCCTTGTAACGTGGCTTCTTTCCAGCCCTGCCCCTCATATCTCAATGCCTGCCCATTGGCAATCTTTTGCTCTCACTAGCTTCTTCCTGTTTGTCTATTGCCCATTGTGCTTAAAATCAGGAAACATCTGCTGTTTTTAGGTTATTTTTCCACTATATTAGGGTCAGGCAGAAAAGTCATGGCTTGTGTATAACCCTGTGATCTGCCTGGTTAGTATATGCAAAGCTGCCTGTGTCCATCTGCCTGTGTGCATATGTGAGCTTTCTGGCACAGCTATGAATTCTCCACTGGCTGTTTATAGGAGGCACCTGTTCTCTAGGTCTCTGTGGGCTGCCACTTCCAGGGGTCACACTACAGAGGGAATGGCTCCTATTGGCCCCCAGAGTAACCAATTCCTCCTTGACTTGTGTGTTCCTCTGTCGTGTGTGTGGCGGTGAGGTGGTGCTCACACAGCCATGCAATATGTGAACGTCCATTTCCACCTGTGCAGTTTATGTCCACCTTCCTGTGCTGGTGCGCGCATTCATGCGCACATAGATGCCCAACTATGCAGTGTGCGTAAATGTATATTCCTGGTCATTCAGTGAGTGCCAGCCCTGCAAGAGTGGACATTGCATGTGTTCTTTTATGGGAATACATCATGTGGCCTTCTTTCCTTGAACAGTTACTTCGAGAGTCCATTGCTGAGCACAAGCCGCACATCGACAAGCTTCTGAAGATTGGTCCTCAGCTGCAGCAACTTAACTCCGAGGAGGGGCAGATGGTGCAGGAGCGCTTCTCCACTGCAGAGTGTGCCTATGCCAGGATCAGGGAGGCAGTGCGTCAGCGTGCCATTTTATTGGATGAAGCTGTGGCTCAGGCTACACAGGTATGTGCCATTATAGTCTGTTTTCATGTCATATGCCATGTCCTTCAGCAGGCGCTACCCGTCTCACTCGTGTCTTGTACCAGTAATGCCTGCCCTATCCTGCACAGGTCTTGTTGCCTGCCCTGGTATTGGGTCTTGTGCTCTGCACCAGCTGCAAATATTATCTGCCCTGCACTTTTGTTATGTCCACTATACTGCACCAGTCCTGTGTTGCATGTCCTGTGCTCATGTTGGCTCTCCTGCCCTGCACTGGTGTTGGATCCAGTGCCCTGCACCCGTTGCTAATATTCTCTGCCCTGCACTTCTGCTATGTCCCCTACACTGCACCGGTCCTGCGTTTCCTGCCCTGGTCACATGCTCATGTCAGCTCTCCTGCTCTGCACTGGTACCTCCCTCTCTGCCCTGTACTTCTGTTATGTCTCCTACACTGCTCCGGTCCTGTGTTCCCTGTCCTCCATCAGGTGGTAATGTCGGCTCTCCTGCCCTGCACTGGTGTTGGGTCCTGTGCCTTGCGCCAGCTGCTAATGTTCTCTGCCCTGTACTTCTGTTATGTCCCCTACACTGCACCGGTCCTGTGTTGCCCGTCCTGGTCATGTGCTCATGTTGGCTCACCTGCCCTGCACTGGTGTTGGGTCCCGTGCCCTGCACCAGCTGCTAATATTCTCTGCCCTGTACTTATGTTATGTTATGTCCCCTACACTGCGCCGGTCCTGTGTTCCCTGTCCTGGTCACGTGCTCATGTCGGCTCTCCTGCCCTGCACTGGTGTTGGGTCCCTTGCCCTGTATCAGCTGCTAAGATTCTCTGCCCTTCACTTCTGCTATGTCCTCTACACTGCACCGGTCCTGTGTTCCCTGTCCTGCTACATGTGCGAATGTCAGCTCACCTCCCTGCACTGGTGTTGGGTCCCGTGCCCTGCACCAGCTGCTAATATTCTCCGCCCTGCACTTCTGCTATGTCCCCTGCACTGCATCGGTCCTGTGTTCCCTGTCCTGCATCAGGTGCTCGTGTCTGCTCTCCTTCTCTGCACAGGTGTTGGTCCCGTGCCCTGCACCAGCTGCTAATATTCTCTGCCCTCCACTTTTGCTATGTTCCCTGTCCTCCATCAGGTGGTAATGTCGGCTCTCCTGCCCTGCACTGGTGTTGGGTCCTGTGCCTTGCGCCAGCTGCTAATGTTCTCTGCCCTGTACTTCTGTTATGTCCCCTACACTGCACCGGTTCTGTGCTGCCTGTCCTGGTCATGTGCTCGTGTCTGCTCTCCTTCTCTGCACAGGTGTTGGGTCCCGTGCCCTGCACCAGCTGCTAATATTCTCCGCCCTGCACTTCTGCTATGTCCCCTGCACTGCATCGGTCCTGTGTTCCCTGTCCTGCATCAGGTGCTAATGTCGGCTCACCTGCCCTGGTGTTGGGTACCGTGCCTTGCACCAGCTGCTAATATTCTCTGTCCTGCACTTCTGCTATATCCCCTTCACTCCACCGGTCCTGTGTTGCATGTCCTGTGCTCATGTCGGCTCTCCTGCCCTGCACTGGTGTTGGGTCCCGTGCCCTGCACCGCCTGCTTATATTCTCTGCCCTGTACTTCTGCTATGCCCCCCTACACTGCACCGGTCCTGTGTCCCCTGTCCTGCATCAGGTGCTAATATTCTCTGCCCTGTACTTTTGGTATGTCCCCTACACTGCACCGGTCTGGTGTTCCCTGTCCTGGTCATGTGCTTATGTCGGCTTTCCTGCCCTGCACTGGTGTTGGGTTCCATGCCCTGCACCAGCTGCTTATATTCTCTGCCCTGTACTTCTGCTATGCCCCCTACACTGAACCGGTCCTGTGTCCCCTGTCCTGCATCAGGTGCTAATATTCTCTGCCCTGTACTTTTGGTATGTCCCCTACACTGCACCGGTCTTATGTTCCCTGTCCTGGTCATGTGCTTATGTCGGCTTTCCTGCCCTGCACTGGTGTTGGGTCCCGTGTCCTGCACCAGCTGCTTATATTCTCTGCCCTGTACTTCTGCTATGCCCCCTACACTGCACCGGTCCTGTGTCCCCTGTCCTGCATCAGGTGCTAATATTCTCTGCCCTGTACTTTTGGTATGTCCCCTACACTGCACAGGTCCTGTGTTCCCTGTCCTGCATCAAGTGCTAATATTCTCTGCCCTGTACTTCTGTTATGTCCCCTATACTGCACCGGTCCTGGTCATGTGCTCGTGTCTGCTCTCCTGCCCTGCACTGGTGTTGGGTCCTATGCCCTATATTCTCTGCCCTGCACTTCTTTTATGTTCCCTACACTGCACCGGTCCTGTGTTCTCTGTCCTGGTCGCGTGCTCATGTCGGCTCTCCTGCTCTGCACTGGTACCTCCCTCTCTGCCATGTACTTCTGTTATGTCTCTACACTGCACCAGTCCTGTGATCCCTGTCCTGCATCAAGTGCTAATGTCTGCTCTCCTCTCCTGCCCTGCACTGGTGTTGGGTCCCGTGCCCTGCACCAGTTGCTAATATTCTTTGCCCTGTACTTTTGGTATGTTCCCTACACTGCACCGGTCCTGTGTTTCCTGTCCTGATCACGTGCTCATGTCGGCTCTTCTGCTCTGGTACCTCCCTCTCTGCCATGTACTTCTGTTATGTCTCCTACACTGCAGAAGTCCTGTGTTCCGTGTCCTGCATCAGGTGCTAATGTCGGCTCTCCTGCCCTGCACTGGTGTTGGTTCCCGTGCCCTCCACCAGCTGCTAATATTCTCTGCCCTGCACTTCTGCCATGTCCCCTACACTGCACCGGCCCTGTGTTGCCTGTCCTGGTCATGTGCTCATGTCGGCTCTCCTGCCCTGCACTGGTGTTGGGTCCCATGCCCTGCACCAGCTGCTAATATCTGCCTGCTATGTCCCCTACACTGCACCGGCCCTGTGATGCCTGTCTGGTGCTCATGTCGGCTCTCCTGTCCTGCACTGGTGTTGGGTCCTATGCCCTATATTCTCTGCCCTGCACTTCTATGTTCCCTACACTGCACCGGTCCTGTGTTCTCTGTCCTGGTCACATGCTCATGTTGGCTCTTCTGCTCTGCACTGGTACCTCCCTCTCTGCCATGTACTTCTGTTATGTCTCCTACACTGCACCGGTCCTGTGATCCCTGTCCTGCATGAAGTGCTAATGTCGGCTCTTCTCTCCTCTCCTGCCCTGCACTGTTGTAGGGTCCCGTGCCCTGCACCATCTGCTAATATTCTCTGCCCTGCACTTCTGCTATGTCTGCTACACTGCACCGGCACTGTGTTGCCTGTCTGGTGCTCATGTCGGCTCTCCTGCCCTGCACTGGCGTTGGGTCCGGTGCCCTGCACCAGCTGCTAATATTCTCTGCCCCAAACCTCTGCTATGTCCTCTACACTGCACTGGCCCTGTGTTGCCTGTCCAGTGCTCATGTCGGCTCTCCTGCCCTGCACTGGTGTTGGGTCCCGTGCCCTGCACCAGCTGCTAATATTCTCTGCCCTGCACCTCTGCTATGTCCCCTACATTGCACCGGCCCTGTGTTGCCTGTCCAGTGCTCATGTCGGCTCTCCTGCCCTGCACTGGTGTTGGGTCCCGTGCCCTGCACCAGCTGCTAATATTCTCTGCCCTGCACCTCTGCTATGTCCCCTACACTGCACCGGCCCTGTGTTGCCTTTCCGGTGCTCATGTCGGCTCTCCTGCCCTGCACTGGTGTTGGGTCTCGTGCCCTGCACCAGCTGCTAATATTCTCTGCCCTGCACCTCTGCTATGTCCCCTACACTGCACCGGCCCTGTGTTGCCTTTCTGGTGCTCATGTCGGCTCTCCTGCCCTGCACTGATGTTGGGTCCCATGCCCTGCACCATCTACTTATATTCTCTGCCCTTTATTTCTGCTATGTCCCCTACACTGCACCGGTCCTGTGTTGCCTGTCCTGCACTACACCAGCAGCGTCTCCCATGCACACACCAGCACCCTGCCTTGGCGGCCTTCTACACTGCACACTAAGGAGTCATTACTAACTTCCCAGGCCGCCCTCCAGTGCACTGCGGAGTGATGCCAGGATGCCAGCTCGCCCCGTAGCTCTCTGCAGGTTGCACTTGTTGTGTTGAGTTTGCTGTTTGCTTGTTTCACGTGTGAACTAACCCTGTGTTTTTCCTCCCCTCCCATCCCACCCTGTGGATGTGCACCTCTTGTCACCTGCGTCATCACATTTCATGCGCGTCTCATGGCAGAATGTGGAGGTAAGGCAGCGCCATGCGCCCCCATACTCACTCCTGTCCCCACCTGCATGCTGCTGGGCAACTCCCGCAACCTCGCCCCCCCCCCGTATTCTGCACCGCATTCTTACCCTTCCTACTCGGGGAAGTGCCCCCACCACTAGGCGCTGTGCCATGAATTGCAGGCGATATCTGTGCTCATGGAGAACACCACACAGGCAGTGGTGGGAGCAAGAGTGCCAGAAAGGGGTGGGTGCATCAGTGCACCTCCGCCCGGGATGTTGGCAACTTTGCGTGCCAACCACAGTGCAACGCCTTTGCACCCCAAAGGCCTACTGTACCCTCTGCCACCTGCCTGCAACCTATCCGGAAGTCCATTAGCAGAAGGATAGAAGCGCGCAGTCTGTGTGCAGGCACGCGCGCGCAGGCTGCCAAGTTGCCAACTCGTGTTTCAATCTGTCCTTATGGTTCTATTAGATGGGGTCGAAATGTCACATATAGGCCGAAACTATTCAATTAGAGTACAGCTAGCAAGAGTTGAAGGGGTCAAGCCAGGCTCAAAAGTTTGGGTAGGGGCTGGATGACGATTTTAAAATTTGGTGTAATACAAATGACTTAGCAGGCCTGCCTGCCTTCAGCCACTCGATTAGGTCATTCACTGAAGTCCGGTTAAAATCCAGCATTGGCAAAGCCAAGAGTTTTCGCTTGTGTGTAAGTTGTAGGCATTTGCTAGGAACTGCTATTAGAGATCCAGGTACTTGCATCTGCTGCCAGCAATGGGCAGTTAATCCCACTGCGGCAGTGCCTGGCAAGTGCCTTTCCCATGCCTACACAGAAGCCTTGGCAGTAGTTGTTTGTCCCCTCGCTGGGGTGTGTAACTGTGCTCATGACTCCACGCCGTGTACCCACTGCATGCTGTGGGAGTCCCCGTCAGCTGGCCAGGTGGGCTAGTTTCTAAGTGCTAGCAGGATCTTCGCGTGCCCCTTGGCTGTTATGGCAGCTGCTCACCCTTCCTTGCTCTCCGGCGCAGCTGTTTAGTTTGGCATCTTGGGTATAGTAACAGTGCCAGTGTGTGTGAGACATTAGATTTGAGTATGTGCCAGGAGCTGTCACCCTGTGCCCATGCTGTGTGGAGTCTAGTCGTGGGGGCCTCGCTGCCGGCATGCATGCCACCGGATTCTAATCTTGGGTGACCTACAGCTGGCAGTCCTCAGCAATCGATGTTGTAGTGCTTTGGCGTGTGCAGAGGTGGCTTCAGGGCGCATATCCAGAAGACACGGGCATGCTGCGGCCCAGGTTAAGGGCTTCACTGCTCCTGCACTGCAATGATGTTAACAGCGGGGGCTCGCGGCTATTGTTGGCAACAGCTCTCAGCTCATCTTGCTCGGTGGGTGGGTGGACGGGTGGGCGGGTTGCTTGGTTACAGGCACTGACATGCTGCAAACCATTCAGGAAATGGCAGCTTGTAGACAGCGACCGCTCTCCCCCGCATGGTTCCCAGAGAGATGCATGGCTAAGAGGACTCATCCTCCAGGAATAGCCAACACTTGCTTTCAGTGATGGAAGCACTCTTCTCTGTCGTATGTGGTGGCGGTGAGATGTTCACCATTCGCCCTAGCTGGCAGCTCAGGGGGTTTCACCATTCGCCCTAGCAGGCAGCTCAGTGGGTTTCACCATTCGCCCTAGCTGACAACACAGGGGGGGTTTCACCAGCCGCCCTAGCTGGCTGCACAGTGGGTTTCACCATTCGCCCTTGCTGGCAGCACAGGGTTTCACCAGCCACCCTAGCTGGCAGCACAGGGGGTTTCACCATTCGCCCTAGCTGGCAGCACAGGGGGTTTCACCAGCCACCCTAGCTGGCAGCACAGGGGGTTTCACCAGCCACCCTAGCTGGCAGCACAGGGGGTTTCACCAGCCACCCTAGCTGGCAGCACAGGGGGTTTCACCAGCCACCCTAGCTGGCAACACAGGGGGTTTCACCAGCCACCCTAGCTGGCAACACGGGGTTTCACGAGCCACCCTAGCTGGCCTCAAAGTGGGTTTCACCATTCGCCCTAGCTTGCTTCCTTAGGAGAGACGTAGTGTTCTCTATATAAAGAGGAAATCCCCATAATCTCTAAATTACCTGATGGCATGTTATTGTCATATACGGTGGTCGTTGGCGTCTGTGGCATAGATGAAAACTAGGGTGCCATTAGCTTGTGCCACCACGTCGTTTCCACCGTTCTATTTGCAGGTCTATTTCTTTCCCAACATGGCTGCCGCTGGGAGGCTCTTAGCTGCAGCACTGCCGGCGGCCGGCGCGTTGCAACCGCTGATTCTTCGGACTCTATTTGTGGTCATACGCTGTTTTCCTTTTCCGTTCCGGCACATGGAACTCTATCCTTCTCTTGGGCTCTCGCTACCCTCTCTTTGCCTCGCACTATGTCCAGTTCTTTCCTCTCGCCCTTTTTTCTGGCTGCTACCTTTCCGTCCTTTCCTTTAGTGCCCTCTCCTCTCCGGTTCACCGGTTCCTGTTTTCGTTGCTCCCTTCCTTTTTCTGGCCATATTTTTCTCCCGGCTTGTACTCCGTATTTTTTCTCTTCTTTATTTTGCTTTTCCTTACCTGTTTGGGAGCTGTGGCTTCACAGTCTACCGCTGCACTGGTTACCCGGCGCCTCATCGGTTTACTGGAATCCTCTACCGGTACTCTGAATATTCGCAGCATTCTCGTCTCATACTGTTGTTCTTGGAGTGCTTTGGAAATCGCCAGCACAATACCACTGAACAGGTTTTTTTGGTGCTTTCGAAGCTTTTTCCCCGTAATCTCCCTCTTCGGGAGAGGAGTCACAGTACTGTTGCTATATAAACAGGAATTGTGGCTTCCTCTCGAGGTCTGAACCCTTTCTGCAAGAAAGAAAGAGACTACAGATTCAGACGACGTCTGCCCTTCAACAGCTCCAACACAAGTTGCACAGTTGAGACTGAGGAGGAGAACCTAGAGAGCGGGGAGGGAAGACTTACCATTGACACTTATTCTTGGCCGGCAATGGACTTGTTTAAACGTACCCACATCTCTGAAGCCGGGAGATCCACTCACTGGCTCCCCATCAGAGAGAGAATCATGTTTAAGACTCTCCATTACCCATTGTTGCTTATCCAACCATGCGCCGACTTACTTCTCCCAGAAGGTTAAAAGACGAGCATCGACTAGGCCACAGCATACGCCTTACAAATGTTGCGTGTCCACAGCCTGACACAACCGCAAAAGAGCAGAAGGATCCAGCTTCCCAGTGTGCGCCTCTAGCCTCTGAAACAATCTGCCCTGTATGCTGAGGGCTGATCCATCATACCGGTCATATATATGGGAAAAGGAAATGCATTCTTGAAGAATAATAAACCAAGGGCCCCACTCACCCTTTTATAAGGGCCTGGCCCTTAGTTGTGGATGTCTTCGGCAGCAGGAAGCCCACGAGGCAGTCGTCGAAAAGAGTAGTTGGTAGACTAGACGACTGTAGGTCGTGGGACAAAGTAAGCCATATTAACTCTTGCGAGCCAAGCTCTGCATAAGGTGACCAACCAGTTGGGCGGAAATAAACAATCTGTGGGACCGCGACACGTGAGGAATTTTGGGTACACTGCACGTCACGATAAGGGTAGTATTACAGTCACGCCCATGTTGATGTCCCCTTTCGATCGTTGAAAGAAAGATGCAGTACTCTACTGTACCCATGGTCCTTCACTCGTGATCCCTCAGATTGTTTCTTTCTGCCATCGTAGTTTGACGCATATCGCAGAGTTCCTTCTTGGCTGACGCCATTACTTAGTAAACGCTTAAACTTAGTATTTCTTTCGGTCCTTTCGACCGTTTACTGCAAGATCTCTGGCAACGGCTTCGAGGACAAGACCATCCGTCGTCGAAGCCCCAAAACTTTAAAGGACTGTAAGACTAAGCGCTGGGCCCACCACGCCATGCAGGACGAGGCCACCATGGACGTCAAGGGAGCCTCCATCGATGGCAGCATCTGCATCCTTAGTGATGCATAGGGCGATCAGGATCCAGCCGATTCCAGCGTGCGAGCCCCTGACCCCAACAGGCAGACCAGCGGTTCTGCTACAGGGATGACACCCAGTGGCTTAAGCACCCCCAGTTCGCACCACACCAAGCACATCCCCCATGGCCGAAAGTCGATCACGTCGTCGACCGATAAGCCACTTGCGGGGTCGAAGGGAAGGTCCGAACAATCCCTGTTATCTGGGCCATCGCGATCTCCACATGACAGGCCCCCGAAACAGACCCCTAAATCAGTTTTCGACACTGCGTCTAAATCTGGGAAGTCCTCTGGTTCTGGTGTTGAAAGACGTGTCGATGGCCCCAGCTAAATGCTCTAAGGTGAGCGACTTAATAAAGAAATATGTCCCTGACACCCTGTTAAAGGCCAGGACATCGAAAAACTCAAAATCTTCAACACCCCAAGTTACGAAAAGTAGGGATTACTCTACCCATGACCACACCCTTTCAGGGGCAATGCATCATAAGAAGACCCTTGCCCCTGAACCGCCACTTACACCTGCTCCCTCTGTATTGCCAAGGTCCTCCCAGTGGACCCTAGAACAATTCGATAGGGTCATGAGAAGAATGTCCAGTTTTATAAACTTCTTTGATGAACATCCTGAACAGCTCCAGAACCTTCAGGTCCAGCCCACAAGGCGAGGCACCAAGCAATACAGCCTGCAGCCAAGAAAGCCCACATGGACACCATGCAGGCCACTATCTCATTATACCAAGACGTAGGTCAAGACACATATTTCTATGACACTCAAAGCTCACTTGATCTTGGCTCATGTTCAGACCCAGAGGACCAAGTGGACTTGGACCAATACCATGATGATGACATATACATCATCCATTCCCTAGACCACACCGATCCACCTGTGGCTGACTTTCCCGGTAGACAACCAACTGCAATACCATGACCTGCTCTTAAAGGCTGCAGAGCACTTTAAGATGGACACCCTGGAAGCGCAGGTGGATTAAGACTTTGTGGTGGACATCCTAGGGGATAAGAAATCTACAGCACAGTTTATCCCCTTGCTTCAATTGGTCCAGAGGCGTATTCAGCCCTCTCTGCTTACCCACAATCTGACACGGGCAGTCAACCCACGCATCGAAAAGATTTTTAGACCAACCCTTATACATTAGGGGGCAGCTAAAGCCTGATGCTTTAGTAGTCACCACCACAAGCAAGAGAGCGGGAACCCCTCTGCCGAAGCCCCTCCTGAGAAGGCGAGTAAAAAGATCTACACCCTGGCCAGGAAAGTAGCTTCCTCGGCTGCCTTTCAAACAAAAATAGCTAATAATACTACGCTATTAGCTAGCTATAATTGCCGCAAGTGGGACGAGATCGCACAACAAATAGACTCAGTCCCAAAGCCCCTAAAAACCCAGCTCTCTCACACCATCGCTGAGGGGAGACAGGTAGCAAGCTACATCCTTAAAAATAACCTAGACGCAGCAGACTAGGCGGGAAGAATCGTGACAGAAGGCACATTAATCAAACGCCATGCATGGCTCAGTCAATCAGGTCTCAAATTGGAGACCAAGGCTAGCCTCTTAAACATCCCCATTGAGCTCAACGCTTTATTTGGCAAAGCAGTTGAGGATGCACTTAAAAGCGCAAAAGGAGGAATATGATACCCTCAAATCCTTGGGACAGCTCACTGACAAGCCCTTTGGGCATAGAGGAGGCTCTAACTCACTCCGGTTCAGAGGACAGAACTCCCAGCGGTCCTCCAACTAGAAGCACAGTGTGCAAAGTTCGTCCTGGGGTTCTTCACAATCGCAGTCCTCCCAACAGAATTTTCAAAGAGGCCAAAGAAGCTCTAGAAGTAGGGGCAGATCCTCCTCAAGTGGGGGCTCAATCCCTCCTAAGCAATGACCACCCGCTACAGGTTTCCTCTCATGTATCTCCAGTAGGAGGTCGTATTTCTCACTTTACCCACGCATTGGAGGGGATCCCGTCGGACAATTGGGTACTTTCCACCGTGACGGGGTGGGGTATTGCATAGAGATAATACAAACACCAGCCAACCAACCCGCCAAGACAAAAACAAACTACATAGGAAGAACAATCCATCCTGTTGGAAGAGGTCAAAGCACTGCTACTAAAGGACACTATAGAAATCGTCCCAGCAAACAAGGTAAACACGAGTATTTATTCAATGTACTTCCTTGTGCCGAAAAAAAGATCTAACAATGCACCCCGTGCTAGACCTACGCCCTGCAAACACCTATGTCCAGCCACAAAAAGTCGCATGACAACACTACAGGAAGTAATCCCACTGCTGAAATACGGGGACTACACGGCAACCTTAGATATGAAAGATGCATAATTTCATATTTCAATGTTCCCAGTGCTCAGAGGATTCTTGTGCTTGAAAATAGCGAACCAGCACTACCATTTCAAGGTGCTACCCTTCGGCATAGCCTCCGCTCCAAAGGTATTCACCAAGGTACTAGCGGTAGTGGCAGCGCACCTACTTAGGGAATCAATCCCAGTGTTCCCTTATCTGGACGACTGGCTGATAACAGGGCAATCACCCCAAAATTGCAAGCAAGATTCTCAATCAACGAGAAAAAATCGAGTCTCGTTCCAAGCTAAACAAAACAGTTCTTAGGAGCTGTCATCAAAACGGAAGACAGGCTAGTCTTCTCGTCAAACGAAAGAGTGCAAAACATATTGCTGCAAATATCTCAGTATCCAGCTGGTTGCCAAATAACCGCATGGAAAGCAATGCACTTGCTCGAGATGATGGCTTAATGTATTTACCTGGTTCCGCACGCACAGCTGCGCATGTGCCCAGTGCAAGAATGGTTAGCGAAACGGTGGTCTGAGGCAAGCGGTCAGTGGTACGATCTAGTGGTTGTTATTTCACTAACCCTAGTTCAAGCGCTACGCTGGTGGACAAAGGAAACCCTGTTAAAGGGAAAAACCTTTTCACAACCCTGCAGTTCAAGCAATTATCACAACAGATGCATCACTCACTGGGTGGGAAGCCCACTACCTTCACCACACAGTGCATGGGCAGTGGACTCCGATCACATCCCAAAATCACATAAACCTGTTGGAGCTGCTAGCAGTGCTCCAAGCCCTGCAAGCTTTCCAAGTGCACCTGTGGGTTAGACAGTACAAGTCCTTACGGACAGCACCACTGCCATGTTTTACATAAACAAGCAGGGGGCACACACTCTCCAAGTCTGTCCAGGCTTGCTCAAAAATGTGGAAGAGGGCACTCAAGCGACATGTTCCAGGGAAATTTAATTCTTTGGCAGACTCATTAAGCAGTGATCCTCTACCCGAAGATCACGAGTGGCCGCTCGACAAAGACATCTTAAACGCTGTCTTCACCCTATGGGGTGACCCACCTTTAGTCTTGGTCACCACAAGCCAAAACATGCAATGCCTAGACTTTGCATCCAGGTTTCCCCAACACAGATCCAAGGGGAAAGTCCTGTGGATGAACTGGTCAGGGATATTTGCCTACGCTTTTCCCCCCAGACACCGCTACTGAGCAGGGTGGTGAACAAGATGCCCCAGGAACAAGTGACACTAATCCTAGTTGCTCCTATGTGGGCGAGACAACCATGGTTTCCGCATCTGCGCAAACAGGCAATGTGCGATCCAATCTAACTCCTGTCCCCCTACAACATACTCACGCAGCACAGGGGGACAACGTACCACCCACACCCACAGTCTATGAACTTGGCAGCCTGGCTCCTGAAGTCCTCAAATTTTGCCATTTAAAACTACCTCAAAGGTGTATGGAAATCCTCAAGGACGCATGCACCCCAAACACCAGACACTGTTGTTTTAACAAATGGAAAAAATTTGTAATATGGTGCCAGACAATAAAGGTAAACTGAATAGAATGTCCTCCATCTCACATTCTTCATTACATGCTCCACTTAAGGGCTAGTATTTAACTCCATGAAAGTTCACCTAGCGTTTCTGTCCGCATACACCACTTTTCAAAGCAAGGTGCCCTGGTGGAAAGTCCCTGTCATTAAGGCATTCATGGAGGGAGTAAAAAGACTTTACCTTCCCATTTCAAACCCGCCTCCATGGTGGGACCTAAATGTGGTACTTGCAAAGCTCATATGACCGCCCCCCGTTGAACCTATTCACAAATCCAGCCTTAAACACCTTACATATAATACGGCTTTTCTGGTGGCCATCACCTCCATAAGAAGAGTCAGTGAACTACAAGCTTTGTCATTGCAAGACCCTTTCTTTGTTATCCATAAAGGCAAGTTGATACTAAGAATACACCATAGGTTTTCACCAAAGTTCATATCTAAGTTCCATGTCAACCAGTCCATTGAACTACCAGCTTTCTTTCAAAACCATTCAAGCTCAGCTGATAAAAAAATCCATACCCTAGATGTAAGAAGGGTGGGTATTTGCTACGTAAACAAAACAAAACCGCTGTAAGAAACAAATCAACTTTGTCTCCATGGCACCTG
Organism: Ambystoma mexicanum; assembly: GCF_040938575.1. Lineage (NCBI taxonomy): Eukaryota > Metazoa > Chordata > Amphibia > Caudata > Ambystomatidae > Ambystoma > Ambystoma mexicanum. The sequence goes on along the minus strand of NC_090934.1, from coordinate 18,651,761 downwards.
GCAGGGAAGATGATCACGTTTCAAAAAAAGCCATCTCCAGGTGGATAGTGAAATGCGTACAACTCTGCTACTCTCTATCAAGCAAGACTTGCACCAAGTGCTCACTCTACCAGGGGTACAGGAGCTACTCTGGCATTTATTGCAAATGACCTGCAGGACGCCATTTGCAAAGCAGCAAAATGGAGCTCTATGCATACTTTTACTCAGCACTACTGCATTTACACACATTCGAAAGCATATTCACAAGTGGGACATGCGGTGCTAAAACATCTATTTGCTGCTGTACCTTTTCACAACCCACCACCTTCTGCAGACACTGCTCGCTTATCTATACATAGCATGTGATCTAAGCAGACCCACAAGCCTCAGAAGGGATACATTACTCGCCATAATCATATTTCTGATGCTTGTATCAGCTTAGATTCACATGCGCCCACCTGTCATCCCTGTGAAGTAGAAAGTGTATGGATGTTTTCTGGCTTATCTACTCTTATCTACTTTATTACATCTGTACTCGCGCTACACTTCATGCTACCTCATGTCAGAAACAAACCAATCTGAGGGACCTCGACGTGTGAAGGTCCATGGGTACATTAGACATCACACTAGGGATAGTATTGCTGGCACGCCCTGTCGACATCCGTTTTTGAATTCTGACACCACTAGATGTCGGCCTATGAATAGCATGTGAATCTAAGCAGGTACAAGCATCAGAAATACAATTACTGTGAGTAATGTATCCCATATAGATATAATAGCTAATTTATAACGCGCTTAATACCCAGATTTTTCTAAGCGCAACCCGGGGATCGAACCTGTGTTGCTCCGTGTTGCCGTTGCCCCTGGGCTATTCTCCCGAGTCATAGAGAAAGAAGCTAAAAACTCACCTCTTCAATTAACCCATCTATCTATTGTCTTTCACCTCTATGTAATGTGGGAAAACTGAGGGCATCCTTGCACCTACTCCCCATGGGTCCTCTTCTTAGGTGGCCAGTGAAAGACCATTGATTTTGGATCCTGACCCTGGGGGTGGAGATGTGAGGGAGAATCACCTGGTGGAGGGTCATTGGTGATTGAGGAGAGGACGTCCCTCGGGGAGACGCAGTACTCCCCATTGCCATTCCATTCCATGATGAACCCGTAATTCCAGACGCATTTATGGGCTATTGTTACACCTTTTGCTCTAGCCAGGATAACATCAGAAGATATTATCAGTCTAGAAGCCACAGAAAGAGGAGGGTTAATGTTATGTTAACAAAATGTATTGAGCGCACGTGCACCCAGAGGCATCATCGCGCTGGGGCATGGAAAGGAAATTTTAATAATATGACTGGTTCTAAAATAGGGCAGTTTTCAATAGCCGGCGGAAAACAAAATGGTTAGCAGTTCCCTGTAGGGCAAGAGGAAGATAGTTCCAAACACTAGCCGCTGCAACCGAAAAGGATCGCAAATAGGGAGACATGGCATCCCCCTGTCACCTCTGAGAACCAACATCACCCTCTCCCGTCCTGTATAGGCTATTGTAAAGCATCTCCCCTCATTCAACCTACTATAGTACTAGGACAAGGAAGAGGTGACTAGAAGTACTGAACACTAGTAAGTCATTTCACCACTGTTGTACTGAGACGCGGAAGAGGCCTGCAGAGTATTGTAACGGTCAGGCATGGCCCAACTCCTCCACTAATTGCGACCAGGCAGAATTTGTGACGAACTGCAACCTGTCAAGTGGTTGTAGGTGTGTAAGTGGGGCGGAGACCAGCAGGGAATACTGTATGCGAGGAGGGAGATCAGGGCGCCGGCAGACGACACAAGGAACTTATCCTTGGCCTCAAGCCCAGGGACTGCATCTCTCCAACCCTAAAATCTCTCCACTGGGTCCTTGTGGTTGCACAAATCAAATTCAAGACCCTCTGCATCATCCACAAGGCTTTCTGGGGCCAGGGACCTTCACTGCATCAACTCTCTCTCCCTAAAAACCTCCCTCTAGAGTCTTTCGGTCATGTACCTCTAACTTTCTGCAGGTGAGAAGTTTCTTTGGGGGGGGCTAGTTTTTCTTCGTCAGGAGCCTCCCCCTGGAACAGCCTCCCTGCCCCTCTCCTTCTTGAGCCAAACCCCATACACATACCTTCTGAATGGGGATCCCCTGTGGGGATGACTACTATAAACAGCTTTCCCAGACATGACAGGTCACCGCCCTTGGTACTGAGAGGCGGGAGCTGACTTCAGGTTGACAATGTGCATATCAAAGGTTGTTGTTTTCCTGTCCTTTGTTAACCTCTAGCAGCCACGTTGGCCTGTTCAAAGTATACTCTATTAATTTGTTAATTGCTGCCACCATCTGAAGAGGGTAAAATAACGGACAGGGCGGATCCATGGAGCCTTTGATAGTTAATTAGGCTGGCCATGGCAGGAGGAAGGTTTTGGCCCCCTCCCCCTTCTGAGATGCATTGTGTACCCCACATGTCAGATCTCAACTAAATATGACAGGGAGGACTGCGCCTGTAGTTTGTGTCCACCCAGAGTACACAATCTGTGTATACCGTGCAGTGAGCATATGAAAATGTGTGCGGATTAGCCCCACACATTTTCCAGAGGTTCATCTACCATCATTCAGTTTCTTATAAAATTTTAAAAAATCCAGGTGAATTCCTCATATGCCCGCTAGCCTCAACATGTGAACCAACACCCTACTGAAGGTCTGGTTTGTCATCAAGGCGAAAGTACTGGCTGAGGCCATCTCCATTTCCATGCTGGGAGCCTGGCTTGTGCTGGATGTCCATATCTAATCCCTCTTTGGATATGGACCAATGCAAACGCGTAGGGTTCTCCACTTGTTTGGCCATTAACCATCGAAGAGGCCAGTGGTCTCTATCGATCGTAAAGTGCAACCCAAAGATGTAGGGCTTCAGCTTCTTTACGGCCTGCACGACCACGTAAGCCTCTCGTTCAATGACAGACCCATTCCTTTCCCTTTTTGTCAAACGCCTGCTAATGTAGGCGACAGGTTGCTCTAACCCTTGAGAGTTCAGCTGTGCCAACACTGCTCCAATCCCAAAATCACAGGCGTCAGTCTGGATAATGACCTCCTGACCATAGTCTGGCACTTTAAGAACTGGGGCCATGCACAATCCATCCTTTAAATCCTGAAAGGAGGTTTGACAGGCAGGTGTCCAAGTTAACTTCTTAGGCATTTTCTTGGTAGTTGTATCATTCAGTGGCATGGCAATGGTGCCATGCCCCTTGTTGAACGACCGGTAGTACCCAGCGAGACCTAGAAAGGCTCTCACCTGTGTCTGTGTGGTGGGATGTCCCAATACTTCACAGCCTGTACCTTTGCTTCGAGAGGATGTTTCTTACCTCCACCGACCAGGTGGCCCAGGTAAGTCACTGTGCCCTGCGCTATCTGGCACTTCGTGGCCTTGATAGTCAGACCTGCATTCTGCAGCGCCTGAAGCACTCGTTTCAGGTGGGATAAGTTATCCTCCCAGGTGTGGCTGAACACAGTAATGTCATCTAAATAAGCGACATTGAAGTTTTACAGCCCAGAGAAAACCTGGTTAACCATTGGCTGAAATGTGGTAGGGGTATTCTTCAATTCGAAGGGCATCACAGTGAACTGATGATGTCCCTTTGGGGATGTAAATGCTGACCTCTCTCTTGCTCCATCCCACCTGCCAGTAACCTGCCGTGATGGTCAAAGGTACTTATGTACTTGGCAGCACCGAGCTTGGAATTGAGCTCATCTGCCCAAAGAATGGGGTGAGCATCTGTCTTCATGGCAGAATTTAGCCTCCTGTAGTCCACACAAAAGCGTACTTCAGTCTTCCCACCACTGGTCTTTTTTAGGGACCCGTACCACTGGCCTAGCCATGGGGCTGTGGGATTGCTCTATCACTCCTAGGGACAGCATCTTGAAAACTTCCTCCTTGATGGTGTCCCTGACCTTATCGGACACCCAGTGACTCCTTTTCACTGGCTTACTGTCTCCATTGTCCACGTCATGGGTGCACCAATCTGCATGACCAGGAATCAGTGAAAACAGACCGTCAAACTGCCCCAATAACTGTCAAGTTGCTTTCTGACCGGTCTGTTGAAAGGCTGACACCTTCAACTGACCCATCTGTGTCTTCGGTGTGTAGGAGGTCTTGGAGGGGATCAGTCTCCTCCTCAATTCCTCCATCAGTCATAATGCTATGACCAAGTCATCGTGACTATAATGGGGATTTAGCTGGTTGACGTGAAAGACCCTGCCCATCTATTTAGGTCTTTTCACGTCAATGAGATAATTTACCTCATTGACTTTTTCCAGCAAACAGTAAGGCCCAGTCCACTTGTCCTGAAAGGCTCCATAATCCACACCTGGGGAATAGACTGTCACTATGGCCTTCTGGTCGTGCCAGTGTTTCATCAGCTCCTGGCTGGCCTGTAGGTTTCTCATTGACTGTTCCATGTACTTTGCCATTCAAATGGATTTTGTCCTCCCACGTATTCCTCATCTTTGATATTAGTTATCCAGCTTCAGCTGCTTCGTAAAAAAATGAAACCAGCAGAGGGCGCTGTGCGTTGATGGCGTCGACTTGATGTCGCTCGGTCTCGAGGATGATGTCATCTAAGGTATATATAGCAGGCGCAGCTCCCATTGGCTTCAGTTCTGTTTTCCCGCGACAGCTTTAGCTTCGAGAAATACTGCGTGCTTCTTCACTTTCGTGACGACTTTGTTATTTCGAAAGAAAATCTAGAAAATGTTTTCTTCGTCGACACCGACAACCCTGAGCATAAAAAGTGTTGTGATTGTGGGTCGAAAATGTCATTGGGCGATCCTCATCGTATGTTTGTGGCGCCTCGGGGTAGACCATAACACCTTGGACTGCTCCAAGTGCCAGTCGATGACAGGAAAGACCTTGAAAAATAAAAAGGGAAATTGAAGGTAGGTCAAAATCCCAAAATCTCCTACCCCGGCCAAGAAACATTCGGCCGACGGGCCGAGAGCCGACTCTACTCAGAGGAAGAAGGTTAGGCAGTCGAGATAGAGGAGTGGGTCTCACCACTCCTCATGGTCCTCAAAGAAGTCTAAGAGAAGACACCATAGGTCGCCTTCTTTGACTTCGTCGGACGCTTCCCCTGGGAGGGTATCTTGCCCAACAAAAAAATCCAATCCGGCCGAGTGGGAGGCCTTCAGAGCAGAGATGCTCAAAATATTTAAAAAGCAGAAGCCTCCAAGCCATGCTCCTACCGCGCCTTCGAAGGTGTCTAGCTGAGTCTTGAATCAACGTCCACAGGAGCTGCTGAACCCTGACAGGCCCACAAAGTTGTGAGACACTCAACCTTATTATTCACGGCTAAGCACTTAACACCCTTGGGGGAATGGGGAAGTGGATAAAACAGGAACAGATTCACTTGTGCCCTCTGAATATCTGTAGTGCAAGAGAAGACATACAATGACATCTCTTATTAAAGAGCATGCATGTAGAAAACAGGATTTCACATATTATATTAATTGAGTTAATTAATTGACCTGTTCTCCCTCAGCTGATGGCCTTGAGGGATGCTTAACAAATCTATAGAAATTATCTTTTGAAAACCTTACTGGATTCTTCCTATTATATATTTTAAACTTGTCTAGGTTCTTTTCTTGAGTTTTTCACATTCTTGACTTGAACTTGAATGCTTGTTGATTGGCGCAGTCAACAATTAGCCCTGAATGAAGTAACCAAGTTCCTTTTCTGCCTTCACTTTAAACTTTTCCTTACAGGGTCTATATTTTTCACCAGAGACAAAAGGGTTAACTTTAATAGTTGTTTAGAACCTCCCTCCTTTCAGAAGATTGACAGTCTGTGAGCTACTCAAGAAATGCATGCGCTGTCTCCATGGTAGGATAATTAGTCGCCATGCAGCCCGAGCAAAAAGAAAATAACCGGTTGTGGGAAACGCTACTTCTTCGCTCCTAGCTCATACGTTAAATACTTTTGTGTTGGCTCTTCCGGGAAAACATGTGCACGCCGTCCACGTTAGTCAAACAGGATAATTGACTAACAGAAATGCCTCAGAGTCTACGAAACCGCTTGAGCAGCTCTCTCTATAGGCCTTAAAAAATAAATACACACTTGTGCGCGCACCGTTGTCAGTCCTAGAATGAAACTGACGAAATAAACGTGTGCGTCATCGGCGCTGGAGCAGTTCATGCGTCTGAACAGCTTTCCTACGCTAAGAACACCAGCATCATACCGAAGCGTCTTTGAAAGCTATTGTCTACGGCAACGTTGGGAAACACACTGTGTCCATAAAATGTTAAATGTATGCTGCTTTATGTTTCTTGGAGCTCCCGAACAAAGGGAACCAATTAAAAAGAAACTGACATTCGCATTGCCGCACTGAAAGAGTTAGAGGTTTTCTGATGAACGTAAGCAGATCATTGACTAAGTAAACAAACCAATTGCTCAGGAATAAGTGCAACAAAAACAACGCACATAGTTAAAATTTAACAAAAAGAGTTTCCTCAGAAATTTTAAACCAAAGGCAGTAAATGCTTTCTCACTTATCTGATGAATGTAATAGCAAATAAAATTGGAGTCTGTTTTCAAAAGAAATCGAAAATCTTGGACGAATGTTCACTTAGCTCAGGGACTTCAGATTTCTTCACAGCTTCTGTACACTTTGAACTTCTTCTACGATTACATCTCCTTATTGACCACACTATAGACCACAACTTATTGATATTGAAATGTTATTTATATTGCGCTCATAAACAAGTGTTTCATGGGAGCTTGGGAGTTTCCTGGAACCTGACCACCTCAGCAGAATACAGGACAATGAAAGGCAGCTAATTGAGTTTCCAACTGACCTTGAGGAAATCCCAGGCAATCAGATCATTGACTGAACCCTCCACTTTGGCTAGGGCAAGTGTCCACACACTAAATGGAATTGTTAAGGCCCAAACAGGAAAGTGAAAATGAACACACATACATTTTTCTCCAATCATAACTTCGCCCACTTTCAGAAAACAAATTAATTCCCAATACTCCCACAGGCTAACCCCAGACAGAGCAACCCTGACAGAAAGAAGCCGGGAAGGAGAGGGCTCGACCTAAATCCTGCACGCCTTGAAGCCTGCGACGAAGGCCTGATCCACATTGGGAGCCGTCGAGGCTTTGATCCGATGACGTAACATCGAAGGATCACTGGAGGCGAAAGCATAAGTAGAGGTCTTTGACGCCAGCCAAACAGTCGACTTTGACGCCAAAGGCCTCGACGCCAGCTGCGCCGTCATTACCAGGTTCGCCATCGACGTCGAGCACCCCACTGAAGCTTATGGCGCCAATCAAAAAAGTTTCGACAGCTCCTCCTGCGTCGAATCCATTGTTTGTAAAACCCCTCATACCTGAGAAGACATATGTACCTCTGCCAAGAAAATACTATTTTAAGTCTCTTTCTTCTATACATGAGGAGAATGAACAATCAGATGACGAGGCTCCCTTTGGCCTCCAAAATGGTACGCCAAATGTCAAGGTTGAGAGACCTCTATGACAACCTCCAGACAGCAAGTGGGGTGGACTCCACACCAGAGTTGGCGTTTAGGAGACCAGACACTAGGGAGCATGCTGATGCATCCTACAGGCATTTCATGTCCCAGGTAGTGGACTTCATGGGGTGGAGTAGGACTCCATTGATATTTGAACAGGATGATCGAACAGACCTCCTAGATAAGGGTCCTCAGTTAGATCCTATATTACCTTTTCATATTGCTTTACCAAAAAGGGTGGCGACGAATTGGGAAATACCGGAAACCAATCCATCTGTAAATAAAAACTTGAACAAGAAGTACCACCCTTCCAGTAGTGACCCCAACTACCTGTTGAAACACCGCACACCAGAGAGTCTGGTGGTGCAGGCAGCTACTGCAACATCTAAGCAAGCGGCTTACCCTACTATCCCTCCAGATGGGGACGACAAAAGAGTAGATGGATGGGCAAGGAAGGTATTTTCTGCAGGGAGTATGGCTATGTGACTGCATTTTCATGGCGGCAGAGCACATTCCCGAGGGGGATGAAAGCGACGGGTTCTTAGCCGCAGTTAGAGACGGAAAAGAAGCAATGTGTGAGTCTCTTCAGTCGGGTCTGGATTCTGCTGACCGCATCAGCAGAGCCATGGCTACTAGCACCATTTTGTGCGCAGGTTTGCGTGCTTGCTGAAGTCAGATTTTGCACCGGACGTGCAATCCAGACTTCTCAACATGCCCTTTGACGGGTCTCGCCTTTTTGGCAACAAGGCTGACGAGAGTCTTGAGAAGTTGCAGACCTCGAAGGCGGCAGCCAAATCTTTAGGTGCCACTATTAGGCAACCTCAGCCTTTTCGATCTAGTGGACAACCTTGGAGGGGTAGATCTTTTTGCTACTGCTCCTCATTTGGAAGGGCGAGAGGAAGGGCCAGTCATAGAGGCCAAAGAAGATTTCCTCTTTGTAGACGAGGAAGAGGTGCAAAGCCGGCTCAAGCAGGGGCATCTTTAATATCTGCCACTGCATCTGCTGCCTCAAAACCTCTCGGAGGTCTTCAGTCACAGTTCACCAGTGGGAGGCAGACTGTCTCAGCATCTAGAAGAATGGTGAGACATTACTTTGGATGCTTGGGCTTTGGAAACTGTAGCCCATGGTTACTGCCTTCCTTTTATACAGAGACCTCAGAACAATCCACCAGGGAACCACTCTTTGAGTATTCCGCTTGGGCAGGAGATTTTGAACCATGCTAGAGAAAGGCGATATAGAACCGGTGCCTGTGGCAGAGTGGAACAAGGGTTGGTATTCCCCATAATTTCCTAATACTCAAAAAGGACGGAGAACTGAGACCCATCTTGGAGTGAGATACTTGAACAAGTTCCTCAGGAAGGACATGTTCAAGATGGTCACACTTTCTCAGGTCCTTCAGGCCCTCCAACTCCAGGATGGGATGGTGTCCTTGGACCTTCAGGATGCTTATTCTCATGTGCCAATCATCTCAAACACAGAAAATATCTAAGGTTCGCAGTTGGTGGTTCTCATTATCAATTTCGAGTTCTGCTATTTGGGCTGACCTCTTCCTGAGGGTTTTCACCAAACTGATGGCGGTAGTGGCAGTGATTCTCAGGAGAGGTGGGATTCATGTCTAGCCCTACCTGGACGATTGGCTGATCAGAGCGCGTTCTCCCGAACAAGTCCTGGATGATCTCAACATCTCCTGCCACTCCCTACACAGACTGGGCTTCTCCCTCAATTACAAGAAGTCCCATATGGCACCTTCTCAGAAACTCAAATTCATCTGAGCTGTTCTGGATATATCCTTGGGAAAGAGCTTGCCACCCAAGGCAAGGGCTCAAGACATTCTACAGGTGGTCACCAAATTTCAAAGTGCTCAGTGTCTCACCGCCTTCGATTTCTTTTTTTTGATGTCGCTCAGCCTCGTGGCATCCTGCATTTTTCTGGAGCCCGAGGCCCACCTGAGAATGAGATCCCTTCAATGGGCTCTCAGAACTCAATGGTCCCAGTTCTCAGGAAAGATGTCAGACCTACTTCAGGTTCCAAGCAGGGTCGCACAGGATTTTCTGTGGTCGGCCTGCGAGGACAACATTCTGGCAACCATGGCCGAAGATAACAGCACTGACGGACGCCTCACTCAAGGGGTGTGGAGCCCACACCAACGATCTGACAGTCAGCGGTCGTTGGCCTCTATCAGAGTCCAAACTACACATCAATAATTTAGAGCTGAGGGCAGAATGTCCTGATAATGACGGACAACACAGTGGACATGTACTACCTCAACAAGAGAGGAGGTGTAGGGTCATTCCCACTGTGCAGAGAGGCAATGCAGCTCTGGTACTGGGCAATTCGAGAAGGAATCTCCCTAGCAGCAGTTCACCTAGCCGGAGAGGAGAACACAGCGGCAGACGCTCTGAGCAGGCAGAGCACAGTCTCCCACGAGTGGGAACTAGCTCAGGAAGTCCTCCAAGAGATCGTCACCCTTTGTGGAACCCCTCAAGTGGATCTATTCGCGACCGGTGTCAACTGAAAGTGTGAAGTGTATTGCTCCAAGGAATTTCCCCCAAGAGGAGCTCTAGCAGATGCGTTAGTGGTGGACTGGGAGTTGCGTTTCCTCCAGTCCCCGTCATTTCTCACGTGAGAAAGTTTGTGAAACACATGATCCTAATTACCCCGGATTGGGCCCAGAGGACATGGTACCTGGACCTTCTGCACATGTCCATCTGTCCTCCAATACGTCTTACACAAAGAGGGGACGTTCTCTCGTGAGAAGAGGGTTGGGTTGTCCATCCAGAGATCAAAACACTCAGCCTTCACGCATGGTTTCTGAAAGGCTGAGATACAAGGATTGAGACCTCCCGGATGACGTAATGGAGATTTTGCTTTCGGTCAGAGGCCAGCAACAAAGTCTTTGTACCATTGCCATTGGAATAAGTTCTGCAACTGGTGCAGGAAAAAGAATGTAGATCCTTTGCTATGTAAAACACCAGATCTTTTATCCTTTCTGCTATCCTTAGCCAATCGGGGGCTCCAGATTGGTACGTTTAAAGGATATTTGGTGGTGCTGTCCATTTTTAAGCACTCCTCAGAGGAATGTTCTTACTTTATAATGCCACTGGTGACACAATTTCCAAAAGGACTCGCCAATGTGTCTCCCCCTCGCCCCATCTCCGTCTCAGGTTCCTGTTTGGGATTTTAATTTGGTTCTAAAATGTCTAATGTGTGCACCTTTTGAACCATTACAACCATGCCCCCTAAGGTTGTTAACCTTTTAAACTATTCTATTGGTAGCTCTAACATCAGCCTGTAGAGTGAGCGAGTTGAAGGCACTTTCGTCCAAGACACCCTTTACTATCTTTCATAAGGATAGGGTTGTTCTAAGTGTTAATTAAACCTTCATTTTTACCCAAAATCATTTCTGATTTCCACATAAGACAAACTTTATTTTTCCTTCTTTCTATCCTCCCGCCCTTCATCCTAGCAAGGAGGAGAAGAGGTTACACAGGTTGGACCCCCGTAGAGCTCTGAGCTTTTATATATCTAGACTGTCAAAACTGTGTATTCATGATCAACTTTTCATTGGCTATATGGGCCGCAAACTGGGTCAGGCTGTTACTAAACAGATGGATCATTCTGGCCATTTCAGAATGTTACAGGCTGGCAGGCAAAGATCCTCCACTAGGCTTAAGGGCCCATTCCACCAGGGGCATGATTACTTCTACAGCTCTGCAAAGGGGCGTACCGATAAAAAGTATTCGTGACGCGGCAACGTGGTCTCCTATCCACACGTTCACAAAGCATTACTGCCGGGAATCTTCCCTCGGTCAGGATGGTAGCTTTGGAAAAGCAGTCCTGCACTTGGTTCATAAACGATTAAAATCAAATTCTACTCCCTCCACCAAATCAAACACTGCTTTGGAAGTCTATCAAATATGAGGAATACGTGGGAGGACACAGTCCATTCAAAGAACAAGTTACTTACCCCAGGTAATGTTATTACAACTGAATGTTCCTCCCATGTATTCCTCATTGCCCTTCTAACCTACTCCACAGTAGTATGTCCAGTGCTATTACAGCTTCTGTTCCATCAAGGCTGAGTACGGCCATTCCCGTGGTTCTGCAGGTATTTCTACTGTAAGGGAAAAAACAGAACTGAAGCCAACGGGCGCTGCGCGTGAAATATATGCCTTCGAGGACATCATCTTCGAGGAATACGTGGGAGGAACATCCAGTTGAAAGACCGTTACTAGGGGTGAGTAACTTGTTTGTCTAGACCGAAGGCCAAGAACATAGTCCAGCACATCTCGTGTAGGGGGTGAGGGGTTGCCCTCCCATCCCTCTTTCATCAGACTGAGGGGATCTCGTACAGGGTGTCCAAGCAGAAGCTCAAAAGGGCTAAACCCTACTCTGTACTGTGGAAGCTCCCTGTAGGCGAGCATAAGGCATGCTAGGAGAATATCCCATTTTCTCCTCAGGTGCTCTTCCAAGCCACCCATCATGCCTTTCAGGTTCTTGTTGAACCGCTCAAAAAGCACATTTGTTTGTGGGTGGACAGATGTAGAGAACCGATGGGTGACTCCAGTCTCTTCCCACATAGCCTTCATACATGCTTATATGAAGTTTGATCCCCTGTCTCCTTGTGGAATCTAACACAGGAGAATATCCCAATCAGAGCCTTCGCAACCACAGGGGCTTTGCTAATGCTCAGAGGCACTGCCTCGGTACCTTAGGTCGTGGTCTACCACCACCAAGATGTATCTATTCTCTAAGCTGGTTTGAGGATTCAAAGGACCCACACTATCCATGCCTATTCTCCCGAAAAGGCCGCATAACCACCGGTAGTGGAATTAAGGGGGCCTTTGTGGCACCACCTGACTTGCCAGAAGCTTGACAAGTCGAGCAGGACCGGGCAAACTCTAAACTTCACGCCAAACTGCCACCAGGAAAAGTGTGCAGACAACCGGTCCCATGTCTTAGTCACTCCCAAGTGACCCGCTAAAGGAATTTGGTGTGCCAAATCCAAAAGAAACTTTCTGTGACATTGGGGAATCACCAACCTCCTGGTGCCCTCGCCCTCAGATCTTTTGACTCACTATACAGGAGTCCATCCTCCCAGTACACTTTGAACAGTCCAGAGCCCTCACCCTTAGCCTTCTCCTCTGCCTGCTTCCACAGACCCGCTAGAGTGGTACACTCTTTCTGGGCTGTGAAGAAGTCGGTCTGATCTGGGCCCCCCGCTGATGCAAACTCATCCAGCTTGGGCAGGCCCTTCAGATCTGCGCCCACCTGGTCCTCCACCTCAAGTTCCTGCGCTGCGGCAGGCAACTCTGAAGTCACTGAGTCCCCAGCTACCAAAGTAGTGTCCTCAGTGGCTACTGGTCCCTCTCCCGCAGGATTAGGCAACTCAGCCGTCTGTGGAACTGACCTAGGGGCTTCCGACCAATCCGGTCCTTCCACAAGGCCTCTGGAAGCACTCCAGGCTCTGAATGTGTTCAATCTGGCGATCTCTTTGGTCTTCGAACGGGTAGCCGCTGTGACTATCTCGGGATCCGAAAGAACATTACCCAACAGACATGGGACAGGGATGGAGTCTTTCACTGCTACATGGCACTGGGTAATTTCACCTCGTCAGCTGAACTCTACTATCGCCAAGGGGCACTTACTCTTTCCGTCAAACCCACTCATGCTACAATCAGGCCCATCAATATACTTGCCTGGTTGTACCCACAGCCGGGTGACAGAAGTGATGCTAGTCAGCCGGTCGGATAGCACAGCGAGAAGAGCGCTCGCTTTGACATCTGTGCAGAGCCTGCTGACGCAGGTTCGAATCCAGGCAGGGCCAAACTCAGCCTTTCATCCTTCCGAGGTCAATAAATGAGCACCACACACTGTGGGTAATAATAAGCAGCGCTCAGATACCTGAGGGCTTGTAGCGCTATATAAATGCTAAATGCTAAATTATTTATTATTAGTAGTAGTATTATTAGTGTCTAAGACCACAGGTGTTTTGTGTCCATATATTTATACACATGTTCTAAATAGAGTTGAGTAAAATTGGGAACTCCGATATCTTCTGGAGACCCGCTACCGTTCTCTCTGTGTAACCAATCCATATTCGGCACTCCTTGGCCTAGTGGGAAGTCCTCCTCTAGGAGCCCAACACTAATGATAGACTCTTCCACGAGTCCAACATTCACGATGGCTTGCTTGGTTAAGCCCATGCAAGCAGGATCCCCTTTCCTTTAGCCCAGCTCCTTACACACGAAACACCCTTTGGGTGGTGAGAACGCAGGTGTCCCAGTGTTAGGCGTGCAGGTGCTCTTCCTTTCAGTGTTGTGAGAAACCTGAGGGTATCCTCCCAAGTAGACCTCGGCAGTCTTTTATTCAGGTGGCCAGGGAAGGGCTGGCGCTCTCAGATCCCAACCCTCGGGGTGGATGAGCGAGGGAGGATCACCTGGGTAGGGGAACCCAGGGTTATGTTTGGGGAAATGCCCCAGGTGAGACACGGTATTGCACTAGGGAGGAAGACGAAATATCTGAACCCGTTATGGGCTACTCCAAATCAACCTCCCTTCCTCGTCAACATCCCCCTTATCAAAATCTACCAACCCCTCCGTAACTGGTAAATCCCCTATGTGCACAAAACCCATTAAACTCGAAAACCATATCTCCCAGAATCCCGGTTTTCCTGTTTCCCGAAACCCCACTGTACTGCTTTAACAACACACGACCATTCCCACAAATCCCCCTGTTCAGGTCATAATAGAAATCCCTGTCATTCCCGTTTGTTCCACACACCCTACAAATCTCACCCTTCTTAATTTACCTAAACACCTAGCACGAGAATTATAATCCCATATAACACCTCTTCCTCTTTATACCCCATAGGATACTCGAACCCTCTAACTCCCCACCTTTTCAACTCAAACACCTTCACACAACACAAAAGACAACGGACAAATTATAGAACTGTTCACCTGACATGTCCCAACCTAAAGGTCAGGCCAAGTCAGGCAATTGACCAAAATCACACACACCTGACAGTCCTTCCCTTTTCTCACAGGGATAAAAGGTGGAGCGAGAGAGCACAAAACGAGCAAAGCAGACCGCACAAGGTGAGGGCTAACTCAGCACGGCAGTTCAAGAGGGGAGGTGAGAGACGGCGAATACCGAGAGGGTGACAAGGAGAGACGTGACCTTTCCCTTTCCGATCCAAGCCTGTGAAACCTCTGCAATCGGAGACTTAAGACCGCGAACAAAGGCCGGCGTGTGTCGCAGCAGATGCCTACGGTACGCGCTTGTCTCAGTGGTACCAACCTTGACTCGAAGGAGAAGAAAGCCAAGCGGTACATCACAGCCGGTGAGTCCAGGGGAGAGTCGATAAGTATCCAAACTGCGTTGAACGAGAAGTAGCTAGAGCTGTTTTGAACTTTGAAAGGAACTATTGAGAAAAGAGGGAAACACCTTTAACAGAGATGACCGGTACCATGTGGGTGCTTGCGCAGGAAACTGTGGGCAATTTCCCGATGATAAGAGACTACCGTAACCATAAGGCCTTGTGAAGAGGCGAAGAGAGGTCAAAGTGGTCATACAGGGGTCTTGTAAAATCCTCTGTACCGTCGAAAGCCTTTGAGCGACCGATGAAGGAGAAAGAAAGGGAAATTAATCCTGCATGGTGAAAACTAGTACATTAACTGTTTGTTAAATGTTGGCAAGAGTGAACCCGGCGGAGGGATGCTAACGAGAAGGGGCAAGGTCTGAGGTCCCCTAATAATCTGTCTGTAGAAGTTGGCGAGAGTGAACCTGGCAGAGGGAAGCCGACAATCGGAGGCAAAGCCTGAACAACTGTTTAAAAAGACATTTAGACCCGTGACAGTAAGAAGCTTTGGAAGACCAGGGGAAATGAATGGTCCCCCTTGTAAGTGGTTCCAAGCCCGATCTGGAGAGATCCAAGCGTGAAAAGTCCTCACCCAAAGTCAATTGAGAAAGGAACTTTTTGTTTGTTTGTTTATTTATTTTGGCATTTGTAACGCGCACATAACCCAGAGGCATCTTGTTGTTGTCCACATGAGTCCCTCGAAGCCAAGAGACATTTTATTGGAAAGAGACTTATCCATTGAAGAACCTGATAGCTGGAATGGAACTGCCGGCTCATGCTGGGAAGGCTCGAACGTGTGCTGTGCTCCAAGGTCCCACCTTGTCCCGTGCTGAAAACGTGGGGAAGGGAGACCCTGGCAATCATTATTATTTTTGAAGACTTCTTTCTTTATTGAACCCTTATCCCACACTCTTTATGTAATTAGTTGTAAGCAATTGGCAATAGGTTTTCTTAGTATGGGCCCTTTTATTTTGACACAACGCCACAAGGACTGCCTTACTTTTCGTTTGATGGTCGACGCTTGCTCCCATCTTAGTTTTAGGTTTAGATTAGGCGTTTTTCACCCTGCATTTACAGTTTTATAAACGCCCTTGAAGTGTGATCACTTGTGTCTGAGTTTACTCTTGCCACTATGAGTTCCTTACAGTGTGTACAGCTGAACTAAAGTTTTGGAATTTCCCTTCATTCTTTTGGGGACCTGACTAACACTGATCCTTTGAGGCAAGCTTCACGATTCGTGTCCATGACAGGGCCTTTTTTGAGGCCTCATCAGGGAGATGAGTAAAACAATACGGCATCTTTTGTTCCAGAGGCACAGTTTAGGAGTTTCATCCTCACAGCCGCACGCTACTGTGCCAGTGGTCTTCAGTGGAACTTTCTGCCCCTAATCCCTCTTTGTAAAAGAGTTTCATTGGTGGACATTGTGGCAGACCCGTTTTTCCATGCAGGTTGTGCTGTAGTCAGTCACTTGGTTTTCTCTTAGTTGTGGTACCAGCCCACAGTTCTCGCCGTCCTAGTGTCCAAACTGGGATACCATCCCTGGTCAAGGACCCATGTGTAATAATGACTGTTCCCACTTAATGGATAGGCCAGGAAAGGAGAAGTGCAAGAGGAAAAGTGTGTTCACCGGTGCTACTTCCGCTCTACAGTTGCAGCACTGTTCCTTTAAGGCGTTACCCAGTGGACTCGGCGTGCTACGTGAGACTGATATTTAGTCTCCTTGGTCCGCAGAAGTGAAGCGGAAAGGAGAAGTGCGAGAGGAAAATTGTGTTCACCGGTGTTCCACAGGGAGACGCAGTTGTGTTGTGTCCCTGTATCTTTATTTGAAGACCCGAAGACAATATACAATTCCGCTAGAGTGGCAGAGTACGAGGAACAAGGATAAGGAAAGCACAGTCTTGGATCTGGCAACACACAAGGAAGAAGTTGGTCGGCTGTGCGAGGGCAGGGACTGGGAGACGCTCTCATTGCGGGCACGGCCGCTGTGGATTGAACACTGTGATTGCCTAAAGTACGCAGCCACACTCCTTTTGACTATACGGAAATTGCCCTGCACATAAGCACCACAGAGACTGTGGGGCTGTTGACCCTTTGATCTGCGGAGCCGTGAAATTTCAACTTTAGGTGAAATTGAATTCCACAAGTACCCTTTTTTGTGACTTTGAGTCCCGTACTTGTATGGAAGACGACTTGGATCTTGTGACAGCAGTGGCTGAAACCACTTATGATGAAAGTCGAACTGCACTGGGGAACTGTGGGGGGAGTACTGAAGCAAACAAGGACGGTGAATGCAGTTCACTTAAGTCCTCCTATTTACAGACTACAGCTCCCCAACAGACAGGAGGGCACTTGAACCGGATAGTGGAAATAACAAATAAAACGTCACACGAAAACGTTCTCCAGAAGGAATTGAGGGCAGTGGCGGAACTATTAATAGGGGACGGTACGGCACCACTAAAGGAAATAAACCGCACTTCACCATTAAGTAATGTAAAGAGCGACAATGCAAATGATCCCATGGCCGAAGCAAATGGACCCAACTTGGGGGAGGTTACAAGCCCCGCAAACCCCCTTAGGCTTAACATCAATACGAGTAAAACTTCACTTCTTCCTTTTGCAGGAGTGACTGGAAATCACACATCAGCAGATACTGCAAAACCACGACATGGTATTCAGGAGGCAAATAGGGGGGCTACACTACCCTCCTCATACAAATTTGGAACCAATGCTAAAGATCTATCACACACCCACCTTGCACAAGGCATTTCTGCAAGTACTTGGAGACCCCGGGGCATCACGCCTGTTTTGTTGAAAGGGAACCAGCGTTTTCACTATAACAGGAAAGATGATAAACAAGGATGGGACTGGGATCATACCAAAAGCAATTAGAATACTAAGAACAAAGCCCTTATGCCTACAAAAAGTGGTGGAAAGGGCATGGACACCTCACATTGCTCGGTGGCCGACAGTAAAGATAGCCAAACAGATACATCTCCAAGTGCAGACAACTCACTGGAAGGGGTGACTGACCCGGACAATGACTCGGACTCAAGAGTACAGCATGTCACTGGATGTTGTGGACACAAGCCAGTGACTGAGCTCAAGCTGCAGGAGCCTGTGGTTACTGGTGTCAGTACTAAACAATGTGCTTCACTAGGCTCAAAAGTGGGCAACAGACCGCCCTAAACCACCAAACATAATCCCTGCAAACAAACGACAAAAGATTGATCTAGACAAAGCAACACCTTATTCTCTTGACGAGGATTTGTTAATGGACTTAATAGCCTCCCAGGTGGAACAAAGTAAGGAGGAATTGAACAACCTCAGTACAATTGACACCAAACTAATCACAGCCTTTTCTTTAACTATGGCACCTTTTTTGAAGTTGATCAAGACTCAAAATGAACAGATAAGAGATCAAACAGTGATTGCAATGTTGCACAGCAAAATTATCTATGTAGAAGGGTTCATTATGGCCATATAAACCAAAATTGATAAAAATGAAGAACAAACTACCAACAACTTGAAGAGCATACTAGAGCCTGTAATTCGAGATAAAGAGAGATCATCAGAAAGATTCTTCCCACTTAAACACCCCCAACAACCGCTGGAAGGGGTGCCCTTGTATACGGGCGATTTTAATGAAAAAGGGCCCCGAGTGGGGGAAAGTGTGGACATTAACAAGTCACGGAATACATATACGAGCACATCGACACTTACGGAACCTATGTCTTCCGCAATCATAGTCGTTGCAGATACAGAGGTGGAAGGAATCAGATCAACCTCAAGCCAACCAACGCTTGAAGGCACTCAAATGACTGCACCGGTACTCTCAGCAGAAAAGAACAACGAACCAATACGGGACTCTCACTCGCCCCCGAAGATTTTTAACATCTTTGAAAAACTAGGTGAGGGCGACAAAGGATTAATAAAAAAGACGGATTCCCCACAGTCGAAGAGACTAGCTTTCCAGAAACAATTTGAAAAAGCTAAAAAAGTGCTGTGGAAAAAGACAGTGGCTAAGACACAGCCAGTTAAACCACAAGCTGAAGTGGGAAAAACTGGGGCAATGGCAGCGCTCAGTAAGAAGGGGATGAAAACAAATTCAGGCACCATCATTCATACCATCCAAAGACCAGAAACACCAGAGATGTTTGATAGAGAATTAAAGAAGCCAGTGGCTAATGCAAGTGTGAAAGACACTCAAATTGTGATGTTCCAAAAACCGCGACACACTTACTTGAAGCCCAAGGGAAGCTTGCAGAAGATGACATTCACGTTGCCCTATTAAATTTATCTACTTACTCCGACGACTCAGACTCAATATGTTCAATTGGGTCAGATAACCACTCACAGAGTGGAGAGCCTGACTTAAAACTCTCTGAAGAGGAGGATGGAGACCAGTCCCAGGAATTGGAAGAGGAACAGGAGCTAGGTAACATTTTAAAGGTTACCTTCTCTAAAGACTGCAGAATTGTTGAATCAGTTGACACCATAAGAGAAGAGAAATTGAGTACTTGCGGTCAGATAAATGATAACCGCAATGTAATAAAAAAAGGATAACCTCGATCCGGAGCAACTGGCAATAGAAGAATATAAAACAGGGAATCAAAGACCGAGCGGAAGACTCATAACACAAGAGAAATACAGTATTAGAATAATAAGGGTGGTTGAGAACATTGATAACAGGTTACCCTCCTGTTTCCTCCTAGAAAGGGTCTTAAATATCAAAGATAACTTGATCCTTAACAGAACCAACATTATGAGACTTATTGGCACAGTTGAGGAAATCAAGAATATACAATCCTGTTAATTGAATTTCCAGAGGACAAGCGTTAGACAGAATTTTTATCTACATATCGGAACACAGAACTAAGGATACTTTTAACAAAGAAGGACACAGGCTTCTCACTATGGGCTTTTGGCTAAAAGAAAGGGAAACATCTGCCTCCACACCGACATTTGTACATGAAGAGGATTGCCACCGCTTTGCCAAACAGGCTCAGGTGAAGACAACAAGTGTGAGAGGAAGGGAGTCCCGCCAGGAGGAATTGTCGGGCGAGAAGCAAACAGGTGGAGACAGACCAGTTTCAGGGTGGGTAGCAAAAGAAGGACTTTGGAAACGATTTACCACCGTTTAAACAATTAGGAGGGTCACGGCCAGGTAGTCCAAGAGAAGATTGGAGCTAGTTAGCTGGTACATTGGCCAGGAAGTCATAATGTCCAATGCGCATAGAAGCCTCTCTTTTCCAGAACTTGACCATCTGTTCTTGGAACACCAGGGGATTTGCGCACGTCTTTGGGAAAGGGAATTGGTAATTGAGAAATACGATATATTGTGTCTTCAGGAGACCTGGCTGAGCGAGAAACCATCCCTGAAGGGCTATGAAGTATTTCTGAATCCAGCCGTTAAAGGGAACCTAAGTCGACCTATGGCAGGATTAATTATAGCCTGTAAAAGAACTAATGGATGGACTAAGCTCTCGGTACAGAACCCATCGTCTCTGATACAACTTGTGTTGTTGGAAAAAAGTACAACCAACACAACTGGTACTTGCTGATATGCAACCTCTACTGGAATTCTGTGTCCCCCATTTGCAGCAATTTTTTCAGAGAATGTTATGAACTACATCGATGAAACCAGAAATACTTAAAATAACATCGATGTTCTGGTGTGTGGGGACTTGAACATTGAATGTTTCAATTCTAGGAACAAATTGATAATTAATCCACCAAGAGCAGCTACCTTGAAGATATTAAGGGGTATCAGTTGGAGAGAAGACCTACAAAAAAGAAACATAAACCTGATGAATGCCAATATAAGGAAAGATATCCCACCCAAAGCAACCTGAAAAAGAGGACTGTACACACACATCCTCTATTACATATTTGCATCAGAACCCTCCTGGGACAGATGGGTCACTTGGAAGTGATATTGTGTGACAACAGCGATCATAATTTGTTAGAGATGGTTGGAAGCCACTATAAAGACACCAGTAGGCAGATCCCACACTCACACAGCACTACTAGTATCAAGGTCACACCTGGCCTTAATCGGTTGAGAATCTCCTCTACTGCTCTCAGTAAGCTAACCAGGTCCCTGTTTAATGGCAAAAACAGGGATGTTTCTGGTAAAATCGTACCACCGTTCCAATACCCATTGGCTTTGAAAATCTTCCAGGTCAAAGAAGGAAAAGACTTGTGCGTTCATAAGGAAACAAGTCTGTAACCAGGACATGTATGAAAAGAAAAAGGTTATTAAAAAACTAACTAAGCAACTTGGAAAAGGAATGTTTCCAGAGAAACAGTCACTTAAAAACTGGTTAAAAATGCATCAATATCAGCTTCTGCAAGCTGACAGGGAGAGAATGCTAGGTCTAATGGCCAATAAAAACACGGTCGAGATCTGGAAACTATTGAACTCTTCAACTGTTCCACAAGATGCAATCCTCAAATTCAATACCATCATTTACATGGGAGAAACACTTAGCAGATTTATTCTGCAATAAGACACGGGAAGGACACGATAAGGTTATACTCTCCAATTTAGCATGGACTTTCGAATTCGATAGGGAGGAGATACTCTCTCTAATAAACAAAGCAAGTTCATGAAGGGCAGCGGGCCCAGACAGCTTCCATGCTGAAGTAACATCCGGAGCACTGGGCCTACGTCATGCTGTCTCTCTTCAAGGAAATTAAAATGACAAAGAAAATACCAACTTCATGGACCAAGTCAACTGTGGTCCCGATTTATAAAAAGGGCGATAGGTCTAACCCTTCCAACTACAGACCTGTCGCCCTTTTGGACGTGGTAGGAAAATTGTTCTCAGCAATACTCCTAAAACACCTTAACGCATGGTCTCAGCAAACACACCACCTGATCGCTAGCAGTCCGGATTTAATAAAGGGACAGGAACGGCTTTAAACCTCTTCCTGATAAACTTGTTAAAATGCAGGGCCAAAGTTACCAAGCAAAATAAGACATATATAGCATCAATAGACTTGGCCCATGCATTTGACTTAATAAACAGAAAAACCCTTTGGGAAAAACTGAAAAAGTGGGGCTGTCCAACAGACATGAGAGAAGCCTTCGAACTCCTGCACTCTGGAACAATAAGAAGAATACGGTTGGATAGGGCAGGAACTCTGTCGAGAGAAATTGGATCATCATCAGGGATCAAACAAGGCTGTAGACTAGCACCAGTCATATTCAGTCTTTACATATCTGACATTGAGGAGGTATTTGAGGACGTGGGATGCTTCTGCCCAAGGATTTCCGAAACTCCAGTAGGAAGACTACTCTACGCTGACGATCTTCTAATTATGGACCAAACGGAAGTAGGGTTGCAGAGACAATTGAATGCTCTGTCCAAATATGTGGATGTCAACTCACTAACTATCAATCTTAAGAAGTCTATAATTCTGGTCATAGGAGATGTTAAGAGAACTCGCAGAACTAAGAGAAGCTGGAACCTGCAAGGGGTTACAATACCAGAGGTCACCTCGATGCAATATTTAGGGCTAACTGTGAATACCAGCATGGTAGACTCTTACAGGGTAACGGCCATGAAGCCAAAAGCTAAAAATCTAGCAACTCAGACTAGAATAATGAATCGTAAATACAGCTAATTTACCCTATTACCAGTTATCTAAGGTGATGCCCATACTGCTGTATGCTCTGAAACCCAACTACAACTTGCGGGCTCTGTGTGGCGCCAGGTTGAGGGCGCCTTTTGGCGACGTGTTCTGAACATGCCAATCTCTCTCCCGGGTTGAAGTGATCAGCAGAGAAATGGGTGTGGTGTCACTGTACTCTATTATGGTGTGGAGATCACTCTCACTATTGAGGAAATGTTTTAAACCTCCTGGAGAAGGCGGGTTTGAAGTCTTACACAGGGCCATAATCTCAAACAGTGAGAAGTCCCTAACTGAATGGAGGAGTACGTGTGGGGGGATACTAAAAAGCTTAGCATTAAGCGAAGAGCTGCTACTTGGAAACCCTGACCATGTCAAGAAGAAACGTTTTGACCAGGACGGGGTGGACCCAGGCGAACGGATTCGAACCATGAAAAGTGGTGGAGGGATAACGAAAGACAACAGGAAACGAGGTGAAGTTCCAAGATATTTGATATAATTGCCTTCTCCTACCTTGAGACAAGACTTCATGAGGTTCCGTTTTAACCTGAACCCGACAAAAGTGGTTCTGGAGAGACGTAAAACAGTTGCAACGCGAAACTACACTTGCCGGCTCTGCCGGGGAATGCTGTGAAACTCTTGAACATTAACTACAGAATGTGGAGCACTGAAAGATATTTGGGGTCTCTGTTTCAAATTCCAACAATATCATCCCCTAATAAACTTTGGGCTCACTTGTGTCAAGGGAGGAGAACTACAGAGATTCTCGCATCGCTGGCATTCGTAAAAAGAATCTTTGAGAAATTAGCAGTGGAAGAAGAGGAAAAGGAAGAGATTCATTGAAATGATATAAAAACTTTGCTGGAAATGAAGAGCTTTACTGAAATTATCTGGAAAACTTTTATTTTACCCTTTTTTTGTTACTTGTTTTTTTTCTCTTTCTTCTTCGGCTGTAATTTCATGGAAATATTGATTTATTTTTATTGGATAGCATAAAAAAAGTTGCTTAATAAACATTTTAAAAAAAAGATTAGGCCTTGCTGTCTCATTTCTTAATTTCTCCCACTGTGGGCTTATTTGGGGCAGCAGTATATTTTATTCCCGTTAATTTCAAACATACTGCTGTCATGGCTGCAGCTTTCTGTGTCGCTGTCTTGGCTGCAGCTTTCTGTGCCGCTGTCATGGCTGCAGCTTTCTGTGCCGCTGTCATGGCTGCAGCTTTCTGTCCCGCTGTCATGGCTGCAGCTTTCTGTCCCGCTGTCTTGGCTGCAGCTTTCTGTGCCGCTGTCATGGCTGCAGCTTTCTGTGCCGCTGTCATGGCTGCATCTTTCTGTCCCGCTGTCATGGCTGCAGCTTTCTGTGCTGCTGTCTTGGCTGCAGCTTTCTGTGCTGCTGTCTTGGCTGCTGCTGTCTTGGCTGCAGCTTTCTGAGCTGCTGTCTTGGCTGCAGCTTTCTGTGCTGCTGTCTTGGCTGCTGCTGTCTTGGCTGCAGCTTTCTGAGCTGCTGTCTTGGCTGCAGTTTTCTGTGCCGCTGTCATGTCTGCAGCTTTCTGTGCTGCTGTCTTGGCTGCAGCTTTCTGTGCTGCTGTCTTGGCTGCAGCTTTCTGTGCTGCTGTCTTGGCTGCTGCTGTCTTGGCTGCAGCTTTCTGTGCTGCTGTCTTGGCTGTAGCTTTCTGTGCTGCTGTCTTGGCTGCAGCTTTCTGTGCTGCTGTCTTGGCTGCAGCTTTCTGTGCTGCTGTCATGGCTGCAGCTTTCTGTGCTGCTGTCATAGCTGTGCCGCTGTCTTGGCTGCAGCTTTCTGTGCCATTGTCATGACTAGCTTTCTGTGCTGCTGGTATGGCTGTAGCTCTCTGTGCCGCTGTCATGGCTTCAGCTTTCTGTGCTGCTATCATGGCTGCAGCTTTCTGTGTTGCTGTCATGGCTGCAGCTTTCGTGGGGATTGGGTCCTCCGATGTATTCCTTATCTATGACAGTTATCACCACAGCTGTGCTGCTTCGGAACATTTTCGGCGCCTGCGTCGATGACGTCGATGCGCCGTCCTCGAGGAACTCCTCCAACGGCCGACGTCACCCGATGTGAAAAGTAGGACACACGACGCCCGTAGCCTCAGTTCTGTTTTTTCCGCGAACGTGTTCGCTTCGTGAATCTCGGTACGCCTTGACTCTTTGGAGTTTCTGTTGTTCATCTCGGTTCTTCGAACCTGTTTGTTTGTGTAGTTATTCTTCGTGAAGATGTCTACCTCGTCTTCCACACCGCGTCTGGGCTTTAAGAAGTGCGGGGACTGTGGGTCCAAGATGTCGGTCACGGACTTGCACGACGTCTGCCTCTGGTGCCTCAGGAAGGCCCATGACACGGATGACTGTGTCGACTGCCAGTCGCTCACGTCGAAAGCCTTGCGGGAGCGCAAGAAGAAGTTATCGGTAGGTAAGGTTCTAAGCCCCAGAAGTCGAGGTCTGCGGGGCTTTCGAGGGACGACTTGAGGGGCGACTCTCTGCGTCGTCGTCGGAAGTCCAGTGGGTCCCGGAGTCGGTCTTGCCACTCCTTCACCTCTTCAAGGCACTCCCGGAAGTGCCGTCATCGGTCGCGTTCCCCTTCCTCATCCGAGGACTCCGCCTGTCGGCGGGTCGCTTACCCCAGCTAGCATGCCACACTGGAGGAATGGGCTTCCTTCGGGAAGAAAATGTTGGTGATTCTCGAATCGCAGGGCACTGGTCCGTCCGCGCCTCTGAGTGGGGTCGGTCGTGATCAGCCGAGAGACGCCGCTTGCACGCCTTCAGGCTCGGGTGGTCGTCGCGATTCGCGGGAAAGGTCCCGCTCGGACAAGGGGAATCGTTCTCGGCATGCCCGGTCCAGGTCCCGGTCCTCGACACGCTCTAGACCGCGTGAACCTGTGAAGTCTTCGAGGAAGACGTCGACGCCTGTGGCGCCGAGTTCGTCGACGGACTCTCTCGAGGCTCCGCCTCCGAGGAAGTCGTCGACACCGTCGGGGCCCAGGATTTCGCGGGACACGCTCGGGTTCCGCCTTCGAGGCCTGTGTCAACGCCGTCGATGCTGTCGGCGCCGCGTCTGTCGTCGACGCCGATTCCCTCGACGTCGGCGCCGATTCACTCGACGCCCTCGACGCCTTTCGTGGCTGTGTCGACAGGGGTACCCCATGGCTCGGGGGAACCACCTAGGAAGGCTCTGGCCAAGGTCAAGCATGGCTTTGGTTCCAGTTCTGTGCCTTCTTACCGCCATCTGGAATTCATTTCAGAGGTGGATGAGGGCTCTGATGATGGCATGGTGCCTGACACGGTGCCTGATGAGATTCTCTCAGCCCATAGCCAGTTTGAGGACCTGAGGCATTCCCTGCATGATGCTAGTGGGCTGGACACCTCTCCGGAGGTGGAGTTTTGTAGGCCTGAGCCTGGCACGCATGCCGATTCTTCGTACCGGCGACTTATGTCACGGGTCTCCGAGTACTTAGGATGGTCTGCTCCCCCAGGGGAGTTTGTTCAGGATGACCTTACGGATATCCTCGACATTGGTCCACCAACTGACCCGGTACTGCCATTCCATATGGCTCTGCAAAGAAGGGTGGCAGCGGCTTGGACTGCTCCGGAGAGTCTCCCAGCAGTGAGCAAGTCTTTGCCGTGAAAATACCGCCCAGCCCGTAGTGACCCCTGCTACTTGTCCAAGCACCCTACTCAGGAGAGTTTGGTGGTGCAGGCGGCTACGGCCCCGGCAAAGCAGGCGTCCTACCCTACCATCCCTTCTGATAGGGACAACAAGCGTTTTGACGGCTGGGCGAAGAAAGTGTTTTCTGCAGGGGGTATGGCGCTTCAGGCGGCCAACTCCATTTGTGCCTTGTCTCGTTTCACGCACACTCTGTGGAACTGTGTTTCTTTGGCGGCTGAACATATTCCCGAAGGGGATGAACGGGATGGTTTCCTTGCCATGGTTCAGGTTGGCAAGGATGCTATGCGTGAGGCCGTTCAGTCGGGTTTGGACATGGCAGATTGCGTCAGCCGGTCCATGGCGGCGAGCACCGTGATACGCAGGTTTGCGGGTTGCGGAAGTCGGGGTTTGCTCCTGATGTGCAGGCCCGGCTCCTCAACATGCCCTTTGACGGGGAACATCTTTTTGGCAGCAAGGCTGACGAGAGCCTTGAGAGGTTGCAGACCTCCAAAGCTGCAGCGAAGTCGTTGGGCGCTGCAGTTCGACAACCTCCTCCTTTTCGTTCTAGGGGACAGCAAAGGAGGGGAGGTTCCTTTCGTTATTACTCCTCCTTTGCTAAAGCGAGAGGAGCTGCCAGTCAAAGGGGCCACCGTAGGAGTGCCAGAGGTGGAAAACAAGGTACTCGAGGTGCCAAGGCCGTTCGGGCTGTTGCCTCTTTGCCCTCAGGCACCGCCGCATTCGCTTCAGCTCAGTCATGAGGCCATGTCCCATGGTTCGCCGGTTGGGGGAAGGCTGGCGCAGCATCTTGCTGAGTGGCGCGCCATTACTTCAGATGTGTGGGTTCTAGAGATCATAACCCACGGCTACTGTCTTCCTTTCCGGCAGAGGCCTCTAGACAATCCACCGGGGAATCTCTCTTTGAAGAGTCCGGATCCGCTCCTTGCGCAGGAAATTCAATCCCTGCTGAAGAAAGGCGCCATAGAACTGGTGCCTGTAACGGAGAGGAACAAGGGATGGTATTCCCCTTATTTTTTGATTTCCAAGAAAGATGGGGGATTGAGACCCATCATGGACTTGCGTGGTTTGAACAAACTCCTCAGGAAGGACAAGTTCAATGGTTACTCTTTCTCAAGTCCTCCAGGCCCTTCAACTTCAGGACTGGTTGGTGTCTCTCGACCTCAAGGACGCTTATTTTCATGTGCCTATCCATCCAAAGCACAAGAAGTACCTGAGGTTTGCGGTTGGCGACTCGCACTTTCAGTTTCGGGTCCTGCCATTCGGCTTGACGTCCGCCCGAGGGTCTTCACCAAGCTCATGGTAGTGGTGGCAGCGCACCTCAGGAAAGGGGGATTCACGTCTACCCCTACCTGGACGATTGGTTGATCAGGGCGTGCTCTCCGGAGCAAGTCCTGGATCATCTGTCAGCCACCTGCCACTCCCTCCACAAGCTGGGCCTCTCCCTCAACTTAAAGAAGTCCCATTTGACACCAACTCAGTACATCGGAGCAGTGCTCGACACGTCCCCGGGGCAGTGTTGTCCTCCCCAGGTGAGGGCTCATCACATTCAGCAGATGGTGCACAAGTTTCAACTTGCCCAGACTCTCCAAGCGTTCGAGTTCTTGAGACTGCTCGGCGTCATGGCATCCTGCATTCTTCTGGTGCCAGATGCCAGGTTGCGGAGGAGATCTTTGCAATGGGCACTCAAGCTCCAGTGGTCTCAGTCCTCCGGCAGGATGTCGGACCCTGTTCAGGTGCTGTCTTCGGTCGCCCTTGACCTTCTGTGGTGGGCCGACGAAGGCAATCTGATGAGGTAGGCTCGATTTTGGCTGCCTTAGCCGGAGGTGACGATCGTGACGGACGCATCCCTCATGGGATGGGGAGCTCATGGCAACGAGTTGACAGTCAGCGGTCGTTGGTCTCTGTCGGAGTCCAGACTCCATATCAATCTGTTGGAGCTGAGGGGTCAGGCTAGCCCTGAAGGCTTTTCTGCCGACTGTGCGAGGAAAGAATGTCCTGATCCTGTCAAACAACACGGTGGCCATGCACTAACTCAACAAAAAGGGGGGGGCAGGGTCACCTCCTCCGTGCAGGGAGGCAATGCAGCTCTGGTTCTGGGCAATCCAGCAGGAAGTTTCAGTCTCGGCAGTTCATCTGGCAGGAGACGAAAACGAGATGGCGGACGCTCTGACCAGGCAGAGCGCGATCTCTCACGAGTGGGAGTTGGCTCAGGAGATTCTCCTGGAGATCTACGCCCTTTGGGGGACCACTCAAGTGGATCTCTTCGCCTCCAGTGTCAACCGGAAGTGCGAGAGGTTCTGCTCGCGGGAATTTCTTCCAAACGGAGCCTTAGGAGACGTGTTCGTGGTGGATGGAGTGGTCATTCCCACTGCTGTACGCGTTTCCTCTAGTCCTTGTCATACCGCAAGTACTGCAGAGGTTACGGTGGTTCGGTTCCCGGATGATCCTCATTGCTCCGGCGTGGGCCAGGAGGACGTGGTACCCGGACCTTCGCGACTTGTCCATCTGTCCTCCACGTCGTCTTCCCTACCGAGACGATCTGCTCTCACGGGAGGGGTGTCAGGTTCTCCATCCAGAGGTCAGATCCCTCAACCTTCACGCTTGGTTTCTGAAAGGTTGAGGTATAAGGATTTGGACCTCCCTGAAGACGTGATGGAGGTGTTGCTTTCGGCCAGAAGGCCCGCAACAAAGTCCCTGTACCGTTGCCGTTGGAGTAAGTTCTGCGACTGGTGCAGGGTTAAGAATGTGGATACTTTTGCATGTGAAATTCCCATGGTTCTGTCTTTTTTGCTTTCTTTGGCCCACAGGGGCCTTCAAGTGGGTACCATTAAAGGTTACCTGGCAGCGCTGTCCATATTTAAGCGCTCATCTGAAGAGTGTTCCTATTTTAAAATTCCTTTAATTTCTCAGTTTCTGAAAGGGCTCACTAATGTGTTCCCTCCGTCACCTTTCCAGGTGACCGGTTGGGATTTGAACCTTGTTCTCAAGTTTCTGATGGGTGCTCCGTTTGAGCCTTTGCATTCATGCACTTTGAGACTGTTAACTCTGAAAACTGTATTTTTAGTTGCGGTCACTTCCGCTCGCATAGTGAGTGAGTTACAGGCACTTTCAGTTAAACCACCCTTCACTGTGTTTCATAAGGATAGGGTTGTCCTTGGAGTTCGTCCTTCTTTTCTTCCGAAGGTGGCGTCGGAATTTCATTTAGGCCAGAAGGTTGTTCTTCCGGCATTTTATCCTCCTCCACATCCTGGTAAGGAAGAAGAGAGGCTCCATAGGCTTGTTCCTAGGAGAGCGTTAAGCTTTTATATTTCACGCATGTCCCGGGTCAGAGTGGACAATCAACTCTTCATTGGTTACGCTGGAAAGCGTTTGGGACAGGCTGTGACGAAACAGACTTTGTCTCGCTGGATTATTTTGGCTATCTCTGAGTGTTACCGCTTGGTGGGTAAGGACCCCCCGGTCGGCTTGCGGGCTCATTCTACCAGGGGTATGGCTGCCTCTACTGCCCTGCAGAGGGGTGTTCCTATTCGCAACATCTGTGATGCAGCCACCTGGGCTTCGGTACATACTTTTGTACATCACTATTCCCTCCATTCCGTCCGAGGGCAGGATCTGGCCTTTGGCAAGGCGGTCCTTTACCACGCAATTTGATTGGGCATGCTAAATTTCAGTTTTCTAAATTCTTTTCCCACCTCCTTGCATTGGTACTGCTTTGGGAGTCTGTCATAGATATGGAATGCGTCAGAGGACCCAATCCCCTCGAAGAACAAGTTACTCTCTTACCTGGTAACGTTCTTTCGAGGGATGGTCCGACGACGTATTCCATATCGCTCCCTCCCTACCTTCCCAGCTACAGAATTTCTTATGCGATTGCAGCTTACGTTTCCGCAAGGCTTTGTGTGTCACACTGGCAGAAGACTGGTGGCACACGTTCTGGGGAAAAAACATCAACTGAGGCTACGGGTGTCTTGCGTCCTACTTATCACATCGGGTGCCGTCGGAGGAGGTCCTCGAGGACGGCGCATTGACGTCATCGACGCAGGACGCAGACGCCGAAAATTTTCCGAAGCAGCACAGCTGTGGTGATTACTGTCACAGATATGGAATACGTCGTCGGACCATCCCATCTAAAGAAAGTTACCAGGTAAGAGAGTAACTTGTTCTTCTGTGCTACTGTTATGGCTGCAGCATTCTGGGCTGCTGTCATGGCTGCAGCTTTCTGGGCTGCTGTCATGGCTGCAGCTTTCTGGGCTGCTGTCATAGCTGCAGCTTTCTGGGCTGCTGTCATGGCTGGAGCTTTCTGGGCTGCTGTCATGGCTGGAGCTTTCTGGGCTGCTGTCTTGGCTGCAGCTTTCTGTGCTGCTGTCTGCTCCAGATGTCTGTGCTGCTGTCTTGGCTGCGGCTTTATGTGCCGTTGTCAGGGCTGCAGTTTTCTGTGCGGCTGTCATGACTGCAGTTTTCTGTGCGGCTGTCATGACTGCAGTTTTCTGTGCAGCTATCATGGCTGCGGTTTTCTGTGCGGCTGTCATGGCTGCGGCTTTCTGTGCAGCTGTCATGGCTGCGGCTTTCTGTGCTGCTGTCATAGCTGCGGCTTTTTGTGCTGCTGTCATGGCTGCGGCTTTCTGTGCCGTTGTCATGGCTGCGGCTTTCTGTGCTGTTGTCATGGTTGCGGCTTTCTGTGCTGCTGTCATGGCTGCGGCTTTCTGTGCTGCTGTCATGGCTGCGGCTTTCTGTGCTGCTGTCATGGCTGCGGCTTTCTGTGCTGCTGTCATGGCTGCAGCTTTCTGGGCTGCTGTCATGGCTGCGGCTTTCTGTGCCGTTGTCATGGCTGCGGCTTTCTGTGCTGTTGTCATGGTTGCGGCTTTCTGTGCTGCTGTCATGGCTGCGGCTTTCTGTGCTGCTGTCATGGCTGCGGCTTTCTGTGCTGCTGTCATGGCTGCGGCTTTCTGTGCTGTCATGGCTGCAGCTTTATTTGCTGCCGTTATGGCTGCAGCTTTATGTGCTGCTTTCTTGGCTGCAGCTGTCTGTGCTGCTGTCTTAGCTGTAGCTTTCTGCACCTTGGAGGTTTTCACAAACCAATCTTTTCCCATGTGCTGTTTTTTTCTAGTGTGCTGTCAGGTATATTTATCTGTTTTGACAAATGAGTGTTATTTAAAAAAATAACCCTACGGTTGTTTATAATTGCTTTGCATGACAGACTGCAATGCCTGTGTAAAAAGCTTGGAATTAATGGTTTTATTACAGGCTATTTGTGACATCTCTACTGACCTGTAGTAAGAAAATGCTATCCCTAGAGTTGAACTGTGGCGTCGCAATGCCTGCTGCTTGAGCCAGCACGGAGCAGAATTCCAGCTGCCACTGCAGCACTTAAAGCCATGGCCAAGCTTTTCACATTCCTTTCTTGTGAAACACCCTCCTGCCACTTTACAGCCATGAATGGTTAAGGAACTATTTGTAGTAGTATGTTTACTTCGTCCACTGCTGGAGTTAAACGCACAGGAGCAAGTGTTCTGTCTGCATGTGGGCACTTATTTTAGAGCAGAACACCTTTTTGGGTGCACTTTATTAAACTGCTATGACTATGCACTGCTTTTTAGTCGACAGAGATGCTACATTGATCTTTATGAGCAAGTGAAGCATCCTTGGCATTAGAGGGGCGGCAGTGTGTGGCCATGTGTACAAGGAATGCAAGGGTAGTGCTCTGTGACCTTCGGCCCCCCTCCTCTTTGAGGTCACCTTGCTGGCTTGCGATATCCTTATGATCAGGTCGAGTGACGCAAAGGCTTCTGGCTAAAGGAGCGCACTGAGAAGACAAGGCTTTGGCAGTCAGGAATGTTTCTGTCTCTTTACTCTGTTAATATCAAACCCTGGAGAGGGGTCTCTGCTGTCCCATTTCCGGTGCCCACCCTCCATCCCAGGCTTATCTTTGATGCAGGCTGTGCACTTCAACTGAAATAATGATGGGCTGGCACTGGGATGCTTGTGCGGCTCATGCGGGAGGGCCTACTTTCAAGAGAGCTTGATGGCATTCTTTTAAAATGGCTTTGGGAGCATTTCTGATGTTTGCCTTGTGGGGGTGCCGTTCCCCTCCCTGCCCTACCCCTACAAGGTTTGGTATAGGCCATCTGCATCTGGAGCCTTGGAGATGCAGAAAGTCCCATTTCCTTTCTGCCTGTCTCTTGAACACTGCACCGAAGCCTCTCATGCCAGGTATGGTTCCGGACCTTATGGTGACCTGTGTCTGTCCTTTTTCTTTGTCTAGTTCCATGACAAGATTGAGCCCATGCTGGAATCTCTGGAGGCTCTGGCGTCCCGAATGCGCCCCGCCCCACTTATCCCAGCGGAGGTGGACAAGATCAGGGAGTGCATCAGTGAAAACAAGAGCGCTGGGATGGAGCTGGAGAAACTGCAGCCTTCCTTCGAGGCCCTAAAGCGGCGCGGCCAGGAGCTGATTGGACGGTCACAGGGGCCAGAGAAGGATCCCTCTGCTAAAGGTAGGGCCACATGGCAGGTAATCAAAGTGCCTGGCTGGCCGGGCGGGCATAGTGTGATGGCAGGCTTTAGGGCCTGGCCGCGGAGGCTGTCGCTTCCAGTGCTGGCGCTGTACGGCAGGACTGGGATAGGGGACATCCTGCCAGGCTTGGCTCTTGTGCACAGGACAGCGGTGGAGACATACTCTGATGGCAAGCTTTAGGGCCTGGCTGCGGAGGCTGTCGCTGTACGGCAGGACTGGAATAGGGGACATGCTGCCAGGCTTGGCTCTTGTGGACAGGGCAGCAGTGGGGACATACTCTGATGGCAGGCTTTAGGGCATGGCAACGGGAGGCTGATGGTACCTGAGCTGGCTCTGTAAGGCGGGACTGGGATAGGGGACATGCTGCCAGTCTTGGCTCTTGTGGACAGGGCAGCAGTGGGGACATACTCTTTAGGGCATGGCTGCGGAGGCTGATGGTACCTGAGCTGGCTCTGTAAGGCGGGACTGGGATAGGGGACATGCTGCCAGGCTTGGCTCTTGTGGACAGGGCAGCAGTGGGGACATACTCTGATGACAGGCATTAGGCCTGGCTGTGGAGGCTGATGGTACCTGAGCTGGCTCTTTAAGGCAGCACTAGGATAGGGGACATGCTGCAAGATTTGGCTCTTGTGGACATGTCAGCAGTGGGGACATACTCTTTAGGGCATGGCTGCGGAGGCTGATGGTACCAGAGCTGGCTCTGTAAGGCGGGACTGGGATAGGGGACATGCTGCCAGGCTTGGCTCTTGTGGACAGGGCAGCAGTGGGGACATACTCTGATGACAGGCATTAGGACTGGCTGTGG
This sequence comes from Ambystoma mexicanum, assembly GCF_040938575.1. Taxonomy (NCBI): domain Eukaryota; kingdom Metazoa; phylum Chordata; class Amphibia; order Caudata; family Ambystomatidae; genus Ambystoma; species Ambystoma mexicanum. The sequence goes on along the minus strand of NC_090934.1, from coordinate 18,618,249 downwards.
AGGCTGATGGTACCTGAGCTGGCTCTGTAAGGCGGGACTGGGATAGGGGACATGCTGCCAGGCTTGGCTCTTGTGGACAGGGCAGCAGTGGGGACATACTCTTTAGGGCATGGCTGCGGAGGCTGATGGTACCTGAGCTGGCTCTGTAAGGTGGGACTAGGATAGGGGACATGCTGCCAGGCTTGGCTCTTGTGGATAGGGCAGCAGAGGGGACATACTCTGATGACAGGCATTAGGCCTGGCTGTGGAGGCTGATGGTACCTGAGCTGGCTCTTTAAGGCGGGACTGGGCTAGGGGACATGCTGCAAGATTTGGCTCTTTTGGACATGTCAGCAGTGGGGACATACTCTGATGGCAGGCTTTAGGGCATGGCAACGGGAGGCTGATGGTACCTGAGCTGGCTCTGTAAGGAGGGACTGGGATAGGGGACATGCTGCCAGGCTTGGCTCTTGTGGACAGGGCAGCAGTGGGGACATACTCTGATGGCAGGCTTTAAGGCCTGGCTGCGGCAGCTGATGGTACCTGAGCTGGCTCTGTAAGGCGGGACTGGGATAGGGGACATGCTGCCAGGTTTGGCTCTTGTGGACAGGGCAGCAGTGGGGACATACTCTGATGGCAGGCTTTAGGGCCTGGCAGCCGCGGCTGATGGTACCTGAGCTGGCTCTGTAAGGCAGGACTGGGATAGGGGACATGCTTCCAGACTTGGCTCTTGTGGACAGGGCAGCAGTGGGGACATACTCTGATGGCAGGCTTTAGGGCATGGCTGCAGAGGCTGATGGTACCTGAGCTGGCTCTGTAAAGCGGGACTGGGATAGGGGACATGCTGCCAGGCTTGGCTCTTGTGGACAGGGCAGCAGTGGGGACATACTCTGATGGCAGGCTTTAGGGCCTGGCTGCAGAGGCTGATGGTACCTGAGTTGGCTCTTTAAGGCAGCACTAGGATAGGGGACATGCTGCAAGATTTGGCTCTTGTGGACATGTCAGCAGTGGGGACATACTCTTTAGGGCATGGCTGCGGAGGCTGATGGTACCTGAGCTGGCTCTGTAAGGCGGGACTGGGATAGGGGACATGCTGCCAGGCTTGGCTCTTGTGGACAGGGCAGCAGTGGGGACATACTCTTTAGGGCATGGCTGCGGAGGCTGATGGTACCTGAGCTGGCTCTGTGAGGCGGGACTGGGATAGGGGACATGCTACCAGGCTTGGCTCTTGTGGACAGGGCAGCAGTGGGGACATACTCTTTAGGGCATGGCTGCGGAGGCTGATGGTACCTGAGCTGGCTCTGTAAGGCGGGACTGGGATAGGGGACATGCTGCCAGGCTTGGCTCTTGTGGACAGGGCAGCAGTGGGGACATACTCTGATGGCAGGCTTTAGGGCCTTCCTGCGGCGGCTGATGGTACCTGAGCTGGCTCTGTAAGGGGGGACTGGGATAGGGGACATGCTGCCAGGCTCGGCTCTTGTGGACAGGGCAGCATTGGGGACATACTCTGATGACAGGCATTAGGCCTGGCTGTGGAGGCTGATGGTACCTGAGCTGGCTCTTTAAGGCAGCACTAGGATAGGGGACATGCTGCCAGGCTTGGCTCTTGTGGACAGGGCAGCAGTGGGGACATACTCTTTAGGGCATGGCTGCGGAGGCTGATGGTACCTGAGCTGGCTCTGTAAGGCGGGACTGGGATAGGGGACATGCTGCCAGGCTTGGCTCTTGTGGACAGGGCAGCAGTGGGGACATACTCTGATGACAGGCATTAGGCCTGGCTGTGGAGGCTGATGGTACCTGAGCTGGCTCTGTAAGGCGGGACTGGGATAGGGGACATGCTGCCAGGCTTGGCTCTTGTGGACAGGGCAGCAGTGGGGACATACTCTGATGGCAGGCTTTAGGGCCTGGCTGCGGAGGCTGATGGTACCTGAGCTGGCTCTGTAAGGCGGGACTGGGATAGGGGACATGCTGCCAGGCTTGGCTCTTGTGGACAGGGCAGCAGTGGGGACATACTCTGATGACAGGCATAAGGCCTGGCTGCGGAGGCTGATGGTACCTGAGCTGGCTCTGTAAGGATGGACTGGGATAGGGGACATGCTGCCAGGCTTGGCTCTTGTGGACAGGGCAGCAGTGGGGACATACTCTGATGGCAGGCTTTAGGGCCTGGCAGCGGCGGCTGATGGTACCTGAGCTGGCTCTGTAAGGCGGGACTGGGAGAGGGGACATGCTGCCAGGCTTGGCTCTTGTGGATAGGGCAGCAGAGGGGACATACTCTGATGACAGGCATTAGGCCTGGCTGTGGAGGCTGATGGTACCTGAGCTGGCTCTTTAAGGCGGGACTGGGATAGGGGACATGCTGCCAGGCTTGGCTCTTGTGGACAGGGCAGCAGTGGGGACATACTCTGATGACAGGCATTAGGCCTGGCTGTGGAGGCTAATGGTACCTGAGCTGGCTCTTTAAGGCAGCACTAGGATAGGGGACATGCTGCAAGATTTGGCTCTTGTGGACATGTCAGCAGTGGGGACATACTCTTTAGGGCATGGCTGCGGAAGCTGATGGTACCTGAGCTGGCTCTGTAAGGCGGGACTGGGAGAGGGGACATGCTGCCAGGCTTGGCTCTTGTGGACAGGGCAGCAGTGGGGACATACTCTTTAGGGCATGGCTGCGGAGGCTGATGTTACCTGAGCTGGCTCTGTAAGACGGGACTGGGATAGGGGACATGCTGCAAGATTTGGCTCTTGTGGACATGTCAGCAGTGGGGACATACTCTGATGGCAGGCTTTAGGGCATGGCAACGGGAGGCTGATGGTACCTGAGCTGGCTCTGTAAAGCGGGACTGGGATAGGGGACATGCTGCCAGGCTTGGCTCTTGTGGACAGGGCAGTAGTGGGGACATACTCTGATGACAGGCTTTAGGGCCTGGCTGCGGAGGCTGATGGTACCTGAGCTGGCTCTGTAAGGCGGGACTGGGATAGGGGACATGCTGCCAGGCTTGGCTCTTGTGGACAGGGCAGCAGTGGGGACATACTCTGATGGCAGGCTTTAAGGCCTGGCTGCGGCAGCTGATGGTACCTGAGCTGGCTCTGTAAGGCGGGACTGGGATAGGGGACATGCTGCCAGGTTTGGCTCTTGTGGACAGGGCCGCAGTGGGGACATACTCTTTAGGGCATGGCTGCGGAGGCTGATGGTACCTGAGCTGGCTCTGTAAGGCGGGACTGGGATAGGGGACATGCTGCCAGGCTTGGCTCTTGTGGACAGGGCAGCAGTGGGGACATACTCTGATGGCAGGCTTTAGGGCCTGGCTGCGGAGGCTGATGGTACCTGAGCTGGCTCTTTGAGGCAGCACTAGGATAGGGGACATGCTGCAAGATTTGGCTCTTGTGGACATGTCAGCAGTGGGGACATACTCTTTAGGGCATGGCTGCGGAGGCTGGTGGTACCTGAGCTGGCTCTGTAAGGCGGGACTGGGATAGGGGACATGCTGCCAGGCTTGGCTCTTGTGGACAGGGCAGCAGTGGCGACATACTCTTTAGGGCATGGCTTCGGAGGCTGATAGTACCTGAGCTGGCTCTGTAAGGCAGGACTGGGATAGGGGACATGCTGCCAGGCTTGGCTCTTGTGGACAGGGCAGCAGTGGGGACATACTCATTAGGGCATGGCTGCAGAGCCTTTCGTTTCCAGTGATGGTGCTGTATGGCAGGACTGGGATAGGGGACATGCTTCCAGGCTTGGCTCTTGTGGACAGGGCAGCAGTGGGGACATACTCTTTAGGGCATGGCTGCGGCGGCTGATGGTACCTGAGCTGGCTCTGTAAGGCGGGACTGGGATAGGGGACATGCTGCCAGGCTTGGCTCTTGTGGACAGGGCAGCAGTGGGGACATACTCTTTAGGGCATGGCTGCGGAGGCTGATGGTACCTGAGCTGGCTCTGTAAGGCGGGACTGGGATAGGGGACATGCTACCAGGCTTGGCTCTTGTGGACAGGGCAGCAGTGGGGACATACTCTGATGGCAGGCTTTAGGGCCTGGCTGCGGCGGCTGATGGTACCTGAGCTGGCTCTGTAAGGCGGGACTGGGTTAGGGGACATGCTTCCAGGCTTGGCTCTTGTGGACAGGGCAGCAGTGGGGACATACTCTGATGGCAGGCTTTAGGGCCTGGCTGCGGCGGCTGATGGTACCTGAGCTGGCTCTGTAAGGCGGGACTGGGTTAGGGGACATGCTTCCAGGCTTGGCTCTTGTGGACAGGGCAGCAGTGGGGACATACTCTTTAGGGCATGGCTGCGGAGGCTGATGGTACCTGAGCTGGCTCTGTAAGGCGGGACTGGGATAGGGGACATGCTGCCAGGCTTGGCTCTTGTGGACAGGGCAGCAGTGGGGACATACTCTGATGACAGGCATTAGGCCTGGCTGCGGAGGCTGATGGTACCTGAGCTGGCTCTGTAAGGCGGGACTGAGATAGGGGACATGCTGCTAGGCTTGTCTATTTTGGACCAGGACTGCAGCGGGACATACTGTCTTTTGAAGGAAATGCACTGCCAGGGCTGGCTTTGTAGGGAAGTGATGGGTGAGGGAAAATGCTGTCTTTCAGCCTTTTAAGAGTTGCGGGCTAGAATCCACACTACTGTTCGGGTCGGGATCTGTCAATGGTTTGGTCCTCTGTTGGAACACTCACCCACTTCACAGCTGGTTACTCTGGCAAGTCCCAGCCCAAAAGCTAGCCTACAAATAACAGACTAGCGCCAACCTTTCTCAGATACAGTTCCTCAGCATGTTTCTGCTTCGAAGCATTCCTAGGAAATATGTGTACATTAATTGTGTGTCAGTTGCACACTACTGTATTTTCTGTGTATAAAAAAGTGCGACTTTTGTCTTTGATTTTCGCAATATGGTTTAATATGATGTAATATTTACCACTAGGGCTGTACCAACACACCCATGATTTAGATATTGGCTGCTATACATGGTACTGTTCCAAGTTTTATGTTATCTGCATTTTCTCACCTGATGAGCATGAAGCATGAGTACCAAAGATGTTTGCCCAGCAATTGGGTTTTACCTGCTAAATAAAGCAGTTTTTTGTGCAAAAAATGGTTGCTCTAAAATATGTGCATGGATTAAATGCATAAAGAAAGTATTCCAGTATGGGACACCTAGCTTACCTTTCAAGCTGACATAACGTAGCAGACAGACCAATAGGATTGTAGTGTCATTAAATTGATATGTGGTTGGAGCCCTCCTTTTGTTTTCCACAGGATTAGGGGACAGCCTATCCTTATAGTACTTCCGACATATTTTATCGATATACAGTGATTATAACGAAAAATAAATAACAAACAGATTGTCGAATTTTGGGTTGAAACTATAGATGGAGGTGGGGTAAGGGATTAAAAAGGGTGGGCTAATAAAGCTAGGGAAACGGGTGGTTTGGGGGGATTACCCAAAATAAAAAAAGAGAACAGCATTTGACATTCTTTCATTATTTTTCCTTCCCCGAAAAAGTTTTCGTTATTTATTTGTTATAAACACATGGAACCCAGTAGGGCAGAGCCCAGAGATAAATTATCCTTTCGCATTGTGGTCGCGCAGTACGGTAGACCTCAGGGGTTAGGGGGATATGGAGCCGGGGGATTTTTCCTACTGTGCCCGAGTGGCCTTATGTGGGCAGTCTGTGATCCACTGTTCTGAGCATTTATTCTACTGTGCCATAGTTGACTCCGGTGGGTAGTACTTGAGGAGCATTTATCCTACTGTACTGGGGCTGCTTTGTAGGGCAGGCCTCTGAGAATGTATCCTACTGTACCAAGGTTGAATGTGATGGGCAGGCTGAGAGGAGACTGCCATTGAGAGGTGTTTCAAGTTGTGACTGTTAGAATGGATTTCTAAACTCTGGCCTGGTGGACAGATGTTTAGGAGGCCACCCTTGTTATTGTGAACAGGGAGCAACTTCTGGGAGTGTAGCCAAACCAATCAAGGTAGCATGGAGAGAGGTCAAGGCAAAATCTCAGAGGAGAGGTGAGCAGGGTCAGAGGTCTACAATGAGTCCACACAGCAAAACAGCAAGGATTACACTTAGTTATAAAGCTAACACATGTATTATTGTCTCAGAAAACATGGAAAATGACTACTAGCAGGTAATATTATCACACAGTACTAAAATTCTATATAACACTTTTAGGGAGAATTCGCAGAAATGTGCTAATTCACTTCTACCTTAGAGACCCCCCAACTCTCTTGCTGTACTTTAGGACTTTTAATTTTTATCCTAGAGAGAGTGAGACCTTTTTCCCACTCTCTCATGTATTTTTATTTGATTTGAACCCTGTGTTTCTTTTGGAGTCTGACAAACTCCATAGGCATCATCGTTTTGCATTGGTACACACAGCACTCTCAGTGCAGTGTCACAGAGAAATCCTTTGGATTTCTGCTAAGGTTTAAATACCTTCTCTTGGATAACTACTGTTTCCAAGAGTAGTAAAGTATAATTTACTTTACTTACCTTTTTCGATTTGTAGACCCAGCACACACTATCTTACATAGAGTACTGGAGGGGTTACTTAGTATCCTCTTTGTCTACCTTCTCATGTAACATGTTTGTTACCCTCATTACAATTAATGGCTGGTGGCAGTGGTTTACTTCTTCCTACCATTGTGTGTTGCTACCGCGGGCTGCAATTGTAGCTGCAATAAAGCACCTATGGCTGCCCATTTCGTCAAAATGGCCCGGTCTTCGTTTTTCACCATTTCTTGTCAGGAAGGTCCTTCTTGGGATTTACTCTGCACACCAAACCAGGTTTGGCTCTTTGTTCGTGTTGTCTTTGGCGGGATACCCGAGTGAAGCCCGCCTCTGGCATCAGTATGTCTGGCAGGGGCAGGAAGTGAGGGAGGTGCCCGAAACTCCCTGTGCTTAATCCCCTTGGTTACAGGAATGCACCCAAAGGTGATTGGCCGGCTGGCTGTCCACCAAGGACAGCCACCCTGCTGTGTGATTGGCAGGTAGGCTGGAATGAATGGGAGAAACCTGCGTAAAAGGCGATGCTTATTGGCTTAGAGGCCAGAGTCGACCACTGGACGAAGGAATCCGAAGAACAACTTGGAAGAGATGCCTTCTGCAACTCATGCACCGTTGGTTTGCCTGGTGAAGCCTTGCTGCTGTGCTGAGCCTCCGAATTCACCTCGACTAGAGAAGCACTGCAAGGACGACTTCACCCCTTGAGTTGGTGGGACCAATCAACTCCAAATGAAGCTCGTCTAGACATCCTCTCGAAGCTGGTTGCATTTCCACTGCTGCTGCTGGAACCAAAGAGCCAGGGAGAGGAACACCAGGTCGTGTGCGTTGCTTTTAAGTTGGACTCAACCTCTAGGAAGACCCTCCGGATTTCCCTGATGCAGGACTGACCAAGCCTGAGCCACCTCAACAGAGTGCTGGACCCCAGATGCAAGGAAAGTCTGAAGTGGTAGCCGAGAACCGCAGTGTTGCTATCCGCTGTCAGATGCGAGGAGCTAAAACACTGAAGAACCGCTGAATCGAAGTTTGCCTATTGCTGCCGCTGATCGTCCCATTGCAGAGCAGGAATCACCAGACGTCCTCCCTCTTGTCCCCACGACTGAGGCTCAGGAACAACAGGATCTGCAGAGCTGCATAGGAACAGAAGCCAGCTGGAACCATTTCTTCTAACCAGAGGTACTGTAAAGTCTAAGAGAACTTACCTCTTGTTGTGTAGCCTTGCTGGCTCTCAGTTGAGACCTGTCTTAGTTACCTCACAGAGTTGCTAAAGTTTTGCCCCTCACAAGCCTCCCAGCTTGTGGCCCTTCAGTGATTTATTTTTCTACAAACATTTCTAAAAACATTGTGCAAGACTTTTTACCTACCTGCAAAGAAGATCTTCAGCTCCCCTTGACATTGTGCATTTAACATTGGCTGTCCTGACTCCCTGAGAGACTCCTCTTTACCTCTGACTTTGTCCTTTGGAAGGTGTTTAAAAGTACTTGCCTGTTTATGAGTTATTTGTTAACCTTTGTTTTATTCCTCTATTCTATCTTTCTCACCTAATTCATTATTGCTCTAAATGTACCAGTGATAAATCAATGTCCACAGTGTCCTAGCTATTTAAGTCACCTCAGGGTGTAGGAAGTGTCTGTGTGCCATCCCCAATGGGTGTCATCTGATTTAGAGAAACCGAGAGTGTGTTTTGAACTACATTTAAGTGTTACATGTCTTGCTCCCTTTCTGAAGAAGGCTTATATAACTGACTGTGAAATAAATTAATAATTGTTTTATCAAGAAACCTTGAGTGTTAGTGTTTATTCGGATAACTAACTGTATTGTGAAACTCTGTGTCACAACATTACTGCTCACATTGACCCCTCTTGAGATAAGCCTGGCTGCTCGGCCACACTACCAACCTGTGTAGTTCAGACTTATGCCAAAGGTTGCGCCCCTATTGCCAGGAGGTCAAGGTTATTGCATTGCACCCAAAGGGTACTGCATACAATCTTGCCTAACGACTTCTCCCCTTGGATTGGTGGGACCAATGAGCCCCAAGACGTACTCGACTGGAACCCCTCTTTCTGCTGGCTTTACTTCATTGCTGCTGCAGGAACCGAGTGCCAGGCAACAGGAACACCAGAATCGACTGCATCCCCTTTAAGCCAGACCCAAGATCCTGGAAGATCCTCCGGACTCCCTCGAAGCAGGACTGACCAAGCCTGAGCCACCTCAACGGAGTGCTGGACCCCTGAAGCAAGGAAAGTCCACAAGGTGTCCAAGAACCGCGCTGGTGCAATTTGTGAGTAGCTGGAACTGTCAAGTGCTGCTGATCTGAATTGTGCCCATTGCTGCCGCCGACTTTCAAACCATAGTGCAGGAGTCTCCAGACGTCCACCCTCTTGTGTCCACGGTTGAGGCCCAGGAACAACAGGATCTGCAGGACTACAACAGCAACAGAAGCCAGCTGCAACCTTTTCATCAGACTTAATGTACTGTGAACTAAGGGGTACTTATCTCTTGTGTGCAGCTTGCTTGCTCTCACTGCAGACTTGCATTGACTGCCCTTTGCAAAGTTGCCTCTCAGCTTGTGGCCCAACAGTGATTTATTTTACAACAAAACTCTATTTAACATTGTGCAAGACTTGTGTGCTAATCTTCAAGAAGTGCCTCAGCTCCCCTAGACTTTGCCCAGTTGACATTGGCTGTCCTGGCTCCCTGCAGATTCATCTCACCCTCTGACTTTGTGTTTAATTGTCTCTCCAAAAAGTCATACATACCTTACTTGCATAGCTGGGAAAGGGTTAACCTACATTGCATTGGGGGATTCCATAGTGCTTTCGCTTGAGAAACCTGTCAACTATTGTTTCCTTCCCTAACCTTTTCCTTTTTGCCACAACTTCAGTATTACTATTTCAGTGTGAAAAGTGACATATTAATCTCCACAGTTTCCCAACTATTGAAGTCACCTCAGGGTTTAGGAATATCTGTGTGCCACCCCAAAAGGGTATCTACTTACTTTATTGAACTGATGGAGTGTATTGTGAAGTGTTGATTATTGCTCCCATCTAAAGAAGGCTTATTTTAAAACTGACTATTAAATTAATAAATATTTTAATCAAGAAACCTTGAGTTTAAGTGTTATTTGAATATGTGTCACTGTGAAACTCTATGTTGCATCTCTACAGCTCATATTGACCCATCTTGAGTAGTCTGGCTGCTCAGTCACTCTACCAACTTGTGTAAATCAGGCCTGTACCAAAGGTTGGGTTGCCTATTGCCAAGAGTTTTGAGAGGAAGTGAAGTCAAAAGCTACCCTGGTCATTAACGCTCTGGTAGGTTTCTTTTTAGAAAGACAGTGGAGCTAAACTCAGCACATATCAATTAGCTCTTAACATGAACACAAGGAAGTGATTTTGTTTACAAACATGACAGATTGTGATTTATTAGTTTCTCAAGAATAAATGTTTAAAAACAGCAACATATGCCATCCTTGGCACAGAAAGATATTATATACATTATATACACATCGTGAATTGATTATGCATAAAGTTGGGTTAGTACATCAAAGGTGACTGTAGTTTCATGTACGGTTATTATTAACACAGTACGAAAAATTGTCGTACTGTGTTAATAATGTCTTTCTGTGCCAAGGATGGCATATGTTGCTGTTTTTAAACATTTATTCTTGAGAAACTAATAAATCACAATCTGTCATGTTTGTAAACAAAATCACTTCCTTGTGTTCATGTTAAGACTAATTGATATGTGCTAAGTTTAGCTCCACTGTCTTTCTAAAAAGAAACCTACCAGAGCGTTAATGACAAGGGTAGCTTTTGACTTCACTTCCTCTCAAAACTTTCACCTTACCCTCTGAAGTCAAGCCCCCTATAAAAAAGAGGGTTTATTGCCTTATTTCATACATTCTATTGCCAAGAGGACAACGCTAGTGTAGTCTTCACAGAGGGGTACAATTTTTCCTCACAAACACATATACAGTCAATGAAGTTGGTGCAGCACGTCCCAATAACCCCACCAATACCTGAAAGCAAAGGCAAATGTTTAAGGATAGCACCAACTGTCCACAGGATTTTTGCAACTTTACGAGTCCAACCCTGAGTTGTGTGGGGCCATGTGCCCAAAGGTCACAAAGTGCTTCACTGTTTTGAAAGTCGGGAACAAGTTAGGACAGGGTTCCTCTGGACATGGAGATGGGTCCAAAAGCGAATAAGCAATGATCATCAGAGGTCGCGTTTTCCCCGTTTCTTCTGGACCTCGGAGCCCAGGAGATGCATGTTCGAGTGAGTCCCTGGTCGGCCACAGATGCTGGTGCAACATGTTCCAGTTGAAGACTGCAGCTCACTCGGGTGCAGACCTCCTCTCAGCACACAACTGGATACGGGAAAGCAGTTTCTGGCGTTTGTCATTGTTGCAAGGTGACAGCAGACGATACAGTTGTGGTAAATACAGCCTCGTATTTCTGGTCCCTTGGATATTGGAACGCCGAAATTTGGCAGAGGGCAACCTCTGTAGGAAAAGCTGGCAGTCCCCAAAGTACTGGGCCAAAATACGGAACCACGATGCTCTAATCGCAGTAGCCAAATTTCGTAGTTGATCAGTCCACTGGGTGGCCCAGGGACACTTCAGAAGACTTCAACTGGCTTGGGCACCAGGAGACGTTGAGACCAGCCGAAGCACCGACAATGGTCTTATGGGATCAGCAACTCGACAGGGCTTCACCGGGATTTAGCAAGAATCGGTTGCCAGCCTCGTCAGGGATCATCCACTTGTCTGCCTTCCGTCTTCACAGCTGCACAGGATAAGTGGCTCCTCTTCTGAGCTGCTGGAATGGCTGCAGGACACCTCTTCTTATCCCAAAGTCCGGTGCGTGATCAGACTCAACCCTCCAATGGCAAGATCTGCCCCACACATGCACACGAGCAGTCATCCAAACAGGGGCCACTGTGGTCTCATGCAAACATGCACACCAGACTTTCAGGTTTTAGTATGTGCATTGGGACCGGACAGTCCCCACCCATTTCCTGGGACACAAGCCCTGCACTAGCTCGCGACATGCCAGGCTTTTCCCAGGCAGTCCATGACCATTAAAGGATTTCCCTGACCTGACAGGTCATGAAGGAGGCTGAAAGGCAAGACGACCAAGGAACAAAGGAATAACCTTGTGCCACGGCCATGTTGGGACACTAGGCACTGTTAGTAGCCAAACGTGGTAAGGCTAAAGAGAAATATAGAGAAAAGTATGAAAAAAGTAACGGCTGCCACCATTTCCTCAAGCACATTTTAGGCAACCAAAAATCCCTTTGATTGTAGTCTAGGGTCATACAAAAGAAACCCCATTGCACTGCATTGTAAGATGCATTGTGCAATGATAGAAAGTTACTCAAGAAAGTAACAAAGTCAAAAGATTAAGGGAAACATTTTGCAATACTGACAGCCTGAGAACTAGTAATTTTCCCACGTAACATGTGAGCAAAGCCCGGTGGAGTGAAGCCAAAGACTTGACTTCAATGTTAAACGTCAGGTCAGTGTGAAAAACAGAAACGGAACGTGTGGGCGTCCATAGAATATGGAGAGAAGGTTTGCTGAAAGAGATACCTTTCCTAACACTCGCCTCCTGCACCCCGACTAAGGACTGGGAAAACTAATCCACCCCTGAATGTGTCTCATGTTCATGTCCGTTTTACATTCTGGGCACCCCACCAGCATTGCTGTGTTGAGCACCTGGCCTATGCTCAATGGTGAAGTCAAACCCATGGAGGCTTATGGACTCCCTGAGCAACTTTGGATTCTCTCCCTTCATGTTCATTAGCCACGTGAAGGGCTTATGGTCAGTCTGCACAGTGAAGTGGGTGCCATAGAGGCAGGGTCGGACTGGGCAATAACATTGTCTCGGGCACCAATGAAAACGTGGCCCACAGTTGCAAATGGCAATTAATTCCTTTTGTGACAGACTGGTGTTTTTCATAAAATGTGACGCAAATTGTGCTTTTTAAAGAATATTTATTCAATAACACTGGTCAAAACTACTAGCCGCACTTACAAAACTGGCCTGCATGGGCCAAACAAGTGGCCCACTTTGACCAAAAAAACTGGCCAGTCCGAGCCTGCATAGAAGTAGGGCCTCAACTTCATAAGGCTCCACACATTGCAAAATCCTTTTCCACAGTTGACCACCCAAACTCTTTCCTTAAGCCTGTGGCTGATAAAACAGTTAGGTTCCCTGACTTTCTCCTATAGCTGTGATAGTACTGCTCCTATCCCATTGTCACAGACATCTGTCTGCACCATTTGTCTCTTATAGTCAGGTGCCATGGGGACAGGGGCCTGGCAAAGGGAATCATTGATGCTTTGGAAGGCCTTCTCGCACTCCCCACTACAAGCTACCTTCTTGGGCTTCTTAGGTGTTGAGAGCAGACAGAGGGGCAGCCATGGTGCCAAAGTCTTCCATGAAATGTTGGTAGTACCTAGTGAAGCATAGAAAACCTCTCAACTGGGTTTAGATAGTGGGGGTTGCCCAGTCCTGTTCAGCCTGTACTTGACTGGGAAGAGGATCAATCTTTTCCCTACCAACCTCATGCCCAGGGTAGACCACTGAGCCATGACACATTTGACACTTGGTTGCCTTTATGGTCAGGTAGGCCTTTTGAAGAGCATGCAACACAGTTCCCAGGTGTGGCGCATGTTCCTCCCAAGTGGGGCTGAAGACTGCTAGATCAACCAGCTATGCAAGGCAGCAATCAGCCAACTCATTCAGAGCATGGTTAAAATGTGGCAGGTGCATTCTTTAAATCAAAAGTCATTTCCCTGAACTGGTAACGACCTTCTAAGGTTGAAAATGCGGTCTTCTCCTTTACAATTTCTGTCGTGGATATTTACCAATACCCTGCAGTGAGATCAAAGGTGCTGAGGTACTTGGAAGCACCCAGCTTCTCTACAACTCCTCTTTCCTTTGTAGGGGGGGGGGGGCACCTGTCTTAGTGACCGCATCCAGAGCCCTATAGTCCACGCAGAATCTCATATCAGATGTACCTGCTTTTTAGAACCAGAACCACACGACTTGACCAAGGACTGCTAAACAGTTCAATCACCCAAAGATCCAGCATCTTGTTGACCTCGGACATTATGTTGGATCTTACTTCATCCGACATTCCATAATTCGCACACTATTTACAGTGTCAATGTTAAGTGTGCACCAAGATGTCAAACCTGGAGTGAGTGCGAACAAGGGGGGAAATTGCTAGAGCAAAGTTTTCTACTAACCCTGCTGCTTAGAAGTAATTTGGGGGGGACAATTCGACACCCTCAATGGTGCCATCTGAAGGACTGCTATGGAACAGCTCAGGAAGAGGTTCAGATTCTTCCTCTGCCCTAACTGAAGCCAGATGCAGAGCAGTGTAAGTTAGACCCTAATTTTAGGGGTACCCCTTAATCACACAGCTACCCCTAATCAAGCTCACACCAGATTAAAGTTCACCCCTCTAGGGAATTAAGGCAAAGAGTCTATCTTGCAAGGATAACACGTTTATTCTATACAGACATGACGATAGGAGCAAAGAACTCCGCTGACTGTACAGTGTCCCTCAACCGTCCCATTCTCCTGCAGACTGGAGCCAGACAGGATCCAAAACTGTCCTCCTTCCATAGAAGGGGTGCTGCAAAGTCTTCCTTTCTTCATGGTCGGAGATTTTAGGCCATGCTGCTTAACATATTGCTAGCCTATGCAAGAATACACTGTAGCTCATGTTTTTCATCATTTTGCTACATCATGAACTTTTATATATATAAATAAATTCCCGTCATGCTCTCCCTATTTCATTCATTATACTGATATTTTTTATCTGGTCTTATGAACTCCTCAAAACCTTGTTTTCCATAATTCTGCATTGTGTGCATGAGCCTTAGCCTGCCTGGGCTCTTTGACAGACGGCAAACAGCTACTGAGTTACTTGCTGGCCTGCCAGCGATTGCAAACACTACAGTAGTGCCTGTAGTCTGTTTAGCGCAGACCACATTTCTTTTGGCAAAGAGCCTGCTTCTACTGTGCTTTTTAACATTTACTAATTTATTCAGTTAATAGTTATTTGCACTTTATATTTAAATAATAATTGCCTTCTCTGTGTCCCTCCACCCCCCCTGGTCTTTCGTAGTGCCTAGAAACAGTCAACAGACGTCTTGCCTAATTCTAAAGCACTTGGGAATGAAGGAAGGCGCTATCTCCTTCCTAACAGCAGCCATTTCTGCTCTAGGGATATATGCCTTCAGGCTATTTATGTGAAACACTTTGGGGGCCAGGCCAGGCCTCCCCAGGTCCACCAAATAGTTCACCTCACCAAGTTGCTCCACTGCTTTGTAAGGTCCTGATAACTTGTCCAGCAAAGCTCTTGGCCTTCTAGGGTTCATGACTTATTGGCCTGGAGTAAAATGAATAAGAAAAGCCTTCTGGTCATACCAATGTTTTACAAAAGCCTGACCTACCTTCAACTTATCATTGGCCTGAGCCATCAGAATAGCTACCCTCTTTCTGAGGCCAAGCACATAGTCCACCACATTTGTATTGACGGGAGGGGTGGGGAGCTCCCATCCTTCCTTGATTATAGCAATGTGTCCCCTGAAAGGGTGACCAAAAAGAAGTTCAAAGGGACTGAAGCCACCCACTTCTTGAAGGTACCTCTCTGTAAGCAAAGAGTAAGCATGGCATAAGGAGATCCTGCTTTATCCTCTGGGCTCTTCAAGAGCTCCAATCATGCCTTTGTTCTGTTTAATATCTCAACTGAGCCATTTGTCTGTGGATGATAAGCTGATGGAAATGTATAGGAGACTCCAAACTCCTTCCACATGACCTGCATGTACCTGGGCATGCGATTACTGCCCCTATAAGACTCATCTTATTTAAGGAAGCCAACTCTAGTAAAGATGCCATGCAATGCTTTAGCAACTGCCTGTCAGTTACTGTCTTGAGTGGGATTGCTTCAGGATATCTGGTAGCTTGATCAACTACTACCAGGATAAACCTGCCACTTGAGGATGTAGGAGGGTCAAAGGGACAAACAATGGTCCTACTGGGGCAGTCCTCTCATGCCCAATCCCTACCCTCTCAAAGGGAGTACCCACTACAGGTAGGGGTACTAATGGAGCCTGAAAAATTTGGCAAGTGGCACAACTCCTGCATTGGATTTCTACCTGGGCCCCCATTGTAGGCTAGTAGAAGTGCATGGATAACCACTCCTTGGTCTTGGTGATCCCAAGATGACCTGCAAGGGAGTCTCATGCACCAGTTGCAGGAGGAAGGGTCTCACCTAAAGGGGAACTACCAACCTCCTATGGTCTCCTTTCGAGTACTCTCTGGGCTCACTGTACAGGACCCCACCTTTCCAATACATTTTGTGTTTCACAGGAGTTTTACCCTCAAGCTGGGAACAGGCCTGCTCTTCTCAAGAAACCCACAGCGTACCCCTCATGCCTGGCTAACTATCGCCCGATTTCTATCTCCTGGAAAAGCTGCCATCTCCCAGCTTAATCTGCACACTGATTCTGTTGGATGTCTCCATGGCCATCAGCCTGGCGCCAGAAACATGGAAACCGCTCTCCTGAACATGCGTGAAGACCTGCTCTCCAACCTTGATTCTAATCTCCCCTCTGTCCTCATCCTACTCGATCTCTCTTCTGCTGGTCAACAATGCCATCCTGCTCAACCCCCTCCGTGATAACCTGGGTATCACTGATAAGGTCCTGGCCTGTCTGACCTCCTTCCTCTCCAACCGGCCTTCACAGGTCCAACTTGGGTCCTTCCTTTCCTCTATCTCATTCTCCTCCACTTGTGGTGTTCCCCAGCGGTCTAACCTTTCTCCATGGCTTTTCAACCAATACCTGGCACCCCTTGCCCACCACATTTGCTGCTTTCTGCTCCAATTTTTAGTCCTCTGCCACCTCCTCTTCCTCTCTCATCTGACTGTCTGTCTACAATCCAGGAGTGGTGTGCCGCCAACGGCATCTGCCTTAATGCCAGTAAGACGGAGATCCTCCTCATCGGCACTCTCTGGCCTGCCTCCCTTGGCCCTCTCCCTGCTCCCACCTGTGAGGCTAAGAACTTCGGGGTCATCTTCGACTACATGCTTTCCTTTTCTCTACACATCTCTGACGTGTCTAATAAGTCAAACTACCACTGCACCTCCTCAGAGGTATTCTTCCTTTCCTCTCCTTCCTCCAAAAGCACACTGTCTCTAGAGCTCTAGTTCTCTCTAGGCTGGACTACTGCAACAGCGTCTTTCTAAATCTGCCTGCCTCTACTCTCCACAACTCATTCAAAACAGGACTGCAAGACTTGTCCTTGGCCTGAAGCCCAGGGATCATATCTCTCCAGGACTGAAATCTTTGCACTGGCTCCCAGTGCATGCAAGGATTAAGTTCAAAATCCTCTGCATTTCCCACAAGGCCTTTTGGGGCCTGGGGCCTCAATACCTTCAACTCCCTCTTTGTAAGTATCTTTCTTCTCGATCCTTTGTAAGTATCCTTCCTTCACTCATCTGCCTCCAACTCCCTTAGGCTCAGCTGCTTCTCCAAGCAACGAGTTGGTGGTAGATCTCTTTCTTTGGCTGGTGCCTCCCTCTGGAACAGCCTCCCTGCCTCCTTGAAACTTGAGGATAACCATCTTCAGTTCCGGAAGCACCTCGAGACCTTCCTCTTTGCTTCTGCCTTCTCACTTCCTCTCCCCTGCTGATCTCTGTCTGTTTTGGCACCGGGCACCTGGCTACCCTCTGATTTTGTGCCCGGATCCCTGCCCACCCAGCCGCATACCCGCACTGCCTCCTGGCAACCCTTGCACTTGGGTCTGTATCTGCAACCCTACAGTCCCCTTCTTTTCCTGCACTTATTAGACACCCGTTGTCTGCACCCTATTCTTGCGCTTGCCACCTGCTGGCCGCACTACCTATTGTTTTGATCATGTGTTCAGCACTTTACACTCCTCCCCTCCCCGTGCACTTCCCCCTTTCCTCTCCCATGCACTTGCACATTCTCAATTTCACTGGGCCTAGTAAGATCGTTGTTTTGTTCTCCAGTGTACCCCTCCCTTGCCTCGTCGCGCCCTGAAACACTTGTGTATGAGCGCAATATAAATAAAATATCATATTGCGAGGGAAGGCCAAATTCACAGTGTGTACCCCCCGTGAAAGAGGCCCCTAGGGGTCCCTCGCCTTATGGAAACAAGGCAAGTCACCACACACGATAGATACGCCAGACACGAGGTTGTATTCCCAAAGCTAGGGTTTATTGCAAAGCAAATAGTCTCAGTTGGCCAACTCAGTCTCACGCCCCGTGACGTGTATCTCTAAACCTCGAGGGACACAAGAAAGCGAATTATGTACATCAGTTACATATATACAAAATACATATCATACAATCAGCTGTGACATGTTTAACACCCCCCTTTATTGGGTTTCTTTGAACTCGGTTTGATGATGGTCACTTTCGACGATTATCACACCTTCAAATATCTATTCTAGTAACAATATGCAACCTTGCAAGTGCGGAGACATCTTTTCTTTGTTGAACAGAACACAGTGCTTCTGTTCTTGTAAGCGAGCTACATACGGGGGAAGAGTCACATCCAAGACCTTGCTATCTATGCAGTGCTATTCGTGTCCTGGGAGCCAACACGCTCTACAGGGCTTGGAAAAGGGGGGCCGTAAGAAGAGCATAATTCAAGCCTTTAGCTGCTTTATTCTAACATATTCTACCATATAACGAGTCTGGCTGGTAGCTGTGAAATGATTAAATACCCTGCAGCTCTGCTTCAAGGCTACATTCAGGAGGGAGCCGGGCATTCCTTCCCGGAGCTGCCTACGTTGTGTTTCAACAAACTCTTATTAGCCTTGCTGCCCTGCAGCCTTGTCCTTTCACGTTCAGACAACAATGTTAACAGTCGAGCAGTGTAAGCAGAAAATGTGCTGCAAAGCAATGTGAACAGAAAGCAATGAGCAATTTGTTAGAAAACAAAATGGCGATCCTTGTTACATCAAAATGGTTGTTCATTGGTAAAACTCGGAAACCTGTATTTCTATCGTTTCGTACATGAGACGGTTGGCCTTCGGCCACCAAAATACGTTTGCCGTCAATCATGAGAGGTATACATTTTTCTAGACTGACAAACCCTCCTTTGGCCGTATGCCAAACGTCTCATTTATTGTATCCTCCTCTGATGACGATAAATCTGAAGCACTTATGTCAGAATATTGCATGCTACTATAAGCATCATCGTCTTCATTAATATCTATAGCCATTAATTCTTTCACTGTTTTCATTTCATTTGTGTCTGTCATCCCGGCCATAAGTTTGTTTTCTTTTTGTTATCATATGCATACATCCCCCTTAGTACATCCCTCAGTTACCTCAGTGCAAACTAACGGTAGGCAGTGTATGCAACAACAGCACGTTATGAATATTCCAAACACCACTACTAATATCGCAATCAACTTCCATCCCCAAGAACACAGTATCCCCCAAAACCAGGACTCTACTCCCCAGCCCCCCTCTCCAGTAGGGAGTTCGGAGCTTAGGACATGCATTTTCTTTATTGCTTCAAAAATCGTAGGGGAATAGTCCTCTACGAATACGCAGAACGCTGATCCCACAATCTTGCAAATTCCCCCACGATCAACCAGGATTACATCGAGAGCCATTCTATTTTGCAGCGTCATTAACCTAATTCCTTTTTCTTCCAACGTCATGTTAAATAGTATATCTGTCATTGTGTTTATGGTATCTTTTAGTATTCTGGACAGCTGCCTTATGTTGTAGGAGTTCACTATCTGGGACAAGAATGGAATGAATGATTTTGCTACGTCCGTCGCTATCAAAACTCCTTTTGGTTCTAGATCTGGATAGCCTGGCCATGTCTGCTGTTTCTAAGAGGAACACTCCCGGGAACAGTAGACCTAGGTAACATGTACCTCCCCAGTTTCTGGGCAACCAAGGATATGCTTTCTCTCCACATATAAAATAGACTGGATCTCCCACATATACTGGTTCTATTTCCCATTTTAGTACCGTTGTATTCATGCATCCAGTAAATGTTCCTACTAAATAGGAGCCTTTCTTTTTTAGACAAAAAAGGGACAGTTCTTGGTTTATAATTCACTGTGTAAGAAGGGGGAATTGCATCTTTATTACCGTCGGTTCTTACACGAAACGTCATCACAGACGTTTTAACTGGTGGGGACAATCTATCTTGTCTATTTTGTTGTGTTATTTTTCGTGTACTTTTTGACGTAGGTTCTGGGATCATCACTCGTGCTTTGTGGAATATGGAACAACCCACAGGCCTCATAATTATTTCCTCAAACTCATTCATGTTTGTTATGTCTAATTGACCCGTAATACTCTTGTTCCACTTCCCATAAAACATTGCACTTAAAGATGCACTGCAAGCAGAACTTAATGGTAATGGTTGTACATACCACCCTATTCCTTTCCCCGCATGCTGCGGTAAATGGGCGCATACCCAGCAATTATTTTTCTTTAGAATTGCATGCGTCATATTCATGATGAGTAATAGCGTATTGTTCCCATACCGTTCTATGTGTCTCTCTTCCATTGGGGACAAGGTATAAGTAATCACCTGAATCGGGCTTTCAGTAGTGGATATATTAACTATTGGTAAAAGCATTCCCAATGGGTGTATAGACTCCACATACCATAACACCAAGGCTGTCGTTATTGGTGCTACCACACTCATGAAGCACATGATTGTCAAAGCCAGCATACCATTTTTTTTACCATGCGTTTTCCCTAAATTTACAGTCTTTATAACTAACTCAGTCTCAGCAGTGGTGCAGGAGGAGGCTGAAACAGGTCCCGACATTGTTCTCACCATCCTTCATCTTCCTGACAAAGTTCGTTGTGGATATCTCTCTTCGTCGCACTTGTCCGGATGTCAATAAGTTCAAAGGAATTGTCAACGGTTTAGTCTGCCAGCCCTTTGCAGCCTGGTTTGCTTATTCGTTCTAGGCAAGATCACTTATTCTCTCTCATACTGCTCAGAGGACTTCTGAACAGTTCTCTATTGCCTTTGTACCATGTGAGCCCAGCTTGTCCGCTCTGGTTAGGACACGTACTTTTTATGATCGCACCGAGGAGCCGCGAGTCTTGAATTGTCCGATTTGCACAATTCTCACGCTTCTCTCCTCTACACCTCTAGTTCCTTCTCCGTCCATGAGCGGAACTAGAGGTTAGCATGAACACCAAAGAACTGTGGATCACTGTCTTTCGAGGCCGCAAATCATATCGCCTCACTCCTGGTATTGTGTGATCCGTGAACAGTGTCGGTGCACTTCCAGATCCAGGCTCAGCGTCGGCCTGCGGCGCAATGGCAGATAATGATGTGCGCCGCGACAGTGATGCGGTTTCAGTCTTTGGCTCTGGCGCAGTGGCAAGTGCTGGTGGGCGCCAAAGGGGTACACGTTTAGTATCTGACGTTATTTGCAATGCAGATTTCATGTCGGCTTGCAGTGATGTAGGTTCTGCTGGGCAGCGTTGGGGCACTCTTTGCCCTTCCCGGCAATCTTTTCAGGCTTTGTTTCGAGTTTCACTTCCCGCTGGGACAGATGTAGCGGCAGTGGACTGGCAGCAGTTTCTTTCATTTCTGGGACCGCTGTCTCTTTCTGGTCGTCCGGATTGGGCAAGTCTTTCAGTGAAGATGGGATCTTTTTGGCATGGGTGGCATGGATCCATGACTTCCTCCCATCCACCCGTATTGCCGTCTGCGTTGCCAGAAGCACTTGATAGGGGCCGCGCCACCTGGGTGCTAACAACGATTTTCTCTCAAAGTTCTTAAGCATCACCCAGTCGCATGGCTCCAGCGCGTGCCCCGGACCAGTATATCTTACGGGTAGAGCCTCCTGCACCTGCTGATGAATCAAAAGCAATTTCTGCATTAAAAGGCCACAATAAGTGCTAAGTACAGGATGTTCCACTTCACTCAGTCGCTTTGGCTGAGGTGCGCACCAAACATTCGCCGGCCTCCCCATCACAATCTCATACGGGGAGAGCCCAGTTCTAGCCTGTACAGACGTACGCATGCACAATAGCGCTATCGATAATGCATCCACCCAACTCAACTTGCTCCCTGCACATATCTTGCTAATTTTTGACTTGAGGATTCCGTTGTGCCTCTCAACAAGACCGGCCAAACTCGGATGCCTCGAACTATGAAATCTCTTATCAATCTGAAGACCTGCACATATCTGTAACACCACTGCGCCCACAAAATGTGGACCATTATCTGACCATATGACACGGGGCAAGCCAAAACGGAAAAGTATTCTTTAAGCATTACTTTTGCCGTACTCATTGCTGTGCAGTCTTTTAAGGGATATGCCTCCACCCACTTGCTGAATGCACAGATCACCACTAAGACATATTTCAAGTTTTGGCACCTCTCCATCTCTATGAAATCAAAATAGATTACCTCAAAAGGCATCGAGAGCAGGCCAAAACTGCCTATTGGAGTCACTGTTTCCTTTCCTACATTATGTTGTAAACACTTGATACAGTTCTGCACCAACCTCTCTGCATTCTTCTTTATGTTTGCATTCTGCCATACCGTAGATAGGTGCTGTATTATTTTTTTCGCACAGATGTGAGTAGGGCTGTGAGCCATTGTGACCATTGCAGTCACATAGGAATCTGGCAACATCCAGTTTTTAGTTCCCTTGTCCACCCAACAACCCTCTAAATTTAACTCAGCAGAGCCCTCTGCCCACCCTTGTATCTCATCGGCCGTGGCTTCGGCCTGCATCTCTTTCACAGTGGCAATTCCATCTTCTATCATCCAGGGTACTTCCTCCGTCTGGACTGTCATCATTTTATTTTTCAAATCAGTGGCAGTTTGTTTCGCAATTCTGTCTGCAAACGCGTTTCCCTCTCCTACTTTGCAAGTTACCTTTTTATGTGCCTCGCATTTCACTATTGCTAGGCGCTTTGGAAAAGTGAGTGCAGACAGCAATCGTACAATCAAAGGGCCATGTTGAATTCTGGCAACATGTGATGTCAAGAAACCCCTCTCAGCCCAGAGTCGACCAAAGTTATGAACCACCCCAAAAGCATACTGACTATCAGTATATATATTCACGTTCAAATTTTCAGAAATCTCGCAGGCTCTGGTCAATGCTATTATTTCTGCGGCTTGTGCCGAGTTGTAGGGAATTCTTTTGCTTTCTACAACGCTCTCTAGGGTAGTGATAGCATATGCGGCAGTTGTCGTGCCATCAGGTAGTTTAAAACAAGAGCCGTCACTAAATAACTCTCCACCTGGCTCCTTTTGTGGGATGTCACTTAAATCAACTCTCCCCTTCGTTTCTTCCTCAGTGACCATTAAGCAATCATGGGGTGGTGATTAGGTGTCACCAATTTCTTTTATGGGCAGTGGCATTAATTCTGCAGGATTCAAAGCGCTACACCTCATAATTTGGATATGGGGCGTGAACAAGATAATCTCATATCTTGTCAGTCTAGCGGAGGTGAGGTGTTGCGTCTGTGTCCTATTTAATAGAACGTCTATGGCATGTGGCACCATCAGAATTAAAGTATGCCCCGATACCATCCCTTCCGTTTGTTTCACTGACGCAGCAGCCGCCGCGACAGATCACAAACATCGTGGTAGTGCGCGTGCTACAGGGTCCAGCGCAGAAGACAAATAGCCGCACGGCCTATTTCTTCCACCTTGTTCCTGTGTCAAAACAGCTAATGCACATCCTTCATTCTCGCATACAAATAATCTAAAAACTTCTTCATAATTTGGCGTGCCCAAAACTGGAGCAGAACATAATGCAGTTTTCAATTGATCAAACGCTCTCTGACATTCTTCATTCCACTGCAAAGGCATCACCGCATCCTTCTTAGTTAATAGCACCATTGGCTTCACAATTAACGCAAAATTACTGATCCACTGCCGGCAATAAGAAGCCATGCCTTTTATGGCTCTAACTCTTTTCTGTGTCTTTGGAATAGGCATACAAGAAATACTTTCTATGCGTTCTGGCGTTAGCCTTCTCCCTTCTTTCGAAAGTAGGTAGCCCAAATAAGCTACCTCCTTTCGATTTATAATTAAACTTCTTCAAACTAGCTTTCTGGCCATCTGCCGCTAGGTGTGACAGTAGTAATACGGTGCTCTTTTTACAAATCTCTTCTGTATCTGCAGCGATCAACAGATCATCTATGTATTGCAATAGTACACACCCCACTGGTAATTCTAGCATGTCTTGCAGCTCTTTTAACGCTCTACTGTAAATACTCTGACTTTCCGTATATCCTTGTGGAATGCGCGTGAATGTAAATGATCGTCCCCCTAATGTGAACGCGAACAAATATCTACTGTCCTTGTCCACCGGAATGCTAAAGAAAGCGTTTTTTAGATCAATTACACTAAAGTATTCTGCTGAGGCAGGTATCATTGTCAATATTGTAGTGGCGTCTGGGACCAAAGGAAATTGTGGATCTACTACTTTGTTTAGCGCGCGCAAATCAATTATGAAACGATATGGTACTTCATTGCCTCCTTTCTTAAACACTGGAAGAATCGGGCTGTTACATGTACTGCCTGTAATTTCTTCAATAACCCCTAATTTCACCAAATCTGAAACAATACTTTTCAATCCTTTCTCTCCGTTAGCCGAAATTTTATACTGGGGAATTCTTGGCAGTGTAACCCCTTCTTTCAAAATGATCCTCACTGAATCTATCTTCAAGCATCCTACATCGTTGTCATGCATCGCCCATATACAGGTTGGCACTTCTCTTAACTCTCCTGGCAAGGTTTCTGACATGAATTCTGACACAGGGGCATCTTGTGGCCAAATCGTTAGAAACACCCCGTCTGACGTACAATGTATAGTCGCACATAGCTTTTTCAACAAGTTCAATCCCAACAAGTTCTCCCCACAATTTTCTGTTAGGAGAAAGGGACAATGTTCAGTGAATGGTCCTATAGTAACTGGGACTGGTTGGGACACTGGGTTTATGACTGGTGTACCTGCGAACCCTACGGAAATATTCTTTTGCCCTGACAGTGGTATATCCGGAACCAAGTGATGGTCTATTGAACACTTTTGCGCTCCTGTATCTACAAGGAAGCAGTGCTCCTTATTCCCAACTCCCATTTCTACGTAGGGTCCTCTCTGGTTCACGGGAATAGACACTGGTTCCGACCCCTGCCCTGGGCTGTCCTATTGGGGAAATAACACATCATCCGATGTGTAGTCACTACTATTACTGTAATACGTATTTGGCTGCGTATTGAAAATGTTCCCATTCTTTCCTCTATTTCCCCCACTCTGATTCCCATACTGTTGGTTTTACTGACCCTGACTCTGGTTAGGAGCACTTTGGTTTTGGGCTTGGTTTTGATTACCTTCATTATTGTGATGCTGCTGCATACTATTCCTATTTGGTCCATGCGTTCCTTGGTGCCCTCTGTGCTGTTTTCTCTGACCGGGTCCATTTCCATTCTGTAAATGTGGACATTGCGCTCGCCAGTATCCTTCCTCCTTACAGTATGCACACTGATTTGGTCCCAAGGGCCCCCCATGCATATTCAAATTACTCCTCCCTTGTGCGTTCCCTCTTCCTCTATTATGTCCTGTTACTTGCTGCAGTAACATCCTTGTTTTCAAATTTACTCTATCTCTTTCCTCCTGGTCCTTTCCCGCATTTACTCTCGTCTCATAATATTGGGCCATGTGCAATACCTCACCCAGCATTTTTGCTTGCCATGCACTTTCTGATGTCATTAGTAGGTTCTGAATTGGAAGTCTCAACCCCCTTACATATTTATCAACAAATAGCCTCTTCCCCGCTTCCGAACTTACATCCTGCCCACTGAAGTCTGCGAATACTTCTTCGAATCTATTAAAATAATCTGTTGCTAACTCATCCTTGCCTCGCACACATGCAGTCAACTTGTCCCATTGAATTATTTTCTCTGGGACAATTTCTTTTTGTTTCTGTATTATGCGTGCTGGTAATGCTATCATGTTCGCTCCTGGTGTCCCTCCAACCGCTTTATTCCTGTCTTCTATTACCAAGTCCGCCCACGTGGCGCCATAGGCCGTTACGTCATCCACCTTTCTTATTTGCTTCCATATGTCGGTTGGCAGGATCACTGGGAATATTAGGTTTATGTCACCCATGGTAAGCACGGATGATTGCAGGCAGTACTCTATTTCCTTGTAAATTCATGCAGGATTCTTTCTTATATCAGGAATCGTCCATTTTATGTTGTTCACCTCCTGTGTGGAAAAGGGGACATGTACGTATTGGGCGGTATAATGGGCTGGCGTTACCTGCGCCGCTACGTTGCCCGTTGCGGGAATCTCTGTTTTAGGCACAAAGGTAGGTGGGACCTCCCTCATAGGGAATGCCCCCCTTACTGTCCCTCCCCCTTCTCTCATGTGCAATAATATTCCCAGATCAAGCGATAGGGCTGTCTCTCCTGTCCCTCGCTCTAGTGCTCTCTTTTATACTGCCATTATTTCTGGTGGGCTGGCCTTGTCGTTTTTTATGTGTTTGTCTAGTAAATGTTCAGTCATTGACTGCAGTGCTTTTCTTTTCATGGCATGGAATATTCATCAATTGTGGGAATACTGGGATCCGACATCCATCTGAACGCTTCTCGTATACATACTTTCGATTTGTCGCCCCTCTGTACTGACGACATCGAATGTCGTCGCTGTATATATGGCTCTACCGCTTCCTTTCTATTTCTCCTGATATCCTTACCCCTGTACCCAGGTGCAGTAAACATTTCAGCATATTCATTATCCAATTTATTTCTAAGCTCAAAAAGTCCATACACATGTTCCCGCACTTCTTCATCTCTTTGTCTACAGCGTTCTAATGCATTTAAGTCTAACAATCGCTGCAGTGGTAATTTCCCAATTAACTGTTTCCATCCCTCCACCAAATATTCACCCATGCATTCCAACACTACCTGTCTTTCGTTGCTTCTTCGGAAGTCATACATCGAAGCCAATGTTGCTGTCCCATCATTCCCGTCTATATACATTTCTGCCTGTTGCTGCAATTCCACCTTCCTTTCTTTGCTGATCGCACTGCGATTTACCCTCGTGCATCCACTTTGTTCAGTCCCGCCTCTCGCCCCCATGGTTTCAACTTCAACCCCTGGAGGAACGGACGGTACCGAGTCTGTATCTAAGGCGGGAGGTGCGGATGGGACAATGGGACCGTGGAGTGTCTGCCGTGGGCCTGGTTGGATAATAGGAATTGTTATGTGTGCGGTCTGTGGCTGTGGGAGGGCTTGAGCTGCGGGAGGGGCTTGAGCAATAGTTACTGACGTGTTTGGCCTCACTTCTGATCTTGGGCCTTGTTTTGTATGGATCAATATGTTTTCCATCACTTCATCTGCTATGTTCAATTCTCGTTGTGGGTATATCTTTTCTATATTTAACTGGTCACGTCTACCTGACCTTCTTAGCCTCTCAGTCCACTCCTCCTCCTCCTTTTCTTCCGCTACTTCACCTTTTGATTTATGCCTGTACGCATGCTTCGCTCTACTTCAAAATCGGAGCATTGCTTCCCTTCTCCAGTCCTTAACTATATCAAATGCTGCGGGACGCGCTTTCTTTCTTATCAACACTCTCTCCAAATTCTCTATTCTCGGGATCCCAAAACTACCATTTATCGGCCACTGATGGTCTTGTTGCTTTCTGGTTTGCCTATGCCAAGTCTCACAGAATATTATCGCTCCCACACGATACTTCACATACATCTCATACGCCGGAGTTCCCCCAGGTGGTGCAATTTGGCCATCTTCCAAAGATTGTCTACCACAGTGGAAAAACCCTGCTAGGGTGGACAATACCCCAGGCATGTTTCAACCTTCCCCCTGGTTAATCAACCTTACCTAGGGCGTTTGATTTTGCAAAGTCAACTCTCAACCAATATCAGGATTACTTTGAATCGGGGTATGACTCACCTGATAAATCAGTTTGTCCTCCAGGACACTATTCGTCTGTATACTGATGCAACCAATGACGTCGCGTCTGCGTTTCTTGGCTTCTGCCTCGTTTCGGGAGCCTCGCCTCCTTGTTCTCTAGCCAGATACGTCGACCAGGGATCAGATGTGTGCAGATCTGCAAAGGAATCTCATCACTTCTACAGGGCGCCCCGAACACCTCTTGATCCTGGCTCGATCGTCCCGTCCTCGTCGTTCTCCACCTTTACTCAATTACAACATATACGATGGAACAAGTGGGGGAGGGTCCCTGTTCGGGCGCCATCTTGAAAGGGGCCCCTAGGGGTCCCTCGCGTTATGGAAACAAGGCAAGTCACCACACACGATAGATACTTCAGACACGAGGTTGTATTCCCAAAGCTAGGGTTTATTGCAAAGCAATAGTCTCAGTTGGCCAACTCGATCTCACGCCCCGCAACGTCTATCTCTAGACCTCGAGGGACGCAAGAGAGCGAATTAAGTACATCAGTTACATATATACAAAATTCATATCATACAATCAGCTGTGACATGTTTAACACCCCCCTTTATTGGGTTACTTTGAACGAATATGACACCTTCAAATGTCTATTCTAGTAACAATATGCAACCTTGCAAGTGCGGAGACATCTTTGTTGAACAGAACACAGTGCTTCTGTTCTTGTAAGCGAGCTACATACGGGGGAAGAGTCACATTCCAGACCTTGCTATCTATGCGGTGCTATTCGTGTCCTGGGAGCCGACACGCTCTACAGGGCTTGGAAAAGGGGGGCCGTAAGAAGAGCATAATTCAAGCCTTTAGCTGCTTTATTCTAACATATTCTACCATATAACGAGACTGGCTGGTAGCTGTGAAATGATTAAATACCCTGCGGCTCTGCTTCAAGCCTACATTCGGGAGGGAGCCGGGCATTCCTTCCCAGAGCTGCCTACGTTGTGTTTCAACAAACTCTTATTAGCCTTGCGGCCCTGCGGCCTTGTCCTTTCACGTTCAGACAACAATGTTAACAGTCGAGCAGTGTAAGCAGAAAATGTGCTGCGAAGCAATGTGAACAGAAAGCAATGAGCAATTTGTTAGAAAACAAAATGGCGATCCTTGTTACATGAAAATGGCTGTTCATTGGTAAAACTCGCAAACCTGTATTTCTATCGTTTCGTACATGAGACGGTTGGCCTTCGGCCACCAAAATACGTTTGCCGTCAATCATGAGAGGTATCCATTTTTCTAGACTGACACCCAAAGGTCTTAAATCTCTGGTCTCCCATCACATTGTTGCTTGCTCCACAAGCAACACAAAATACACTGAGTCTGTATACCTAGAGAGGCTTACTGTAACCACTGCTGTGCTTGGGATTGTTAGTCCCACTACCCTTTTCAGTGTCAAATGACTTACCCCACTACAAACATTTTGTGACTTTTCTGGGAGCAAGATTTATAAGCACGTGTTAGGCAGAAACCTGTGCAGTTCCCTTGGGGAACACTGCAAAAGATTTAAGACTACAGGTAGAGCAGTAAACCCCTTTGGTAGCAGTCTGTACCACCCAGATTTACCTGGTAGCTGTGGCTGAGCAGTCAGACTTCTCTCAAGAAGAGTTAGGCAGTATGTAAAGTATACACAATATGTACCAAAACACAATAGCACAAGCAAACACTGACCAGAGCTTGGTTTCAAAAGTATATAGTTATTTATTTAAAATACACATAAGTTAAAAACACTCTAGCAAAAATATAGTAAAAGCACTTCAACACAGTTATAATGAAAGTAGATTCAATCCTTTCTCCTATCTAGACAACTCTAAGTAAACACCACTTAATTAAAACAGAGGTGAGTGCTTAACGTTAGATGACACTCTAGTAGTTTCCAAGAAAGGGAGAGAAAAAGCAGAAATGGGTTAGACACACCACTCTAAGGTCCAGAGCACTTGCAATAGGCTTAAAGAAGAATAAAGTCACAGGTGAGCAAAAGTCACTAGGCAGGGCCCACTCTTAGAGTAGCCGGAGCGAAAATGTGCCCAAGATCACACTGTTAGTTAGAGATTCAAAGTCTTGCAAAGAGTCAAAAAGAGGTTAGAGTGGCTCAGAAAGTTTAGCCAAAGTGTCCCAGGCACTCCCAGGTTCGAAAGCCGGGGACTAAATCTACCCCGTACAGTCGGTAGCAAGGGAAGCCAGGCAGAACACAGTACCTTAAGCGGAAAGGATCCTCCAGCGGTGGCAGTTGTTCCAGGCAGTGGCAGCAGGGCTCGACGTCGGTCAGGGGAGAAGAAGTTCTCGCTGAAGAGCAGAAGAAGAGGGTCGTTGCACTGCCCGGGAAGAAACCAGCCGCGGAGTCCTCCGGTTAAAGGGTTGGTACCGACTTTCGCGGTATGGGGGTAAAGTGTGGTATTCCGGTTGCCGGGGTGCTTGGCACAGGCAAGGCGGCCACGAGATACCTCAAAGAACGGAAAGAAGGCGAAAACTGGTTGTCCCCACCAGTCAAGGGAAGGAGCCACTCCGTTAAGAGTTCTCCTCGGTCGTCGGGAAAAAGTGGTGAGACGGTTCAGCAGGGCTCCACCGGGTGGTGTCGTCGAAGCAGGTCGGCTCAGCTCTTCCCTCGTCGGATTCTTGGTCCTGTGGCGACTTCTCAAGTCCCAGTCCCCAAAGCCCTGCTTTTATGCAGCAAACCCCCATTCACCCAGCCTAGCTGTCACTCAAACATGCTAAGTGGTGAGCCGGGCGGCTCACCACTTGGGCCAATCAGGACGGAGTGCGACTTGAGTTACCAAGGTAACTCAGTCCAGGGTGCCTAAATCCCCCTCCCCCCCTCCTAAGTACCCCAGACAGAGTGGCACCACTTTGGAGGGCTTCTGTGGAGAAGCCCGCCAAAAGTGGAACAAAGGGCTCCACTTTGGGTCAGAGTTACAGAGGCGAACACCAACGCCATTTTTGAATCAAGTTTTGGCAAAAAGTCCCAACCGGAGTTATAAAAATAAATATATAAACCGGCGGTATGTTTAAGGCTACCGTAAATAATTAATTAAATGTGTTAGCCTAAAACAATGGGAAATCCCATAGGGAAATATTCGCGGTCGAATATAAAAAGTAGTTTCCACTGCCACCAGCCAAAACTCGATCAGGGGGGACGGAGACGTGCCCCCTCGACTAACAGACCCTGGGGCAATCGAATTGCCCCAGCCAGTACGTCCACAATATGATGGTTTGTACTGGTTCTGTTCAGGATTCAAGACTAGCAAAGTCTTTGGTGACTTTACATGCCCTGGGAGACAGTAGTCAGTCCCAGGGTATGGAGTCTATGTTGGGGAGTCCCTAGGACACCCCTGGGTCACGGCACAGAGGGTGCTGTGTGACCCACATCACAAAAATACATGAGGCCCTATGGAGTAAAAGACCCCATAGCCCATTCAACACAAGGTTTAACCAAGAAAACACACTTCAACATGTCCAAGAGTGAGGGTAAAAGAGTCTCACTCTTGGCAGGAGAAAAAAATTAAACCCCAGAAATCCAGCAAAGCTGCTGGGGGACTCACTAGGTAGGGAAATTCAGCCTAAACAGAGAATTCTCCCTAACACTCGCCCCCCCCAGACTAAGGGACAGGAGGATTTAATCCACTCCTGGATGAACCTCATACCTCTAGTCGATGATATACATCCTAGAGAGTCCATCAGCATTTTGATGGTGACACCCTGACCTGTGCTCAATGGTGAACTCAAAGGTTTTCTTTTGTAAGCTAACGGACCTACAGACCCTTTGAGGAACATCAGTCTTTTTGTTATAGGGGATCTGGTTGACCAGTCCCTCAGAAGTTGGTACAACTTCTGAACCTATGTTAGGCTTTTTCAAGGGGTCCTTATAAAGGATTCCCTTAGATCTAGAGGGGCCTCCAAGGTTCCTCACCACCTCTCTTGTGGGAGCAGGTTGGGTCTTAGGCCTCTTGGTTGGAGGGGTTGGGGTTAGGCAATGTACCTGCTTCCCCTTCCTCTTAGATCTACCCTTACCTATTTTAGGAGTTCCCCCCCTAATATTAGGATTTGAGTTGGGGTCTTCAGTAGAAGGTCCAACAGTCTGAAGGTTTTTGGCCTTAGACTTTTCTTTTCTGGTTTTCCACCAGCACTGAGAATTACCAGTTCTCTCGGGTCCAGATAGGGGCCTAGTTGGTCTATCCACCTCTTCCTCAGAAGCAGGGGGAGTCAGAGACTCTGAGACTAGGGGAACAATGATGGAGCTTGGTTGGGGCTCCCATGTTCCTAGCATACTATCCTGAAAGGTGCCTGGGTTAGAGGTCAACTTACTAACACCAGGGCTTGTAGTGGGGTTCTCAGTAGAGGGTCCCACAGGCTTAGAAGGGTCCTTCAAGGTAGCCTGTCTAGCCAATTTGGTTAAGTTCTGCTTCTCCATACTGGGAGGCCTGGGGGTATGTGACACTACTCCTAGAGTTCTTAGGTCATTCCCTAACAGGACCTTCCCAGGTACCTCAGCCTGAACACTGACAGGGATCCTTACTGTCATGTTGTTACATTGAATGAGGGCTGGTAGAATAGGAACCATTTGGACAGGGCCTCCAGACATCTTAGTGGGACCTTTGGGTGCTTTGGCCACATCCTCAGGTTGAAAGAAGCTTTCATCCACTACTGTTCTGCTGGCCCCAGTGTCTCTCCTGGCAGGAGTATCCTGGCCATTGACAAGAACACTGTCCACATAATACACCTTAGAGTTAACAGGTAGGGAGTTATACACAACCCTATTCTGGGGACTAACCAGACCCATAGGCTCTAAGTTTACAGTTGCTTGAAGACCCAAGGGTTCTTCAGCAAAGAGTTCAAAGTGGGCACTAGCCATCTGTACTTCATCCTCAGGAGTGAAGGCTAAGGAGACTGTGCTGATCCCTGCAGGTTTACCCTTGCACTTGGGATCTCCTTTGATATGGTCAGTACCCTGACAGACATAGCATTGTCCAAATGCTCTCTGGAAGGGTGGCTTGTTCTGACCTCCTTCTGGCTTGTGGCCAGAAGGTACAGTAGCCTGAATAGGTTTCCCATGTGGCTTACCCTGGTTATTTTGTGGTTTGGGGCCCTCTTTGGGATAGGAATTATTAGAATTCTCTTTGGAGTCTTTTTTAGGCTGTTTCTCCCCATCCTTCTTCTGAGTTACCCCAGAATCCTTGTGAGTGGCCCTGTTGGCAACCCACAAGTCAGCAGCCTTAGCTAGTTTCCGGGAATCTAATTCCTTGGAATCAGCCAAGTGTTGTCTGAGCTCAGGAGAGCAGGCATCATAAATAGTCTCCAACATAAACAAATTCTTCATACCTTCATAAGTGTTCACCTTGTAACCCTTAATCCATCCCTCTAAGTTTTTCAAACATTCACTCACCCAGGTAGCCCAAGGGGTACCATCATGCTTTTTGAGGCTCCTAAACCTCTTAAGATACTGGGAAGGGGTCTTCCCAAACCTAGCTATCAAAGCTAGTTTCACACATTCATAGTCCTTCCTATCCTCCTCCCCCATCTCCATTACCACATCAGTTGCAACAGGGGGAAGCCTAGAGAACAACCAGGTGAGTAAGTCATTTCCTGTGATGTTCTGGAGCCCATGATTATATTCAAACAGAGACAACCAATCCAACACATCCAACTTAGGCTCATACATACCAACCAATTCTTTAGGCATCCGGGGTCTTTTAGGACTGGAACTTCTAGAGGAGCCAGAGAGAGAAACATTCTCAACAGATAATTTCTTCATTTCTAAGTCATACTTGAGCTCCATTTCCCTTAGCCTTAGTTCTTTGTCAGTTTGAGCATTAAGTTTCTTATACTCCAATTCTAGCTTCATTTTCTCCAGTTCAAAGTACTGAGGACTAAATGTGGGACCTGGTAAAGGTCCAGTAGGTACAGCAGGTAGAGCAGGCAGAGGCCTAGGGGGGACAGTTACAACAGCCTCACCCTCCTCTTCTGACTCTTCCTCAGAAACATCAACATTTTGCTCCATGTTAACTTCAACACTGTCATCTACAGTTGCTGGAGTGGTAGGTTCCTCTGAACCATCACCCAGACTTTGGTTAGCTAACAATCTTTCAATCAGCTCCATTTTCTTGCCCTTAGTCAGGAGATCCTTATGTTTACAGAGCACTCTTAAACAATCAGCAGTTTTGGCTGCAAGGGACTCTTGACTATAGCTTTCTATAACTGACATGTTAGAGGTTTTACTTTTTCAGTGCTAAGCTTTGTGGTTAGTTGCACTAAGGTATCTAAAGCACAATAAAATGTATACTCAATACAAATCCCACCGCTGCCACCAGTGTTAGGCAGAAACCTGTGCAGTTCCCTTGGGGAACACTGCAAAAGATTTAAGACTACAGGTAGAGCAGTAAACCCCTTTGGTAGCAGTCTGTACCACCCAGATTTACCTGGTAGCTGTGGCTGAGCAGTCAGACTTCTCTCAAGAAGAGTTAGGCAGTATGTAAAGTATACACAATATGTACCAAAACACAATAGCACAAGCAAACACTGACCAGAGCTTGGTTTCAAAAGTATATAGTTATTTATTTAAAATACACATAAGTTAAAAACACTCTAGCAAAAATATAGTAAAAGCACTTCAACACAGTTATAATGAAAGTAGATTCAATCCTTTCTCCTATCTAGACAACTCTAAGTAAACACCACTTAATTAAAACAGAGGTGAGTGCTTAACGTTAGATGACACTCTAGTAGTTTCCAAGAAAGGGAGAGAAAAAGCAGAAATGGGTTAGACACACCACTCTAAGGTCCAGAGCACTTGCAATAGGCTTAAAGAAGAATAAAGTCACAGGTGAGCAAAAGTCACTAGGCAGGGCCCACTCTTAGAGTAGCCGGAGCGAAAATGTGCCCAAGATCACACTGTTAGTTAGAGATTCAAAGTCTTGCAAAGAGTCAAAAAGAGGTTAGAGTGGCTCAGAAAGTTTAGCCAAAGTGTCCCAGGCACTCCCAGGTTCGAAAGCCGGGGACTAAATCTACCCCGTACAGTCGGTAGCAAGGGAAGCCAGGCAGAACACAGTACCTTAAGCGGAAAGGATCCTCCAGCGGTGGCAGTTGTTCCAGGCAGTGGCAGCAGGGCTCGACGTCGGTCAGGGGAGAAGAAGTTCTCGCTGAAGAGCAGAAGAAGAGGGTCGTTGCACTGCCCGGGAAGAAACCAGCCGCGGAGTCCTCCGGTTAAAGGGTTGGTACCGACTTTCGCGGTATGGGGGTAAAGTGTGGTATTCCGGTTGCCGGGGTGCTTGGCACAGGCAAGGCGGCCACGAGATACCTCAAAGAACGGAAAGAAGGCGAAAACTGGTTGTCCCCACCAGTCAAGGGAAGGAGCCACTCCGTTAAGAGTTCTCCTCGGTCGTCGGGAAAAAGTGGTGAGACGGTTCAGCAGGGCTCCACCGGGTGGTGTCGTCGAAGCAGGTCGGCTCAGCTCTTCCCTCGTCGGATTCTTGGTCCTGTGGCGACTTCTCAAGTCCCAGTCCCCAAAGCCCTGCTTTTATGCAGCAAACCCCCATTCACCCAGCCTAGCTGTCACTCAAACATGCTAAGTGGTGAGCCGGGCGGCTCACCACTTGGGCCAATCAGGACGGAGTGCGACTTGAGTTACCAAGGTAACTCAGTCCAGGGTGCCTAAATCCCCCTCCCCCCCTCCTAAGTACCCCAGACAGAGTGGCACCACTTTGGAGGGCTTCTGTGGAGAAGCCCGCCAAAAGTGGAACAAAGGGCTCCACTTTGGGTCAGAGTTACAGAGGCGAACACCAACGCCATTTTTGAATCAAGTTTTGGCAAAAAGTCCCAACCGGAGTTATAAAAATAAATATATAAACCGGCGGTATGTTTAAGGCTACCGTAAATAATTAATTAAATGTGTTAGCCTAAAACAATGGGAAATCCCATAGGGAAATATTCGCGGTCGAATATAAAAAGTAGTTTCCACTGCCACCAGCCAAAACTCGATCAGGGGGGACGGAGACGTGCCCCCTCGACTAACAGACCCTGGGGCAATCGAATTGCCCCAGCCAGTACGTCCACAATATGATGGTTTGTACTGGTTCTGTTCAGGATTCAAGACTAGCAAAGTCTTTGGTGACTTTACATGCCCTGGGAGACAGTAGTCAGTCCCAGGGTATGGAGTCTATGTTGGGGAGTCCCTAGGACACCCCTGGGTCACGGCACAGAGGGTGCGGTGTGACCCACATCACAAAAATACATGAGGCCCTATGGAGTAAAAGACCCCATAGCCCATTCAACACAAGGTTTAACCAAGAAAACACACTTCAACATGTCCAAGAGTGAGGGTAAAAGAGTCTCACTCTTGGCAGGAGAAAAAAATTAAACCCCAGAAATCCAGCAAAGCTGCTGGGGGACTCACTAGGTAGGGAAATTCAGCCTAAACAGAGAATTCTCCCTAACAGCACGCCCGCCCGCCCTCTTTCCCTTTCTGCTTCTTACCCTCCTCCTGCTTACTAGAAGTAGGTTTGTCCTTATGGGACACTGTGGGACACCCACAAATCAGCAGCAACGGCCAATATCTTAGGATCAATCTCCTTAGTCAGTTAAATATTGCTTAATTTCAGGAGAGCAGGAAGCAAAAATATGTTCAAGCATTACCAAGTTCATCATGCCCTTGATGGTATAACCCTCAACCCAGCCAGTCAAGTTTGACAAAGAATCAGTAACATAGGTATTTATTTATTTTTGCATTTGTAGAAGTGCGCTAAACCCATGGGCATCAAGGCACTGGCTACAGAACAGTGACAGGTAGAGGGAAAAAGAGAGGGGCGGGGGGCAAGTCATGTCATGAGGGGACAGAAGAGCCAGGGAACAGGAGGACGGTAGAGCCAATCAAGTCAATTGGAAAGCCATTATTTTGTTCCTTTTTCTTGTGCTCACTGAATTTCAAGTATTGGACAGGAGTCTTCCCAAACTTTAAGATGAGAGCTTGCTTCAATTTCGCAAAGTCTGTTCTATCAGCCTTAAACATTTCCTTAATGGCACTGCAACCAGAATGGGACAGCCTGCTGATCAACCATGCAATCTTATCAGCCTCACAGGGGCACTCAAAGTTGTCAGCCAATCCATGATGTCATTCTTCTCATCATACACACTGAGCAGATTGTTAGAAAACCTAGGATGAGAAGAAGGTCCAGAACCATTTCCAGATGCCCTAGAAGAGCCATGTGAAGCTTGGATCCTGGCAAGCTCCAACTGATGTTCTCCACCTTTCTGCTTCTCCACCCTCTCAAAGTCAAGCGTAGCCATGTTAAACTCCAGTTCTTTTTGCCTATGCCTAAGTTTCTTTTTTTTTTCCTGTGGACATTGTCACATAGAACCATAGCAATAGGTTTCGCAATCTTTTGTTTGCAGAGATGGAGGATGATACAAAGTGATACCATTTGTTAAGATGGATTTCTAAAATTGGCTCTTGGGAGGATTTTAGATGGCCATCCTATGTATGGTAAACAGGGAAGACACTGAATGGTTAGCCAAAAACCAGTCAAAGTAGAGTAAAGGCGCCGTCAAAACTTAGTCTCAGGAAAAGTGTGAGAGCGGTCTAGGGCCGCACAGAGCAACACCAATAAGTTAGTCTGCAAGTATTGTGGCAGCACGGAATGAGGATTCTGACCAAACAGTGGCATAGTGGTTGTTATAGACTTTTATTTATAGGATAAAATGAACCTACCTATCCCTAACTAAAGGTGGTTTCCCTAACTCAAACAAACTAAAACATGGGCAGTCAGTAAGTATGTGTAGTCCAAATCAGAAGTTCACCGTCCTAGTCCTTCTGCCTTCTCCTTCTCTTCGTAGGCCCGCTTGTCTTCGTGGCCGGGTACTGCTGGCGGTCTCAGGGCAAGTTCCGGACCAGACGGTCCACACGTTACAGGTCATGCCACCACCACAGTTTCTCATGTTCCCAATACATTTGCCTAAGCGGCTCCGCGGTAGGCCAGAGTAGGCAGTGTCGGCATAGTTCTCAAACCGCAGGGCCCACCCATGACAGGTCAGGCCACAGTTTGTCCACTTCAAGGGCGCCGGCTCCCAGTCGACTCGCAGGACACAGCCCGGGCGTCCCACTGCTTGTCTCTGCTGCACTGAGGAGCTCCCTCGCTGCAGTCTGCCGAAACCCAGTTTCAACCTTGCATACTTCTCAACAGTGTTTTCACTCTCCGAGTTCTCCTTCCGGATTCAGGACAGAACAAAGTCCGTCATTGCTGTTTGGTTTAAATAACGGGGACTGCCCTAGCGTAACGTCAGTTTTATTGACAACATCTGGTCGAGCACTCTTCCTACTTGATGTAACGCAACATCTGGTCAAGCACTCTTCCTACTTGATGTAACACAACATCTGGTCGAGCACCTTTCTTACTTGACTTGTAACGTGCTCGGGATCT